>NC_088339.1:20675000-20997500 GCF_036884655.1 Musa acuminata AAA Group | reverse complement strand
GCAATCATAGCAATTATAGCAATTCTATCATCAATTTATCACATATTTCTCTGATATCTTAACATAATGCAAATATGACAATTATATCAATTCTATCTATCATCAATTTACCACATATTTCTCTCCTTTTGTCATCAATAAAAAGGAGAACTATTTAAGCATATTTCAAGCATAAGTGTGGTAATGATTCATGTCATAAAAAGGTTCATGTCATTTTTCAATAATGAATGATAGGATATCAATTATACAAACATTTCAAGGAAACATGATATGGAGATAGCTTTCATTACATCTTCCTTTTTATTTGTCATTATTTATTTGCATAAAGGAGGAAAGTCATTGTGAGCTTACTTAAATGAAGTTAAATAAAATAATAAGAGATTAAATCATGCTTCATTTTTACATGGATCAAGATATGCATGTTAATTAAATCCATGCAAGTGTTCATCTTAAAAAGAAATCTTCCTTCGTCAAGAATGAATTCATATGAAAGAATCATTTCATGAAATCCCTTTCTCGATTAAAAATTCAAGATAAATCTATGAGAGATGCATTTTCATATGTCAAAAATTATGGAGCATTGATATGAAATGAACTTGATACATTGATATAAAATTATTTAGGCTCATTAAGTTCGGAAGAGAAATACAAAATCATGTATTCAGATAGTACTGTTAGGATCAAGAAAGTCCAAAAATAAAATTCATATATTCGGACAAGGTTTTGCTATAGATTTTCAAACACAATCATGAAGGTAAAACATGCTTATCATCATGAAAATTTTGTATCCAAAACACATAATTTCCAACATGTTATTAAGGCATGTAATCATGTAAAATTCTCTTTATAGCAATTAAGTGATTGATCATTGAATCAAGAAAGTCCGAAAAATAAATTGAATAAGTTCATGCATTCGGACAAAGTTTTGTAGTACTCAAGGATTAAGAATCTGATGTATGAATGAACCTTCTCAAATCACAATGAGAGTATAACATGTTCATCATGGAAACTTTTAGCACCAAGGCACAAAATTTTCATTTTTAAAATAAACACGTTATTCAATCATATCAACTTCGTATAAAATTTTCAGCATAGAATTTAAATGATTAAGGAAAATCCGAGGTTCAATCAACATTAATGTCCCTTACTTTGTAAATGCTCACCAAATAATACATCAAGTCATAGATACCAATGGTTAAACATATCAAAGTGAGTGGCATTGTGATCAAGGTGAGTAGCATTAAGAGTTGATAACAACATAGTTTTACAACAAGATATGAAGCAATTATGTCCACATTTTCTAAGTACATACATATGCTCATTCAGGTGGTGAAAAATTAGAATGCCTAAATAGAGAGTCAAATTGTCAATGAATTTGTTGTAGCTCAGATAGGATTTGATCTTGGCGATATTCGAGCCGATCTTGTCTTTGTTGAAAGCGATCCATCTGAATCCCTATATCTTCGATAGATGATGAAGGAGCTTGCTCAATTGGATTTGATTCCTCAAAGGGACCGATTGGAGGAGATTGGTTACCCCTAAAGATTGATGTTTCTAGTTCTAGTTCAAGTTGAGGAGGATCGATTCTTCTAGGCATTCTAACCCACATACCATTTCTAAATATAAATCTCATTCGACGAAGTAGATTTTTATTTATGATGCTAAATCTATCTACCTTTATAATCTCTTCGTTAGGTGGTATTGCAATATCGTAAGTATTAAGTATTCTAGTAATTATGCCACCATATGGAAGTATCATATCTTTCTTAGATATTTCTATCATATTTGACTTACTTCATCATGATTGTATTGTTTAGGGAGAATGATACTAATTAGAATGTGATGAAGTATTTTGGTATTTAATGGTAATAGATGTTCATAGCTTTTAGGAAGTACCATTAAATTGGAATTATCAAAAATTATTCCTAAGGCATCAACATATGTGGTCCCAACTGTTTCATCGTCCCATTGTCCTCTAAAATAACAACCTCTATCTTTTATTGGGATGCTTATTATGTCGCAAAGGGATCTATCCGTAATGGATATGTGATGTCCTAAAAGATAGGAAGACACCCTTTCTTCTTCATTTATATATAGATTGTTGTAAAACAACCTAACAAATATAGGGTAGATGGGTTCACTTATTTGGAGGATTGGGAGAAGATCTAGATTTGCAAACCATTGAATTGACTCTAAATCATTTAGTTCATCTAAATCAACATGCTTTCCCTTATGAACATTTCTAAATTCTATGGAAGTAAATTTTTGGGCATGTAGATTTGAATCAAAAAGTGTGGAATCAAAGTTTTCTTCTAATCTCCTCTTCCTTTTGTCCCTAGAGGATCTTCTAGAACCCATAAATACTGCTATTTAGGAAGATAAATAATGAGCAAGAGTGGATGAAACAAAATAGAAGTCAAAAGACCTCTTAGAGAATACCTTAGTTGAGATCTTCAAGAGGATGAAGGATTGATTCTTGATCTTGCAAGAAATAGGCAGTTTTGGGCAGCTAAAGGGGAGGAATGGAGTTGGAGGAGAGTTTAGAGCTGCAAGGAGGAGAAGAAAATGAGCTGGGGTCAGTTCTACCGTCGACCCTAGCTCGGGTTTAAAAGGGGCAGGTTGCGGGCGGTGCAATCGCCTACCACCTGTGACAGCCGTGAGCACTGCTTTCAAGGGTGTGTGGGCTGATGTGGGTGTTTCCAATTTGAATGGAGTGTTTGTTTGTGAAGCACACAACCCTAATTACATAATCATGTAAAAATTCACATCAAGAGATGAGAAAATTTATGCGTTCATGATCAATATTGTAAAATGCATACTCTACTCAAATGTCATATAGAGCTTATATGTCTTCAATATGTTCATGACTTACATCATACAAAATTTGTATGCAAACTTAGCTTGCAAGACGTAAATTCATGATCTTATGAGATATAGTTGGATCCGAAAAAATTGAGGAAGGAATGTATCCGATGAATTTAGAAAATCCGAAGGATGTGGGGGAATTCATGTATAAGAGTTTATAGATTTCAAAATTTGAGGGATTAACTTAAGTGTTTATCATGCAAGATTATATCATTAACGTATGGTTTATTAGTATCATTTTGTAATTGATACTATTTATCCTCTTTTTGTCATTTTAACTAGAGAGTATTATGAGTCATTTTGGATATCTAGTCAAAAACCTTGAGCACCCAAAAAGCAAGATATCATCTCTTGCTCCTAGTTTGTGGTGGTATACGTTTCTAAAAAGGATGATTTTTAGGTACCTATTTAATCTTGGGTGCCTCAAAAACTGATCTAAATTGTTTGTCGTGTTGTATGGAATTTATCATGGTTCCTTTAGGAACCCAAATCAATTTGTTCGGACTAACTTTCTTGAATGGACAATGATAAGTTCTATGTCCATATTTACAACATAAGTTGCATTTGCTTAGATGTGAAACATGTAAGATAAGACCTTTAATGAAGGTGGTTGGATTTTGGTGAGGACTTCTCACAAATCCAATTCCACTTCGTTTAGGAACGTGACCCTTATTTGTAAGAATCATATTCAAAGATTTGCTACCAACCTCGAATTTCTTAAAGGTGTCTTTAAGTAGCAAGTTCTCCTTTTGGAGAGTTTCTAGATCATGGCATTTCATACATGGAGCTAAACTATCATTATGTTTAGTTTTTAATTTATCGAAATTACTAATAAGAATATCATGCTCCTTTTTTAATAATTTATATTTTCTACTAATTATTTTGCATTCATCAAATAAGTCATGGAAAGCATTTAACAATTCATTAAATGATAAATCTGCATCAATTAAATTCGTTACCTCCTCTCCGATGGCTATTAGGGCGTAGTGAGCAACTTGCTCAGTGTTGGACTCCTCTTCTTCGGACGCGCTTGAGTCATCCCATGTTGCTTTAAGCGCCTTCTTCTTTGGTGTTCTCTTCTTGGGTTGGGGACTATCATTTTTGTAGTATCCCGGCTTCTTGTATTCGTAGTAAATAACTTGATCATTTTTGGGTTCAAATTTATTTTTAATATCATTTTTAAATTTATTTCTTTTAATAAATTTTTTAAATTTCCTTGTTAGAAATGCCAAGTCATCGTCAAAGTCCTCATCACTTGAGTTTTCTCTCAAGTAGTCTTCTAGAGTTCTAAGTGTCATATTCTTCATTTTCTTTGGAAGGATGTCTTCTTGCTCTTCATGAGCTTTACAAGTCATTTCATAGGTCATTAATGATCCGATTAATTATTCAAGAGGGAAGTTGTTTAAATCTTTAGCCTCTTGAATAGTAGTGACTTTAGGGTCCCAACTCTTTGGAAGGGATCTTAGAATTTTATTGACGAGCTCAAAATCCGAAAAACTTTTACCGAGTCCTTTTAGACCATTGACGACATCTGTGAAACGGGTGTACATGTCACCTATGGCCTCGTTCGGTTTCATTCGAAAAAGTTCATAAGAATGTACTAAAAGATTGATTTTTGACACTTTCACTCTACTTATGCCTTCGTGAGTCACTTCGAGTTTATGCCAAATATCAAATGCAGTTTCACAAATCGAAACATGATTGAACTCGTTTTTATCAAGTACACAAAATAAGGCATTCATAGCATTTACATTAAGAGCGAAAGTCTTCTTCTCCAATTCATTCCAATTGATCATTGGAAGAGAAGACTTTGAAAATCCATTTTCAACAATATTCCAAAGTTCAAAGTCCATGGAAATAAGGAAGATCCTCATTCGGGTCTTCTAATAGGTGTAGTCCGTCCCATTGAACAAGGGCAGACATGTAATAGAGTGGCCCTCTTGGTTTCCGACATATGTCACCTCTCTTGGGTTTTAATTTGATTAAGAGTTAACCCTGTTCCGATACCAATTGTTAGGATCAAGAGCACTAAGATGGGGGGGGGGGGGGGGGTGGGGTGGGAGTGAATTAGTGTAGTGAAAAACTTTCGATAATTAAAGCGATGTTCGTATGATAAAAGTGTTTTTGATGAAAAACTGTTTCGAAAAGTTCTTCAACTTAAGATCAAGCAAAAGTATAGTTGAAGTAAAGCAATGGAGGTAGTTTGTAGTTAAGATAGAGAGCAGAATGTAAATGCAAACTGAGATTTAGAGTGGTTTGATCAATCTTGACCTACATCCACTTTTAGCTTCCTCCTCCGATGAGGTCATCGACGTCCACTAGAGACCTTCTTTCAATAGGCGAAGGCCAACCATCCTTTTACAGCTTTACTCTTTTGACAGGCTTACTAGATAACCCTTAAAGATTTCCACTCCTCTCTTGAATGATCAAAACTTAGAAGAAAAGAGGGAGAAGAACTTCTAGCCTTTTACAACACTTTTAAGCTCTCAAATTCTCAGAATAAATGCAAGCTTTCAGTTTCCTTTCATACAGGAAAGGGTGGGGTTTATATAGACCCCAACTGGTTTGAATTTGGAGCTCAAAAATATCATCTCCTAGATTTTCGGGGTCCTGACGGTACCATCGCCATAACTGGGCGGTACTACCGCTTGGCATCTGACACTAGGCGGTACTACTGCTCAATCTGGGTGGTACCACCACCTAGCAGAGCTCGGAGATCGAGCTCTAGCGATACCATCGCTTGACTAGGGCAGTACCATCGCCTGACTAGGGTGGTACCACCGCCTAACAAGGGCGGTACTACCGCCGAGAATTCCTGGGAGACCAAGTCTCCTGGGCGGTGCCACCGTCGGTCAGAAATTTTGGGTCTGAATGGGCTGACCCATTCGGCCCAATTTGGGTCTGTTTAGGGCCTAGTAGGCCCCAAATTAAGTTAATGGGATCACCTCCTAATTCTAACTTAATCTACTTACTAACCACAACACTTAAGACATTAATGTTGCAAATCGTGTTCCGGTGCGTCAATCACTTCTTTCGGCGAGCTTCCGGCGAACTTCCGACGAACATCCGACGAACCCTCGGCGATGCTCCAGCGGACTTCTAGCAAACTCCTGGACTTGTGACGATCCTCTTGGCGAGTTCCGACGAGCTTCTTTGGTAAGCTTCTGGACTTCTCGGATTGTTCCTACAGAACCTCCGACGACCGTCCGGACTTCCGACAAACTCTCGGACCCCCAACGTGATCTTGGTATTGACTCTGGCTCAACATCTGCTGCATGTCTTACTGTCATCGTAGTTAATCCTACACACTTATTTCAATATACGGATTAGATAACCAAATGACAATTGACTTCATCATCAAAATCCTAGATTCAACAATATATATGGGAAACCCTATCATTTTATTTAGTAAATTAGCATGTTTTAATTTTAAAATTTCTTACTTTTTGTTGTATTTCTAGTGATAAATTTTGAAATGTAGCATCTTACATTAATTATGTATGTAGGATATGGATAGAACTATGAGTATAGTATTATAAAGTTCAGGTTATGAGTCTTGTAGACTATATATCTGTAAAGGGGTGTACTACTCAACTATATTGTAAGTTTTAATAATTGAGTTTCACTGATTTTTTTTGTCATTATTTTGCTCTTATACTTGGCAATTAGGGTGTGAACAACTTGCAATTAGTTAGGAAGATATTATAAGAATCAGAGGGCAAATTAGTAGCTCTGGTAATATTTGAGAGGAGACTTCTAATGGTAGAAAGGCGTCTACACAGTGCGATCAAAGAGATGTGGTAATTAATAAATTAACAAAGTCAGTGGAGAGATAATCTCGACAACTAAAGTAGTTATAGGCATGAGGACAAGCGGCGATGTCGGTAGTAACTTGATATAGTGTTTTAAAATCACTAAATGAGAGGTTTAGAAAGAATGATTCACCACTCTTTCAAAGTGATCTAGATCCACTAATACGAAGAAAATATATAATATTTGATAAATATAATTGATACTAGGGTGGAACAAAAAGTCAAGCGATATATGATGTGCTAGTTGTGAATGAATTTCTGGAAGTGTTTTGAAAGGACCATCTTAGTTTACCACTCGATAAAGAGATTGAATTTATCATAGATCTAATGTTAGATATTGAGCATGTTTCTCAATCATCTTATAAAATAATCATGGTAGAATTGAAGGGTTAAAGATATAATTATGTGTGCTTCTTGATAAAGGATTCATTCGTCCTAGTTTTTCACTATGGAGAGCATCAGTCCTATTTATAAAGAAAAATGATGGAATAATACAATTATGCATAAACTATAGGGAGTTGAATAAGGTGACTATTAAGAATGAATACCCGCCCCTAGAATTAATGATTTGTTTGATCAATTGCAAGATGCATCAGTATTTTCCAAATTTGATTTGAGATCATAATATCATCAACTAAAAGTCAAGAAGGAAGACATTCCTAAAACCATCTTCAAGACTAGATATGGATATCTTGAATTTCTTATAATATCAATTAGTTTAACTAATACATTAATAATTTGTATGGACTTAATGAACAGAGTACCTAGATAGTCTTGTGATGATTTCTATTGATAACATTTTAAAATACTTATACTCTAGGGAAGAGCATGTAGAGCCTTTAAGTATAACTGAAAGTAAGTATGAGTTTTGGGTCAGATAAGATAATATTTCTTGAAAATATATAAGGAAAGAATCTTAGTAAATCTATCTAAGGTAGAAGTAGTAATTGACTTCAATTGACTAATATAATTTAGGTAAGAAGCTTACTTAGGATGACATGTTATTATAGATTTATGTGGGAAGATTATCTAAGTTAATATCACCCGTAATTGACAAGAAATAATATTAAATCTAAACAAACTTAGGCTTGTAAAAATAGTTACTAAGAACTAAAAAGAAGATTAATTTTAGTTCTAATTCTTATAGTACCATCGGGGTCAGGAGAATTTGTAGTGTACAGTGATATATCCAAAAATAACTTAGGATATATTTTAATACCGAATGATAAAGTTATAGCTTGTCTTAAGACAACTAAAATATTATGAGAAGAATTATCCAACTCATGATTTAGAATTGATAGTGGTGATGTTTATTGTAAAAATTTAGTGACATTATTTTTATAGGAAGAAATACAAAACATTTATGGAGCATAAAAGTTTAAAATATTTTTTTACTTAAAAGAATCTGAATATGAGACAGAGGAGATGATTGGAGTTAGTAAAATATTATGATTGTATGATCAATTATTATCCTGAGAAAGCAAATATAGTTGCTGAAGCATTGAGTAAAAAATTAACCAATTTAGCTACTTTATTAATGATTCAAAAATCTCTTTATATAAAAATATATAAATTTAAATCTGAGACGATCCTTAAAAGTTTAATTGAAATATTAGTAGTGCTATCATTACAGCCAACCCTTTTAGAAAAAATTAAAGAATTATAAGTGAAGGACTCTTACTTAAACTAATTGAAGTCTGATATTGAGATAGAAATATATATATATATTGATGAAGGGGTAATCATTTCAAGGTAAATTATGTATACTAGAGGATCCTAGCCTAAAGCAAGAAATTTTAATAGAGGCATATTCATTTATAAACTTGATACATCTTGAAACAACCTGGATATACAGGGATATGAAAGAGCACTACTTATAGTTAGAAATGAAGAGAGATATAATTTAATTTGTTGAGAAGTGTTTCATATGTTAATAAATCAAAATCGAACATCAGAGGTTAGCAAGTACTTTGATACCATTTGATGCATTATATGGCAAAAAGTGCATATCACTTATTCATTGGGATGAGACAAGTGAAAAAAAATATTTAGGGTTAGATTTAATGAGAGAAACAACATAAGCAACATAAAAAATTCTTGAACACAAAGTAAATAGAAATGTTATATCGATAATAGGAGAAGACCTTTGAAATTTAAAATAGATGGTAAACTATTATGTGGAACTAATGAAATGAGTTATGAGATTTGAAAAGAAAGATAAGCTAAATCCATGGTATATAGGATCATATGAAATTCTTAACCAAATTGGTGATGTGGTTTACACTAGCCTTACCTCCTACATTAGTAAAGTTACATAATATATTTCATATATCAATATCGAGGAAGTATAATTTAGATCCTTCTAATGTCTTAGAAGAATAACTAATAGAATTGAATGAAAATTTAACATATTAGGAATGAGTTGTACATGTTCATAATAGAAAAGAGAAAAAACTTGGTAATAAGAAGATTGCTTTAGTCAAAGTGTTATTGAGGAAATGGAGGAAGTAACTTGGGAAAGAGAAGAAGAGATACTAGAGAAATACCTAAAGCTACTCAAATAAAAAATTTTGAGGATAAATTTTTTATTAGGAGGGGAGGGTACCTTACATATATTAAATTATAAATAGTATACCAATAGAAGTACAAACAATATATATATGTTACCCTCGATATGATTTGTAATGTCTACGCTTCATAAATATGATAAATAATAAGCTTGTATTTTTAGTTTTAAAGATTTAAGTATATACTTTCAAAAAATATCATTCTCATATTCTATATAATATCGGTTAAGTATGCATAAGTATTAACATTTATATTAAGTATAGTACAATAAGTCAAAATGTACTTGCAAACTTGTATACAAAGTTAAGTTATCTTAATATTTAGTATAGAATGAATAATGTCTTAAGTTTTTATATTAATTTTAAAACGTAAAGTCATATGTGATGTGATTAATGTTATGCAGATAAATCAATCTTGATTATTTTTCAGATTAAATACATGAAGTTTATGAGACTAAATTTTTTATTTAGAAGAAAGAATATAATGTTTTTATTTTCTAAAGACTTATTTATAAATATAGATATTACAATAACTAAATTACAAAAGCTACGAAATAAAATAAATAAATAAATAAATGGAGCTTTCTTCCCATCGCCTCCAATAGATATACCCTCTATCTTCCTCACGAGGAAAAAAGAGGCTGCGTCGGTGGAAGATAAGGGAGAAAAAGAAAGGGAAGAAGAGAAGGGATGAAGGAGAGAAGGGGAGAGGCTGTAGTGGTGGAAGAAAAGGGAGAAGGGAGAAGAAGGAAAGGGAAGAAAAGAAAAAGGAAAGAGGGAAAGGAAAAGGCTGTGTGGGTGGAAAAGAAAGGAAGAAGGCTGCGTCGGTGGAAGAGAAGGGAGAGGCTTCATTGGTGGAAGAGAAGGAAGAGGTTGCTTCGGTGGAAGAGAAGGGAGAAAGGAGAAAGGAGAAAGGAGAGGAGGAAAGGAAGAGAAGGGCCGTTGCTGTGGGGGAGAAGGGAAGAAAATAGAGAAGAAGGAAAGAGAGAAAAAGAAGAGAGAAAGAGGAGAAGGAGAAGAGAAGAGAAGGCTACGACTGTCGGGGAGAAGAGAAGAATAGGGAAGAAGGCAAAAAGGGAAAGAATAGAGAAAAAGGAGAAGGGAGGAAGAAGAAGAGATGAGAAAAAAGAACATGAGATAAAAGGAGTAAATGAAGGAAAGAGAGAGACCCGCGAAGGAAGGAAGAAAGAAAGAAAGGAAGGAAATAAAAATAGGCAGAGAAAAAAAGGAGATTTAATATGAGGTATAATGGTATTGAACGATAGATCCCAAGTTATTCTCTTGGTCTCAAAAAAATCTAATCCTAAGAGTCGGAGAAAATTTACTATTCTTTAGTATACACAATCATTAAGGAATATATTGTTTCACTAAGATCTTTATTTTTTAGTTAAATTAGATAAATATAAATTTAATTTATTGTAAAATAGTGATAGTATAAATTATCGTGTACATAATATATTTTGAAAAGCATATTTCTAATGATTAAATCATCGTGAGCTCATCATAAGCTAAATTTGAGTGTTTGTATTTTGTAATCATAAAAATATATGAATTGTAATAAAAATATATTGTATGTATACATATATGATCATATGTGTAGATGATATGATTGTCATCATATGTATATATTTTGTAAGCATAAAAATATATAAATTATGATAAAAAAATCTTTTATGCATGAATATATGATAATGTACAGATGATATGATTGTCATAAGTTAAACGTGAATATATATATTTTGTAAGTATAAAATATATAATCAAATATGAGAATGAACATATATATTAGGATGTGTTGCACGTATATGTTATAACATGCAATATGAGAGCACGCGTATATATTATGACATTCAGTGTGGAAGGGCACGTATCAATTATAACGTACGATATGAAAGTACATATATATATATATATATTATAACGTGTGGTGTCAAAGTATACGTATATATTATAATATAAGATATAGAAGTTTATGAATTTGTTATGCTTCCTATGCATATGAGTATTTTAAATTATAATTTTATGTTATAGTATGTTGTAGGGTTATACTTGCTAAAAAAAATCATTATATGAGATATTTACCATTAAATGTCTTATACCTATGATTTTAAAATATTATGCATATGTAACGATGCATGCTCACATAAATAAAGTTATAAAGACTTATTAAGTAATTACTTATTATAGATACTATTTTACGGGTAAAGAATCCACCCGGAAATGAGTATGTGTAAGCTTAGACCAACACAAATATGGATGATGATCTATGAGCATTTTTGTATATATAAATTTTGAACATATTTTATTTATATTTTTATTTAGATATTATATATATATATGTGTGTGTCAAAACGTCATGTTTAGATATTATAATTAATTTTAAGATTTTTTTATTTTTACTATTTTATTAGTGATAACAATAATAAAATTTTAAAATATGACATTCTACGTTAATCATACATATATATTATGTAGTAGCATATGGATGATGTTACAATCCATCAATTTTATATTTATTTATTAGCCTAGACATGTTTAGTACTATTTACTAAGCCGGCGTCGCGATAGAAAGTGGAAGAATGCTTTATTTTGGGATCGTTATACATAAAATATTTGACAAATAAATCGGAACCCTCCGATATCATTTTAACGGTCCGGTTGAAATTGATCACTCTCCTGATTTGATCATCACATGATCATAATCAGTACCGTCGCGGCATCAAAGTCGAATTGATGTGGAATCGTCTCTCTTACCACGTCCGAGGTGGCGCAGCTCCAACGACGGCTCCGGTTAACTCGCTCGGTTCACCGCTTGCCTCTCTGATTTCCCTCGAATCTCGATTGACACAGTGGGAGAGTGGGAGGGATGAGCAACGATGGTGGCGGTGGCGGTGGCGGTGGCGGGGACGCTCCGGCGATTCCACCCAACATGACTATCTACATTAACAACCTCAACGAGAAGATCAAGCTCGACGGTGAGCCCTTTCCCTGCGCTCATTGCTTTCTTGTTCGTTCCAGAGTCTTTGACGCGTTCTTGCCCTTCTTTTCTTCTTCGTGAACCCTATGAATGGGAGTTCTTTCTTGTCCTGTTCTCTTCATTCTTTCTCGATGCTGCATTTCTTTGTTTTTTCCCCCTTTCATAAACCCTAGATAGATAAGTTCTTGCTTGCCCGCTGCACTTCGTTCTTTCTTTCGTATTCTTTCTTGAGTTCTGCTGCGTTCTTATTCTTTTCCTTTAACCTTGGAAAGACGAGTCGTTGTTTACCATGTTCTCTTCGTTCTTTCTTGGGTTTTTGACGAGTTCTTGCTATTCGTTTCTTCTTTTCCTTGTAAACCCTAGAAAGAATGCTTGGGCTTCGATAGGTTTGCACGGATCTTGCTTCCGATGCATGGGACCTTCGGTGTTTGTTCAGTAAGTTGAGTTCAATCTTGTCCTCTTAACCTAGATCACTGCCGGTCCAACACTTACAACCAAAGTGAGCCGGAACCCGTCTTCTTTTATTTCTTCAACTTTAATTTGTTTCTTTTTCTTATTTCTCGAGTCTTTGATGAGTTCTTTCTCTAAGATGCGTAGAAATTTTGGATCTTGTTTTTGATGCTTGAAGCCTACGATGTGTATTCATCAAGATGAGTCGTTGCTTTTCCTCTTAACCCTATACCTGCTTCGAGCCAGTCAGTCAAATTATGATCATAGTGAGCCAAAATCCTCCTTGTTCTTTTTTGATTCAATACATATCTTTGTTCCCATCCTGTGATATCTTTTTTGATTTGATAAATATCAGAGGCTTGCCTTTATGTTCTTTTCCTGTCCTCGTATATGCATTTTGTGATGTTGATATTACAAATTACTTCTATTTAATCTTGGGGTTCATCGGTGTTGGTGTTGCATTTGACTGTATTCTTCTTGGAATCATAAAGTTCCTCTGGTTACTGAGCAACTATAATTACTCACCGTAGGTAGACTGCAGATGATGTTAAACTGGGAACTGTCTGTATAATTCAATGCACGTATATTGAAGGAATGCGATATCAGCAATGTTTGTGCGTGAAAATGAATTAGAAGCACCGGTTTGTATTCTCGAGTGATATTGATAGTGTTATAGGGAGCATCGAAAAGAAGCCAGCAAAAAAAAGAAACCAGCAAGCAAATGTTGATATGCTTGTTCACATGGCACCAAAGATTATTTAGCATAGCCTTTTTGCTACTTGTATGATGGTTCCCATATTAATATGTTTGTTCACATGGTTTTTCACTACATGTATGATGTTTCCCGATCAATATGCATGTTCACATGGCATCAGAGATTATGTAGCTTAGGTTTTTTGCTACATATATGATGTTTCCTGTGTTAGTATGCTCTTTCAAATAGCCCAAAAATTATATATCTTAGCTTTTTTGTCACATATTTGATGTTTCCCATGCATACTTTTAGCAAGCCTGCAGATGTAAATCTGTTTGTCCTTTCTATTTTTTTTAGTTACAGCAGCTGATTACTCAGAGCTAATATATTTGCTTATCCGTTACTAGAACTGAAGAAGTCCCTGCATGCTGTTTTCTCCCAATTCGGGAAGATATTAGAAGTTCTAGCTTTTAAGACACTGAAACACAAGGGCCAAGCATGGGTAGTTTTTGAGGATGTTCAATCAGCAACTGAGGCACTTAAACGGATGCAAGGATTTCCATTCTATGACAAGCCTATGGTAAGCTTTGAATGCTTATTAGTTGCATATATAAGGTAACTTGTCTGAATTTTGAGCCTCTATTTGGTATTTCTTGTCACTTGCACATGTGAGAAGATTTCTGCAACATTTTGAACCAATTTATGAAAATGTTTAGAATGAATACTGATTTGAATATATGTTGTGGATTAGAAACCTTGAATAATATTTCTCAACATATAATGAACCATGTATGATAATTTCTAGAATGATGATTCAACTTTTGTGGTTTTTGGTTGTTTCTTGTTTGATCATATTTTGCTGTAGGCCTGCTTTTATAGATGGATGGTATGGGTTATAAACCTATGGGAGGCTCTCGGTTTGGCTATTACATGGCATACATAATCATGATATATCAGCTGGGGCAATGGCATAATTGATGTTCGAATGCAATTTTTGTTTTTTTTTTCTGGTTCTTGCAATTAGTTTCATAAAAAGAGAGGGTTGCTTTCATAATTCCAGAGCAGCACAGTTGACAGTATGGCTTGTTATTTAGGCATTTTATGGCTGCTTGTTGCTGTTGTGCGAAAATTATCCATGTGAAACTGCAAATATAAGATTTTAAATCATCGTTGATGTAATCTTGTTGTATTCATTATCATATACATATAGTACCAAACAGTCTAAAAGATACTACTGACCAAGAGAAGTATCTCTGTTGAGTCAGTCTCCTGTCTAACTTGTATCATTAGAATAAAAAGGTTGAAATTTGCAAGGATAAACATCACAAAAGCAGTAGTGAAATGTAAGATGTAATAAATATGCTCATATGGAAGGAAAAGGATAGTCTGGTTCCTAATATCTATGTTGAATTCGATGAGTTCTTTTGAAAAGCTGTCACTATTGGAATTTGAATTTTTTTTGCATTAAAAAATTAGGACACAAGCTTTGACCTTTTAAATAGTCTTACATGCTGCCATTCTCTGTATGGTCATAGTAAGTCTTGCTTGAATATGATGCTGGAATGGCAAATCATATGAGATTATTGTTTGAAAGATGATGTTTCTCATTTGTGCTATTGGACCAAGAGTACTATGGCTATTTGTTAATTAATTATAGTTGGTGGTTAAATGCTTCTTTTTTACTCTCAATTGTCTAGTAAAAATAGAAGCCTAGTATCACAAGGATGTTAACGTAGTGTATGTCATGAATTTGACTAGGTCTTTTATTAAAAGGGGATGCTTGATGTTGGTAAATTAGGCAAAAGAGACAAGGTGGGACGGCCGTTGCATTTTTAGATCAAGACCTGAGTTTTCCTTCAACACTGTGGTTATCCGGTACAGAAGTTGTTATAAATAATGGTAGGAACGAATTTTTAACACTGGTTACAACACAAGATTACCTGTATTGTTCTGTTATGATTGGTGATTAAGGATCCATGAAATTGTTTATGATAGTTCCCGAGTTTCAAACAAACAAATTTCAACACATACTTTTGTGAATAGTGTTAAATGTTATGCTACACAAGGATGGCAGAGATTTGTATATTTCTAGTGTTGTTTGGATAAATACCTAAAGAAGATGGCCTAGTGCATGAGGTGCCCGCCAATACAGGGTTTAGGATTAGTCAATTTATTCAAGCTCCTGCATGACTCAAATTTTAGTTGTCTAGGTTGCAGAGAGACAACCTTAAGGTGACCCTAATGCTCATCCTCCGCCTACAAAAGAACCCCTAGGTTAATAATAGGTTGTTCTTAATATGCTAAGTTATGCTGCACTGGTTGAGGAAAAATTTGCATGTTTCGTATATTAAACTTGCAATATCGTTAAAGGGCATAAGATGCTTTAGACCACAACTATGAAGAATAAACACATCAAAATGCTTATGGAGTCTGTCATGTGTATACAGTTGATATTCAAAACATGTATATACGCTCTTTGATGTACCCCTTGGTCAGATATTTTAGACACAAATGGTCTACGGTCTTTGATGTACACAATGTAGCTATGAAGCATATATCATCCACAAAGGATGAATGTTAGTGATTTGCATCTATTTGGGCTTGACTCTAAAAATGTGAACAATCTTCTTAGTGCTTTCTGTATTTGTTTTGTCTAAATATCCTTTGAATGGTTGTTGTTAGTATGAATGCTTAGTTATTGTTCTCATCAGAGATGCTGGTCGTATGTTGCCTAAATTTCATGAAAGGTATCTTCAAACATAGTTCTGTAGTTCTATATAGATTATGCATATTGAATACCTGTAGCACCCAAGTTATGTTGTCGATAGTTTTTCAAAGATTCATTGTACCATGGATTGTCTGCCAATCAACATGCTCCTATTTCAGGCAGCATATTGGCAAAAATTAGGTTATTAATGTGTTGGCACCATAGCATGATTCAGCAGAAAGTGTGACATTACCTTTTTGGAATGTTATGTGAAACCTATGTCAACTGATATGACAATCCTCCAGTGGTATTAGGATATTGAATTCTTATAATGTTTTTATCTCCCTTGTTTGTACTCGTGTCCATGCTTCACAAGTAGTAAAAGAATTCACATGGGAAAATGACAAACAATGCATTTCTAATGTAGATAACTAAAATATAGTTTGCCTTACGCTGATCATTTATTGTTGAAAATAAACTATATATATCAAGTAAACATGATGAGATAAACTATCTGTACAATGCTTATACAGATTTGGGTGATTAATTTTCATAGCTGGCTAGGCCAGAAAGTCAATTTTGGCTCCAGGTGGAGCTTATCAAGGTTTAGTATTTGTTGATGCTGATATTGATCGGTGGTCGGATTGGTATGGTTTTGGTATGGAATGACTTATCAACATCCGATATGGTTTGATACTATCCAGACCAGAGGAAAAGAGGGAGAGACGAGGGTACTATGAGGAGAATAGGTGGTTGAGGAAGTGTACCAGCAAGAGAGTTGGAAGATGGTGTTCCGAATGAGAACAGTGATGTTGTAAATGAACTTGTAGAAAATACACATGAGCGCACATGGGTGGGCTACAAACCATATGATATGGTTAACTTGGATGAAGGCTATTTTATAAAATAAGCTTTTCTTTTTGCTTCATACTTGATGGTTAGGTGGCAGCAAAAGAAGGAACTGACAATTTGTCTTTACCCCATATGAAAAATAGTTAGATTTTTTAATTAAGTTCATTATGTCTAGAGGTATTCCAATATAATTATCCTATATGGTTAACTAGGTGGTAAGGATTTCTGCATCAAAATTTAATGTTAATAATTGCAATATGAAGTTAAATGGATGGTTATGAAACCAACTAAATTGAAACATCTGACAATTTAGGTGGTTTTTAAATGAAGCTAGTTTTTAATTGACATTTGATGATTAGAGGGAGGAAAAAGGTGTGTTGACAAGTGATGTTTATTTCCTTTGGAAAGGTATTTAATATCTACTAGTATTATAGTCCAAGAATGTTAAGGGTTCTTTGTTTAACTGTATAATATGATTGAAATTACTGAACTGTACCATTAATCCGTCGAGTGGCTCTGGCTCCTTAAGCAGCATGAGAGGTGGAATGAGATTTCTTAGCACATATATAGCTGAACTCATCTATCTTTGTAGCTGAGCCATGAAATTTCAATTAGCAATCTTAAAAGTTTAGGGACAACACGTATTTTCTATTTGTTGTAAATGAACTTGCTATAAATAATGAGAGATTGTCAATTGATGATTGGTTCATTCTCTTGATCTCAGTCTTGAATCTTCATAGTAGTAAGGTTGCAGATGTATGAACCTTTGGCTAGGATCCTTGTTCACATGGCCACTCCTTTTGTGCCTACCCATTCATGATAATAGTATGAAATGTATGTGCAAAGCTATATTTGCTTGGTTGCATCCTTGAGGATCAGCAATCAATAGGTGATAATTACTACTGTACTATAGTTAGCAGCCATTCACCAAATACAAGCCTTATTCAATCTAGTATTATGATCATGAATGTGGTACCTGCCCGTGTGTATTATTACATCACTGATCTTTCTGTGATACTGCTTTTATAGTAGTTTGATAGCTGATGATATGTGACCTCTCAGAATTTTACTGGTACAGCACCAGTATGCAGGATTTTATCGACAGAATTTTGCACGTGGCAATTGATTGTGATGCATTTGAAGAATATTTCGGTTAATTTGGGTTCTTCCGAAGGCATGTGAAGCTTTTAGAAGCAGAAATTTTCTTGAGCCTTATTTTCAGAATCATGTCTTCAAAAGAATTATATCTTTAGCCTATTTAAGATATTCTTTTGTCTTGCTCATTAGTACAAATGCCAGAACAAGAATTGTTTGGTGGCATGATTTATATATTGTGTTTGTTTGAGTACTTAGTGTTATGTGCATGAATTGAAGTCATAGGTACAATTAGCTTTGGACCCCTCATTTTTTATGACACGATTGGATCTTTGCTTCTCACATTTGCAAATGACATGCTTCTTCTGAGGATTCAGAGAATTCAGTATGCAAAGACCAAGTCAGACATAATTGCAAAGGCTGATGGGACTTTTGTCCCGCGAGAAAGACGAAAAAGGCATGATGAAAGAGGTGAGATTAATCTTATTTCTTTTCCTTAATTTCATTCTTCTGTGTCAGCAGCCAATGATCCTATCTTAATTGATTTGATGACCTTTTTTTTTTTTTTACGGTGCTACATTAGTAATTTAGGTTTTCAAATAATATTAGAAAGTGGAATATCATGTGTGGTTACTGGGAGCCCTCTCTAAATGTTTTAAGAGCATTGGTATCACATGCACTCACATGTATGTATAGATGCATGTGAACACACTAACGTGCATCTATATTCATATATTTGAACATATTTGTATAACAATATATAGGTACGTATTTGTATCTGCATGGTTTTGTGCATGTGCGCGCATTAATGTGCATTTGTGTGCACTCGTGTGTATGCAAGCAACACTTGAAAAAAAATGTAATTACAGACTTGTAGTGTATATATATATATAGTCAGACAACACACATAAATAAGATTGTGTGCTGTCTGACAATTGTCATTTCAGCATTTTGATTGAACTAAAGATTCAAGATAAATAAGACTAAATTTATGTGGGTTTTATGTGATGCAGCAGAAAGAAAGAAGCGGGAGCAGCACCATGATGCAAATCAAGCTGGGACGGGCTTGAATTCTGCTTATTCTGGTGCCTATGGAGCTGTACCACCAGTAAGCATCTCATCTGGATTCCCTTTTTTTCTCCTAATCATATCCTCTTACATAATCTTATTTCAAGGATCCAGTCACGTAGCGTTACCATCGTCAAGTGATTCTCTTAGTGTATCTTTCCGATTTGTTTTTTTTTTTTTTTTTTTTTTTTTGGTCCTGTCATCTCATCATCTTTTGGTCTTTGGGAAACAAAATTTTACAGCTGTCTCAGTTGCCTTACGGTGGAGGGGCTAAGTCTATGCTGCCAGAGGCACCAGCCTTGCCGAACAATATACTCTTCATCCAGAATCTTCCACACGAGACGACTTCGATGATGCTGCAGATGCTTTTCTGCCAGTACCCTGGTTTCAAGGAAGTCCGGATGGTGGAGGCAAAGCCCGGGATTGCCTTCGTGGAATACGGGGATGAGATGCAATCTACGGTTGCCATGCAAGGGCTCCAGGGTTTCAAGATCACCCAACAGAATCCTATGCTCATCACATATGCTAAGAAGTAGGGGGTGGGTGGGTGGCCGAACTGTTGGGAGTAAAAAGTAAATTTTGGCCTCTCATGTTTATGAGACCCATGTTTTTTCAATGGCCGATGGAGCTTTCCTCATTGAATGGTTTTAATCGTATGGCTGTTTCCGTTTGTCAGAGGGTGCTGGAGAATGTGTGTGTAAACCGATCTTCTGAAACAATCTTGTGATGAAAGGTGCCAAAAGTCGCTCTTTTGTCTGCGTCTTAAGTGCCGATTCAGCGATTTGATACAAAACTATTCAAACAAAAAAAAAAAAAAGATTTGAACAACTCCCAGCCTTAACCCGAAGAAGGAAGAATTTGAATCTTTGTAGCTCTTATAACCTATGTTTCTCCAACTGTCAAATGATGGCCTGCTGACGGAGAGAATGAGATTCACCATCACAAGCCCCTCTACATTTTAAAAGAGCTGATTATATTTGCTTCTCCTTGAGTATACATATCAATGAGATTCACCTTTTTCAATATTTTTCTGCAATCTTTTTATTTTTTATTTTTGAGTTTTGATCTTTTGTGGGTATTCATCCCATCCCTTCCTGGTTTATTACAAAATCCACCAAAGTTTGAAATGGATATCATTTCTTGCATGTCTCTATTGTTTATATCTCACGACGAAAAAAACCTCGAATTAGAAACCCTCCATATAACAAATGCTATATTAAAATTTTTCCCTCTCCCTCTACCACAATCTCCTTCTCGTCTCGAGAAAGTTTAGAGAAAGGACATGACCAAAAACTACCCTTAGCGATCGATAAAATCTCTCCACGAGCCCTACAATGTCGAAGGATAAATCCCCTCAGATCATCTTTTTCTGAGTTACCCTATATAAGACTTCCATTTAAAACAGAATGGAATCCTAACCAGGATCACCCACCCTCCTCTGGATAAAATCTTGTGACGACTGTTGAAAGATGCAAAAAGTTACTCTTTTGTCTACGTCTTAAGTGCCCATTCAGTAATTTGATACAAAACTATTCAAACAAAAAAATAAAAGATTTGAACGATACGACTTAATTCGACGAAGGAAGAATTTGAATCCTTGTAGCTCTTATAACCTATGTTTCTCTCCCACATGTTGAATGACAGCATGTGGACGTGCGAGTAATGAGATTCACCATCACAAGCCCCTCCATAGATTAAAAGAGCTGATTACGTTTGCTTATCGTTTAGGTATACAGATTAATGAGATTCGCCTTTTTCAATATTTCCCTACAATCTTTTTCTTTTTTTATTTTTGAGTTTAGGTCTTTTGTGGGTATTCATCCCTTCCTCCATGGGACTTGCATTCCTAATCTATTGCAAAATCCACCAAAACTTGAGATGGATATCATTTTCTCTATTGTTTATATCTCAGGGGTTTCAACGAAAAAAACCTCGAATTAGAAACTCTCTGTATAACAAGTACTACATTGAAAATTTTCCCTCTCCCTCTACCACAATCTCCCTATAACGAGTGTTACATGCAAATTTTTCTATTTCTCATCCCGAGAAAATTTAGAGAAAAGACATGACCAAAGACTATCCTTTATCCTTAGCGGTCGATAAAATCGATCCACAAGCCCTACAATGCCGAAGGATAAGTCCCCTCATATCTGTCTTTTTTTTTAGTTACCCACTTCCATTCGAAACAGAATGGAATCCTAACCTGGATCAACCCACCCTCCTCTAGAGTCTGCAAAGCACTTTTAACCTACGACCTATAGAGACATTCTCATTTTCAACCTCCAGAATATAGCTAATTTTAGCTTGCTCTTTCTCGAGCTTTTTCTTTCTTGATCCCTTTTAATCTCACACTTCTCCAATAAGCAGAACCTCATGGGATTTCAATGATTTCCCAATCATTGTTGCAATCTGGGACATCAATCTCGGCTGCTAGAATTTAATCAAAATGCCTAAATATTGCACTCACACGGGAGCCTCAACCATCCACTCCCAGAAGATGATGATTTCTATCGAATCAGTGTTAAAGCCTAGCATCGCAGAAACACAGCCTCCCACTAAGTCCCATCATCATTTCTTCACTATGAAACCTAAAGCAAAAGAACCCGACAGCCAACCCCCATTGCTTAGATAGACCACTCTTCAGGATCAAAAATGGAGAGGACTTACCTAAGAACTTGCCTTAAAATTCGTTCCATTGGACTCCTCTTTGTTCTCCAATGTTGTACGTTCACTCGAATGCATCTCGAGAGGGATAGGCAACCTCTCTAATGGGAAGTTCGATCGCTACAGAGGAGAGCTCAATCTCTCCCACTCATGAAAGTTCACTTTGGAACTGAATAAAGACTATTCCTTTGCCCAAGAACAGATTTGCTGCAAGACTAACCTCATTGGCAGATGCATCTTTACGCTCCATAGCTTCCTGAAGAAAAATGTTTAAATTAAAACAACATTTTTCGTCTCTTGCTTTTTAGATTGGAAATCTACCGGAGTCTTGGCATCAATAGAAAAATATGCACTCTACCATGCCCACAAAACCATACCACAGAAAGATGCCCAGATCAAAGGTAGAACACCAATGAATCGATCACAAATACAATATTCCAACAGTTCCCACAAATGCAAACTGCTGTCTCCAGCAGAAGCCAATCTTCTTATCAGTAACAAATCAGGATATCTTTGGGTCACATCACAACATGTAATTTGGCGAAAAATTCTGCTGCAGTCAGCTAATCATCATTATGTACTATTGATCAAATTAGAATGTTCTTTTATTTCTGTTTACTGGTTTTGATAATTCTTCATATAGTCTTTGTGGGCACTGCAAATCATATTATATGGAGCTAATATTTGATTTAAGGTTCCGTGACTAATGATGAGGTGAGAGGGTCGACGCCTTCATCCTCCTACCAAATTCGACCTCAACTTTACAAGCTTCAAAATTCCAATCTGGTGCTGTTATTGGTTGGCAACTTAACCATACAAGGCCATCAAATCAACCTCATGCTTTCTTGAACAAACACCTTTGGTTCTCGGTGGCGACCACCAAGAAGATCAGGACATCAAAAGAAGAACCCGGTAACCGACATCCACAAACCAACGCAATCAAATATTTCGTGAAACCCACAACGATCAAAGATTCTTCCAAGAAGCATTCATAAATCAACGTAATAGCGAAACCGAGGCTACATGATCGAATCCAAGAAGCTTAATGACCTCAATATTCCGAGGTTGTGGCGTCCAAGAATAAGGGTTTCAGAGACTCAGAAAATATAAAAACGAACTCGGTACCTGATCTCACTGACAGCGATCGCACCGCGGTTTTCTAAAAGAAGAGGAGGAGCAACGGCCTCTCTCTCTCTCTCTCTCTCTCTCTCTCTCTCGCATCGCGGTATTCAAGGGGAGAAGAGGAGGAGGAGCAACAGCCGCCACAGCACCCTCTCCCTCTCCCTCCTACGGTGTTGGGAAGTTAATCGGTTAAATAAGGAGCAAACCGGGTCGGATGGTAGGCAAACCGACCCGACCCGACTACTTTATTCGGATCAAAACACCCCTGATAAATTTTCACCTCGCTGGCCCGTGGCGGCCCTGAAAACAGCTTGTTGTCACGGGTGATTCCCCTCGACGTTCGGAACTTTCCAGATTCGCGCGCACCACACTGCCTGGGGCCCATTACGGCCTCCAACCAGCAGACCGGTACGTCACAAGCGTAAGGTTAAGTTCGTACGGAAATCTATGTAAAAGAATACATACCTTTTGCGTATAAGAATTACTACATAATCATGCGATTCACATTCACATAATCCTCAGTCGATGTAAATTTTTGATGCATCATTGTCCTTGTAGAAAGCCAACTGTCCACTTGGGAACATTTGCCAGTGTGGCAAAATACTACACTCACCCTGTGACAAAGCTTCAACAAATACATCGCTTCCAATCTGACATTTGTATAATAACCATAAGCATAATTCTTGAGACAATAAGAACGATAAAAGTAATTCTGATATATGGGTGTCTGAGAGTTAGCAGATGTGACATCGAGAAGGAGACCACATTTCCTGTGCTCTATCACCCAGACTACACTCGCTACACTAACATTTTCCATCACCATGTCCTTGGAATTTCTTAGTACCACAAGCCCATCAATTCCTTGCCCTGGATACAATCAGTTATACATACGCGACATATCACCAAATTACCCTAAAGGTCTCCAAAATTACCACCTTTGCGATTCTGATTATGATAGAGCCTGATCACTTTTAGTTTTAAGGGTGGACCGCAAGAAACTTATCAGCTTGTCAAGGTATGACAGTGACACATCAGGCCTCAGCAACAATGTCCTCATCGGTTGTGTCAGATGTGATAGTCTCCTCTGATACGTTTGCATCTGGAATGTCACCTTCAGGGCCTGCATTTTTATCAGTGCGGCAATCCAATATTTTCTCCCTCAGCTTCGCTATTAATTCTTCTCGGATCGCTTGATTGTCAGCAAGATAGCATTTGAGGGCATCTCTTCCATGGAATTTGCGTTCTTCATAAGTATAGAAAGAACCACGAGTCGTAATTAACTCGTGCTTGCACCCTATTTCGATAATCTCCGACTCACCAGAGATCCCCTTGCCGAACTCAAGCTCAAACTGTGTTGTCCTAAATGGAGGGGCATGTTTATTCTTCACAATTTTCACCGAAACTTGAGCCCCCAGAGTCTGCCAAAACAACAATCATGTTATGATTATTGCAAAAACAACTACATCCTTCAATCATGTAGTAGCTTTTTTGCAAATGAAAAGGTTCAAATATGCTCCATAGAGGGATAAAAGCAAAGATGCAGATGGACAGGACAGTAGGAGGAGTTTCCCACTCTGCAAGGTAAACTACATAGTAACTTAAATCTGCATTCTGGAATATACTGTGATTAATTAAAAATGTCCTGTTGTCCCACGGTCAACCATTCATATGGAATCATATCCCATAACGGACTCTAGAAGCTACATAGAAATTCCAAGTACCAAAGAAAGTTGGAAAAAGGTTTGTCTCTGTTCAATGTCAGTCCTACCAAAATGTTTAGTATAACTACTAACACAATTATACACAAAATGAAAAGTATGGCATAAGTAGTTTTACCTCATCACCCTTCTTAACCAAGCCAGTCCTTTTGATGTTCATGCGAACAGATGCATAGAACTTCAAGGCGTTGCCACCTGAAGTAACTTCTGTTGGTCCACCATACCCAAATGTGCTCACCTTTGATCTAACCTACAAAAATGGCAGGGCACAAACCCAATAATCAGAACATGTATCTCAGACAACAAAATCTTTTGGACAATTAACAAGAAAAACCACCACAAATTTATAAATAGAGGCTTAAGATTCACTTTTAGATTTAAATAGATCTTAAAATAATTGCACAGTAGGAAACATCAAGCAAGGCCTCAAAACATGCTCTCAACTTCATCAACAGTTACCTGATTAATAAATAACAAAATTGTCTGCGACCGTGAAAGTGAATGGCTCAACTTGCGGAGAGCTTGGCTCATCAACCTTGCTTGGAGGGCCACATGGGAATCACCCATCTCACCATCAAGTTCACTCTTAGGTACGAGGGCGGCTACCTGAATTCCAGAAAGAAACATCAACAAAAATAAAAATATTCTTAAAACTCAGTCCACAAACAGATTTAATACATGTTAAATAGTGGAACCATGGTTCAATAAATATGCCATACAGTTGAAAGAAGACTAAAAACCAACAAAAGTAATGGTCCAGATGTCATAGGTACTGAATACAAGGTACTAGCGAGGAGACTGTCAAACCATTGCTTTACATTCTGCATAAATCATTTTAGCATCCATTCCATCTCCAACCATACATTACCCGAGCTTTACATACTAACAGATAAAGACATTGTTTCCTTTTTGCTGCAAGTTTCCCTTGTTCCTTACGATAGCTGTACCACAGGCATGTATCAAATCAGTTCCGTTTTGTCATAGTAGATACCAGACAATCCTAAATCCCTAATTTACACCTCCGAGATCATATGTCCCAGATAATTTTTAAACTTATCCACTTGCATAGGTTATACATCTATCACGTGTAATAACTCATATATGATACTGAAAGACATTAAAAAGGTTGATGCCATTGTTAGTGCATGATATAAAAAATATAAAGCGTCAAACTCAGCAACAATATCACGTCGAATTTTGACTTTACACAATATTAATTAAAGCAGAAAAACAACGTATGCTATTGTTTGCCACTCATGCATATATAATCAATTAAATGCAAGATTCATAATTAATAAATATAATAAGTATAACATGTAGTTTAAGTGCTAAAAATTAATGTAGCAGGGACTAAAAGCAACAACTTGCAGTCCTCTCAACTTACACTGTCTACAACCACAACATCAACGGAGCCGCTCCTAACTAGAGTGTCAACAAGACTAAGTGCCTGCTCACCACAATCTGGTTGTGACAGTAGCAAATTATCAATGTTTACACCAATAGACTTTGCCAGTGCTGGATCCAGAGCATGCTCTGCGTCTATGAAAGCACAATAACCTGTAAAAAGAGACATAAATGTAAAGAATTAGCACATGTGGAATAATTAACTCCAAAATATTTGAAGTATCGGAAGTTCCCGAGACCCCAGGTTTACCAGAGCCTTGCACACAAGTTTGCCCTTGCCTTATAGAAATTCACAAGATTACTTTGAGTCCAATATAACATTCCACAAGCTATTGTTATGATGTGTTCCCTTATACAATCCACTACAATAAGCTGCACTAAAATGGAACCGTTTAATAGGCTTTTATGGAATAAAAGCCTACAGCTGAAAAGTTTAAAAAAAATCGCCTCTAGATAATCATTTGGACATACAACAAGTGTTTCTAGAAAATTCAGTTATTTCCTTCACATTTAAAATTCTTTCAGAGGCATGATTATCAAAATGCAATTCATTTTAGACAATATGCAATAAGTCCTTCAATTAGTTTCCCTTATCAATTCCTTTGTTTTGTTCGGAGATTTCCCTTTAACAACTCAACCAACATAGATGTAAGACCCAACGAGATCTTTTAGAAAAAGTTGCAGTCATTCTCAAACTGTAGTTTGTTCAGGAGTTAGTGCAGGGTATCAGGAGGAAGAAGCCCGAACATCATTACCTCCATTCTTTTGTGCTTCTGCAATAACATGAAGAGCAAGTGTAGTTTTCCCTGATGCCTCTGGACCATATACTTCTACAACACGTCCCTGCCAGTGGCACATAAGATGATTATTCAGAAACAAAAGGCGAACCACTGTAAAGTGGAAGCAGTATAATTAAGTGAAATTACTTGACGTTGATGAGCTTTTCGTCACATATCAAATATAATATTCATTAGTGACTGATAGTTGCTTTTACCAGGAAAAGGTAGAAAAATGAGACAAGAACATTGAGGAAAATTCAACATGATAATAAGAACTATACCTCAGAAAATATAATAAACATCTCAGTCACCTATTCAGAGGCCACTTTCACAGACAACAAAAAAGCTTAGTTCCATAAAACAAAAGAAAGCAAGAAAAATGATAAAAGGCCAAGTACACAGACTAAAGTACTATCTTTCACAAAAGGGTCATCATTGAAACAGACTCACAAACACTGGGTACATTGCTGCATCAGAGAAAGAATTTACTCAGGAGGATTCAAAGCCTTATCGTTAATATTGTTTTCTATTTATCCATTTTGAGAATGCACACATAGTCCTAAAGGGAGGTAAACTTCTCCAAGGATTACATCACCCAACTAGCAAGGGAAACTAAAGCATGTTTCTTGAGGATACATCTCAGGTTCCTTATCCACTGAAGAATGTTTGTAATCTTAGCTTGTATAGTCACTGTTCAGCAAGGTCTATGTTGCTATTTCTATTGTTCCCTTTGTCACTACAAAAAGAATCATCCGATAGCATGCAAGCGATCTATAATATCAATAAATATGTTGCTTCGGAAAGCCAGATGAGCAATTTCATCTTCACTCTGAATGATGCAGGTGATCCAAGATATCAACAAACATGAATGTCTTCTTAGCCATGTTAACAGGTTCATTATCTATGGTACCAACAAAGAAATACCACCTCAAAATGAAGATTAATTCAGAAGATAAGTTGAACAACATATGAAAACAAAATAAAGAACAGACAGAAATAACAATCTAACTGATCTAGCAATAAGTAGAGAACTAAGATTACCATTAAGACAAAAGAAAATAACAATATACAAGAAGATATTTCCTCAGATCTTCTATTATTTTAACTACCAGTACTGGAGAAGCCTACCGTTATTTAATTCATTTAATAGATAATCAGAAAAATAGAATAACAGTATAGATACTCGAAACATGAAAAATTAATTGACAATCATAAACCAATACCTTTGGAAGCCCACCAATTCCCAATGCCATATCCAACGAAAAGGATCCTGTAGATATGACAGGCACTACCTTGGAAGCTTGAGAACGACCAAGCCACATGATTGAGCCCTCTCCAAATGCGGCTGTAATCTGATCCAATGCTTGCTGTAAAGCCAGTTCTTTGCCGGAGAGGTTTTGTTCAGCAGCATCACTTCCATCTGACTTGGTTTTTTTTTTACCTAGGGCAGCAGGGTTTGTGATTTAGGTTCAGTTCAGCCAAATGAAAATGGTCAATTGCCTAGTTTTAGGATGAGACTGCAAATTTTACAAACAATTTAGCACATAGTTTTCACCTACAAGATTGCTACAAACCAAGATACAGAGAAGAATTTAACATCAAGGTATTTAACACAAGAACCATTATAGAAATTCAATAGCATAAATATTCCACTACATGTGAATTGTTTGCACTATTAACTAAATAAAGATTAAATATGTTGTAAGGTATTGATGAATTCATATTCAGCACAAGATAAATACAAGATCCACCTCAACACCTCATTTTACCACAGGATTATCAATAAAAGGACAGAAAAGAAGAAAATGTGATCAGCTAGCATTCATCAGACAATGAGAATTTACCAAATTTCTTTCCAGTTGAAGTGGTTTTTGTTCCTGTGCATATATTACAGCTAAAGCAATGATAAGGATGCCAAGATGCATGTTTAACGAAGTCTAACATACATTTTTTTTCATAATCTTATACAATCATATTTGCATGCACTACAAATTTCTATTACCTTTACTGGAGAAGTTGCAAACTTGTAAAGCAGATGCCCTGGTTCCTTGTCCATACATCTGCAAGTAGAAAATGCATGCAAGGAAATATTTAGTAACAAAACAAGAAACAACATAGTAGTCCAATGTTTCTAAACTAGGATTTTGAAGGCCAAACAATCTTCTTAGTTGATCAATTAATACTAAAGCCTTGATGCCTCAAAAGTGATAGACATATTTCTTTTGAACTACCTCACTATGAATTCCTTTTTTTCTTATTCATCAATGAGTTAGGAATTTCTGGACAAACAAATTAATTAAGGAGGAAAAATATTTGGACAAATAAAAGTTAAATGATAACCTTACATGTTGGTCTCCTCGTTTAACCAAAAACCCATTTCCCACATAGGAAACACTTCCAACTCAAAAAATAATTTCAAATAAGCGATGTTCTAAAACGTCGGTATATGTTACATTCTCAAGCTAAATAGCCTATCACACATGCTCCTGATATGTTCCACCTCTACTGAATAACCTAGTGCGACCCACTGTTTAATATATAGGATGGTTGCAGAAACGCTGCCCGCAGAAACGCTCCATAAACACAAAATCTCTTTCCTTATTCCTATTTGTTGAACCTTCACATATTATACCTTCTTCCTGAACGGAAACAGCGCTCGGAAGCAACAACAGTTCACCAAACTAGTATAACGAAGCCCCCAAAGAACTGAGCAGAACGCGTCTTTAGGAACAAAGAAGGTTTTCTTGTTTTTTCCTTTTCCGGTGAAAGAACCAAATCTTGTTAACTTAATGGCATAATGAAAAAGGTTGAAAGAAAAGAACTTGAACCAGGAATAGGAATAGGACCTCCGAAGCAAAAAGGGCTCGCCTAAATGAAGCGCACCGAAGAAGCCTCGCCATGGCTCTCAACCACCAACAGGTCTGCTGCTTCCCACAGGAACCCTGACGAAGCAGGCGGTTGAGAAGACAAAGAAAAGGGAGCCTCAGTGCCGCACTGCGATGAGAGCAAGAGCGGTTCCAAACCCTCGAGGAGAGAATAGGGTTTAGGGTTCTGGTGCAGTATTTGAGGGGAGCCGGTTTGCCGAAGGAATGAAAGCGGCCGCCACAAAGTAAAACGATATATCCGAAACGATATATAATAGCAGGAAATATGGCACTATAGATCGATATGGACTATAATAGATTTCTTTCCTATTACCAAAACCTTTAATTAATTATTTTTCTCTATTTATTCACTTTAATTAATTAATTTTTTTCTTTAATTAATTAAGCCCAACACCTTACGATAAACAATCAATTTTATTAGCTAAGCTATCTAACACCTTTAACTTAAAATATAAATTATTATTCATATTTATAGGAATAGAGAGGGACTGATCATATTTTATGAATCCAAGTATCGAGCTGTTAAGAAATGACATGAATAAAAAACTTATATATTTGAGAGAAGAATGTTGAAATACAAAATTAGTAGGTGAAATAAAAAAAAATAAAAGAATGAAATATGAGGTATAATGATTGAAATAAAAATAAAAATTAAAAAGATTTTATTATAAATAATTATAAAAAAAAAAACTTTTTATTCGTTTTAACCTATTATCTTATATATAGCTCAATTATGAAAATATAAGCATATAGTCATCAACCCCAAATAATTGAGATGTAATGATTTGGTTATTGTTATTGTTATTGATTTTAGAAGATGATGAACTTATAAGCATAATTTTATAATTTAATATTTTGAGATGGAATACTAAATTATTTCGACTTGATTGTCTTACTTAATCCATCATAAATGCTTCTGATGTTTAATATGGAGTTTGATATATACTCAAGATCAATATCGAGTGAGGTTCTCGATATGATTCCTTCGATATCTAAGTTAGATCTAAAAATGATTAAGAAAAGTAGGACTAAGTGAGAATCTCAATATGATCCCTCTGATGTCTAGATTTAACTACAAGTGGTCCAGAAAAAAATTTATATAGCAGAAAATATATTTGAATATTTTTTGTTTGATCGATGCCTGATACCGCGGATGATGATAGAAGGTTTTTGCTGTGATCGAAGAGGAATAATCCCCATCTCACTTAGTATGCAAGTTTTGTTGTATGCATAGTTTGCATTCTTGTACACAACTCAGTTCTCTTTCAAGGTGCTTGTTATTTCTATTACATACATACATACATAGGGCACCTTTTAAATTGCTTTGCTTAATTGTGTATGTGTGCCGCTTTGAATTCAGTCTCTACCACATCAATATCTGCAACACTTAATTGAGTGTAGTGAAGTCACTTTGTTCTTGGTTTAATCCACTTGTAGTGAACTCCTGTCTTTTGACTACTTCATTAGTCATGTCTTCATCTCAGTGAGAAAGATAAATCATGAGAATTAGATGCAAGGATTGATCCCATGTCTTCTAAAGTGTGTGCAGGCAGATAAGATAGAGAGAGAGAGAGAGAGAGAGAGAGATGATGATGATGATGATGAGGAGAAACAGTAGAAAAAAAGATATAATTTTATCTATGATGATGCAGATCAACAAGATATAATTGAGATACTTTTAGTGACATAATAGTGAGCAAAATATCAAGATATAAGTAATAAAGTTAAGGTAAGATGATGAGAATATCTGATGACAGTTGAAACATGTCCTGAGAACTGTGTTTTAACTTTTCATGTACATTAACATCCCTTTTTAAATAAAAAAAGTATAATTATCCTCACAAAGAGAAAGAATAATAGTATAATTGTTTTCAACTTCTTAATCACTTCTTAAAGTAATGCATAAACAACACAGCCAAAAAGAATATGAACAGCAAAGTCCTTAAGATAGGGATCGAGGCGGAGGGAATTTAAGGAAAAGAAGAGGGTATTTATGTCATAACACGAAACACGCAGTTCAGCTTCTTGCGGCTGCTGCAACTACTACTAGTACGCGAAACCACCGGGTCTGGCCCGTCCCTTTCCGGCGGCAGATGCGGGGGCGGCGGAGGAGCAATGCTCCGCCCTCCGGCTCTCCTCGTCTACAAACATGTGGCGGCACCGGCACTCCTCGCTGCAGAACGCCCGATCCCCCCTGTAGACAGAGAAGCCCTCGGTTACCATGGACGTACGCGCAGATGGAGATCATGGCCAAAGTAGATGGTTCCGTAACTCACCTGTACATAAAGATATCGCTGCCTTCCTGTAGTCTCCTCCTGCAAAGGAAGCAGTGCTCCAGAAAAGAGCTCGTAGAGAAGGAAGAAGAGGTGTTCTTTCCGAGGGAGGTTTGGCTTATGAGGAGATGGCTGTGTGTTGGCGAGTTGTTTTGTGCTTCCAAGAGAACGCTTAGACCAGCCATCTTATCATCACCACCATTCTAAGCTGCTGCCAACAGCTCTCCTTTCTTGTGAGAAGGTGGCAAGGACGGGGGAGGGGGCTTTAAAGAAAGAGGGCAGTGTGCGGTGCACTCCAGGAACAGGCTGAGGGAGTGGAGGTGGGTGGGCAGTTTGTCTCCCTTGTGAGGGGATTTAATGGAGTGATTTGATGGGAGAAAGTGGCCTTGCGTGACAAGAATCTTGTTTTCGAAATGAATATTAATGTTGCTGGGACCAAATGCAACAAAGACGAAAGCACAAGGAAAACTAGGGGACTCCTGCTGATCAGCACATGGTTTCTAGGGTTTGCTTGTGCATGGTTTCCTTAGCATTGCATAATTTTCATGTTTCAGAACCCTCTCCATCTCTTCGTTCTGATGATGACAGCCAGCCAGACGAGATATTTGTCATGGTTCTCTTCGTCCCGATGACACCCGATTTGGATTCATGCACAAAGAATCAACAACAGCATGGAGACAACCAACCAGGGGAGGGAGGGGGTTGACTGTGGGCATATATGACTGTTCTGGCACCTGAGTCTTGATGAATTGGAAACAACATTATTGTTGTCATCGAGTCTTCTTCTGCGACGGTGTGTTACGACCAATGCACTATGAGATTCCAGTGAGAGAGAACTACTGACATATATATTTCTATGCCACTCCAATCCTGCTGTCAAATCAAAACCTAATAACTTTGACTTGGGTTTCAGAATCAGGATTTCAGTTCCATCAGATTTGATATAAGAATCAAACCGGTTTTAGATGATTTTGGATTCCGATTGGAATCGATCTTAGTCGAATATACTCTGAATAGCTGCATTTTGATTGGGAAGACAAGGCTTCAATCATAGCTTCTGCAGTGATAGAAAGACTGTCATTGTGTACTTAATCCTCTCAAGATTTGTTCGGTTCCTCTTTGTTCGACCTTTGTTATAATCGTACCTGTGAGCTGTTCCTCTTTGAAGCATCACTAGTTTGGACATGCTGTCCGACGGCCATGGTGATCGGTGGATGTTCCTCGGAGGACAGACATTTATGTGGGTAATTCATCTATTTCTTCCCATGCATGTCCTTCAGAACAGAAGTCTAATCATGTGCCTCGCCAAATTAAACCCTGGGATATGGTCCTACCTATGGTTTTGTGGATTGTCCTTGTGTCCAAGGGGAATGAACCATGGGAAGGTCCTGTTGTGGTGACATCTACCTACCAAATTGAAAGCACACAGAAACCCAGGTTTGGTCGCGGATGATGATGACGCCGGCTTTCCGAGTGGGAACTTGCCACCGAGTTGCATCGGTAATGACACCGACGACGAGGGTAATAATAATGAGGGGATACGAACTAATTCTCTAGTGACGTCTCCTGAGTCACGCGGACCGAGGTGCTAGGGGGTCACCTGTCTCGATCTAACCTGACAGTTTCTGGTCGAAACAGACCAAAACGTCGATCGAGGCACGTCGCCATCCTACAGGAGTCTGGTCCTTCATGCCATGCCAATGCTAGTGTCAGACGTTATTCAAGGTACGACCCTGCTCCCTACAAGCGTGCACATCAGGAAACGTTGACCTTCCCTATAAAAACCATCGCGTTCGGAATAATGGAGGAAAAAAAAAACCCCTGAGATCGTCGATTAACTTGATCGTCAAATGGGTCGGGCCGAGCTCTCCCGACCCGACCTGTGTGCAGGTACGAAGACGGAGTGCCTCCCACCGAATGCCTAAGTGAGGGGTCCCATCACGGAGAAAACAGTGACCCCATCGAGATCGGACCACCGCGGTCGGCTACCTCAACAGCCTCAAGGGTCGTTCAGGAAGATCTCCAATCATTCAGACCCGAACCCAACCGTGTTGGCCTGAGGCCATGGCGCAAAGATGTTGACACTAACAACCGAGAGGTTAAAATCAATCTCCTCTTTCGTGGTCGATGACTTGGGCCCTCCGAGCAGGGTCGTCTGTAGAGTAGTGATTTATATTCTCATATAAAATCTATCGTCAATGATTGTGTCAATTCAAATCATCCTTCACCTATTTATCTACTTAAACAAAGATTTAACAGAAATATATAAATATTTTTATCTTTACAAAAAAAAATCATAAATTTTCTTCTCTATAAAAAATATAATCACAAATTCTTTTTCTCATATTTTAATAATAAAATTATATTTTGAATATATGTAAAGTTATCTTTTTTTTGAATTATTTTTATTCACATTTAGGAATCTAGAATTACTAACCATGTTCGAATTCGAAACGTCTTTCGATCTCGGTATTCGTACCGTGTCAATCTAAGAATATATATTTTTTTTTCAGAGATACTTTGAATAATTCTACATGCATTTAAATCACATTAAGCTGATCTAGATATAAATAATATTTTTTCGTAACAGATTCAATAAGATTAATAGATCAATTATTTTATTAAAATAAATTTTAACATTATAGATAGATAGGTGTGAATAGTCCATATCCTCACTCTTTTTATCAAATCTTTATTAAGCTTGTGTTTATATCGTTGCTTAGATATTTCTACCTTAAAACTCGTTAATCATAATAATGATTATATATATATATATATATATATATATATTGCAACAACGAAACTTGATGATAACATCGTACGGATTATGGCACTAGTGTTGCCGTCTACATGACATTGAGGTTCTCAAGCGTCCATCACATCATCGATCTACTAATTTCCCTATGCATGCAGAATATGAACCCTAAAATGCTTGCTGCCATGTCACTGCAATTGGACTTCTCACTGTGTGCTTGCCATCCGACCAACTCAGCAAGCCGAACTCCGTCTTCCATCCACCGGGCGGCAACGTAACGCCCTCGGCGGATATATTCACCACGAACCCCTGCTTCTGACGTTTGCCTTGGAATACCAGCTGCTGAGGGTCCACCGACATCTGCACTCCTACCGGTGCTCGGGTTTCGACCGTATAGGCACATGTGCCATTGGCGACGTTCGTCAGCGTCCGGTGGGCGATCACTTGAAGCTTGCTTTCCTTCGGCTGCTCCAGGACCACTGATATGGATGGGTAGTTCAGGTCCCAAGGCATTCGGCCGGAGTTCCGAGAGCAGTTCACCGTCCTCCTTGCTATCGTCCGGATTTGCATCTCGGTATAGTTGGAGCTGCACAAGAAGCTGAGGTAGTCGTCCGCCGTTAGGTCGTAGATGAGACCGGGATCGGCCGCCTTCTCCGGGTCCACGTGCCCGGACCCGTGCGCCCACGCCGTCGACCTATTGCCGGAGTTCTCGTCCAGCATCTGTTGGCCCAAGCTGTCGGTCACGTACGCCGTCGTCATCATTGCCGAGCGGACGGCGGCCGGCGACCAGTCGGGGTGCGCCGCTCTCAGCAACGCCGCCACCCCGGATACGTGGGGGCACGCCATGGAGGTGCCGGACATGACGTTGAACTCGGTCCGCCGCGCGTCCGAGGGGAGGCCCGTCGGGCCCAGGCCGAGCGGCCAGGCCGCCAGGATGCCGACGCCCGGTGCCACCACGTCGGGCTTGATGAGGTAGCACGACGGGGCGCTGGGCCCGCGCCCGGAGAAGGCGGCCACTACCGGCGCTGGCTTGACCCCGACCTGGGTCCCGCGGAAGACCAGACGGACGCGTGCGTCGGCGGTGGAGCGGACGTAGGCACGGATTATGTTCCCGGTCGAGTAGCCGACGTTGACGGCCGGGAGGAGGTGCGCGTCCGGCACCAAGCCCTCCCCGTCCAGAAACTGATTGGCCACGATCATTCCCGCTCCACCGGCCTCCTTCACGGCTAACCCCTTCTCGACGCGCGGGATGCCCCCGCGTTCACAGAGCACCACTTTACCTCGTGTTAGCGCCGGTTCCAGAGACTCCCTCATGCAGAAGTGGGCGGAGGACCGGAAACCGGGGCGCGACGTGGACGCGTTCCCCGCGTATACCAACGGGAGCTCGCCAACGAGGGAAGCGCCGGTATGCGCGTCCGCAGCATAGACGGAAACGCCGGTGAGGACGGTCCTGTCGCCAAGAACGACGTCTGCAGGGAAACGGCGGTCGATGGTGCTGGCTCCGACGGTGACGATCCATGGGGCGACGTTGGTGACGGTCATCTCGTTCGGGCCACCGTTGCCGGCAGATGCGGACACGAGAACGCCGTGCTCTGCTGCTCCGAAGGCCCCGATGGCGATGGGGTCGAGGTGGAGCGGCACCGGGTTGGATCCGACGGAAAGGGAGATGACGTCCGCACCGTCGTCCACGGCGCGGTCGAGGGCAGCTAGAATATCGGAGTCGAAGCATCCCGAGGACCAGCAGACCTTGTAGGCGGCAACGCGGGCTTTTGGAGCGACTCCGGAGGCGACACCAGCAGCATAGACGCCGAGAAGGGATGCGCCTGGGACGGGGACGCCAGCGGCGGTGGAGGCGGTATGTGTGCCGTGGCCCTCGGTGTCGATGGGGGACAGGACGTCGGAGGATGCGTTCTTCGTGGAGGCCAGGAAACCGGAGGAGAAGAAGCGGGCGCCGACAAGCTTCTTGTTGCAGGAAGTGGGGGGGAAGGACGGGCCGGGCTCGCAGGCGCCCCTCCACCGGGGTGGCATCTGGGTGGGTCCCGTCTCGGAGAAGCTGTGGTGGTCGGGGCGGACGCCGGTGTCGAGGACGGCGATGACGGCGGAGGATCCGGAGTCGGTGGCGGAGAGGAGGAAGTTGGGGCGGGAGGGGGGGGATAGCAGACCAAGGAACTGGGGGGAGCGGGTGGTGTGGGGGCGTTGGCGGCGATCGGGGAAGACTGCGAGGACGCCAGGCTGGGAGCTGAGGAGGTCGGCCTCGGCGGAGGACAGGACAGCGGAGAAACCGTGGAAGACGGTGCGGTAAACGTGGAGAAGGGCCCGCGGGCGGTAAGTCTCCCGGGTGGGGCTTTCATTTACGGCGCTGGAGGAAGAAGAGAGGGAGCGGAGGGTGGCGGAGTACCAGTGTTCAACTTCCGGGTAGACGGAGGGTTTAAGGTCACTGCGGACGCGAACTATATAGGTTTGTGGGGTGTGAATCTCGTCGAGGCCACCTTCTTCCTGTTGGAGAGTGGAGGAGACGAGGAGGAGTAAAGCCACGGGAAGGAGAAGGAAGAACGGAGCTGAAGCCATCTTTGAGTTGAGGAGGAGGAGAGCGGGACGTGGGAAGAAGACCGGGGAGAGTTCTCGATATAAACTTGAGGCCCTTCGGGCAGGGACGATAAGAGAAGAGATGCAGGGGTGAAGTGATGTTCAAATCATTGCTGCATTAGTTGGCGGGCGGTGTTACTACGGACTACAACCCATGTCTCGATGCGACTAATCCTTGCCACACGTCTATTCTCGTTTCCTGCACGTTGAAGAAGAGGACGGGCGAGTGGTCAATGACGAGCAGCATCAGCCAAGTCGGGGATGGCAGACCGGTTCCTCGTATCGTCGGAACGAGGGCAGCCTCCTGAGTTTGATCAGATCACACACGAACACGATGGGAGAGAGATGGCAGATTTTGACTGTGGGTTGTAGTGCTGCCACTGCATGCGGACTCTGAGTTACGCTTTCGTCATCGTTCCGGCGAGCTGTAACGCATGAATACATAAATAAATAACTGGACGACAAAATATGTTGTATTATCCGGACACTATGCCCATTAAAATCAATGGTTAGTTCGATGTAAGATTCGATCAAATTGCAGGTGAAGAGAATACCACCAAGTGACACGTCTACTATATTATTTGATCTCAAACATGCAACATTAGACCAAATCCTGGGCAAGAATACCATTATTTCAAGATACTGTTAGCGGAGGATGATAAAACAGAGTTAAACTTATCAAAAATCAAATAAATAAAATTTCAGTGAATAGTCTAAAAGAACCCCAAGTCGCGATATGCTGTCCTAAGACATTCCAGATGATCTCTCGTGCAGGTATTGATCGGAAAAAGATAAAACCGAGATCGTTCACCTGCCTGCACAAAGGTGGGAACAAATATTTTCCTACACCAGCAAAATCAAGAAGGAAAATGTAAAATTGGGAAAAGCAAAATAGATAAAAACCGAATAGAGAATCTATAACCAAATATTCGAAACAAGGCTTTAATAGCCTCGCCGTAAATATATGGCCCTCAAGAATCACTCTTGAAAACAAGGTTTTACCGAGCCTTGAGAACCAACATGACAACCCAGCAAAAAAAGGTCATAGGATAAGATAGAATAGGAGTAAAATAGTATACACGAAATTCTGAATTGATAAATTTAGTTTCCAACAGATACCACACACTAAACAAAGTACCTGTTTTTTATCCCATCTCAATATTCCACTTCTTGACACTGAAGATAACGAGTGCAGATCGTTTGAAAAACAAAAGCACCGTGATGGAAAATGTTTAAGCTGGTTTCGTATTCATGCGTGATCTCAATTTTAGCAGAAAATTTACATCTAGAGGAATCATGATACAGCACAAAGGAACTCTCACAGTTGCTACATAATCTTAATATCTGAAACCTAAATTTACAAATGCAGTAGAAAGCGAGAAACCATCTGGTTGCAGGTCCACTCGAAAATTGCAATGAACGAGCTATATGTATACAAGTCACGAATTTCCTCCTACAATCATGCTGGTGTACAATATGAAGAACTTAAGGTAGGCGGCAGAACACAAACCAAGTGAGGCCCTGCTGGATTGCAGCTAATGTTTTCATCACCAAGGCCTGGCAAACCTAGGTGAGGTGGGCGAACATGACCAGATATCAGAGGCATGCATGTCACGGTGATTTCAATTCTTGAACCTGCAGTCCTTGTATACATTAACCCATTGTCTGTCTGTGATTAACAAATTGACAAGGAGGAAAGTTAGTATGAAACAAAACAGAAAGTAGACTGTGAACCTCGTGCATTGGATAATGATATGTGTCCTCGCTTCCTCCCAGCGATCATCCAGATTTCTGGGTTAGCATCAACTTCATAAAGCACCTCATCCTGTAGCATCAATGGCATTTCCAATGTGAATATATAAACTATACATACATTCTATAATAACATGAAAACTTCACAATGATTCCCCACAATGCAATTGGTGTCAGAACATGTCCCAGTTGACATGCCAATGTAAGCTTAACATAGGTACATTTGTTTAAAATGTTGTGCTACTTGTAGTCAGGTATTACACACAATATGGACTATTGTTGTACATCTATCACAGCAAGCAACAAAAATACATGAAACAAATTACTTGGTCCAAGACAAAATGGAAATTTTTTTCCAAGTGTAACTACAGCACATTGATTAACAGAATACTAATGTAAGAAACTATATCAAAACTTTGGCTTGACAAAACACATATAGTGTATAACTACAGCACAATGATTAACAAAATACTAATGTAAGAAACTATATCAAAATTTTGGCTTGACAGAAAACATATAGTGCCATCCATGGTCAGACTCCTGAGATTATTAAGTATTTATTGTTAGCTTGGAGGTTTCAAGTACCAATTGGATTGATACATACTGACCGCTATTTATTGGTTTGACTACAAATCAAAGCTGGACCATATAGCTTGATACCAATCAGTATTCTATCTTTATCATTTTGTTTTTTCAAGTTGCATAAATCACCTCTCTACTAGCAGGGTTAATGTGGGGCTTCCTAGACTCCCGTATTTACAAGAGCAAGGTTTATTTACTTCATTATGAAATAATTAAACCCTCACATGTTATCAGACATCTATAGGACCTCTGAATTTGGAAATTTGCTCATTTTATGAGACTCTCAGTAGTTACATTACCTGAAACCTTCAATTTCTCAAAGATCCATGTTGCAGTATAGACCTCAGTAAGAAACCTTGTTATTCATCAAATAATTTTAACAATTGGAAAGGCTACTCACGATTAAAAGGTCCGACATTCCATTGATCAAACAAAGACCTCTTTATTGGCCCTTCAGAACCTCTAATGTGGACTTATATCCATCAGAAACTACCAAGGAGAAAATTCCTAACGTTCAAGCGTTAAATGGTTTGAAGAACTTACATTACATGAGGAAGATGGGCTGGCTTCCATATCTTTCAACCTTTCGACTCTCCACTTCATACTAACCAGTTGTCCAACTCGCAGACAATCCGAAGAAAATGGAATAAAACCAACTGCTACACATGGATCAAGTACAGGCCGTTGTAAAGCAATTGCAACCTTAAAATGCAATTTCTCATTGCTTTCAGATTTCAGTGGTGCAGGTGCATGTGCTCCATTAGTTCTATCACCAGAGATTCCATACATAATATTCAAGATACTTTGTGTTTGCAGCAGTTCTGTCTGATCTGCTAAGCAAAATAACAAGATGAGTAAATAGATCATTGAAACCTACAAGAAAAAAGCTCTGAGAGGATACACTTGTAATAAACGGCAATAGAAAGCTACAAATACATAGAGCATATATTACAACGGGATGAAGATAATAGTTGCCATCACTAGCTAACATACAGACTTCACAATATTTTGTGTATCAAGTTGACTGCTGTAAACTTCCTGTTCAGTCTAAACTGCTACATGTGAACTTCTCACTCATAGCAAAATTACAAAAATAAAAAAAATCAATACCTTATCCTTCTTTGCAATCCATTAGTAGAAGGAGAAATTTTTTTCTATTAGAATAAGATTCTTGTTGCATTCTTAAAGGCCATTAAGAAACCCCATTAAAACAATGCTGCTTCTCTCTGTGCCATTTCTGAATAATTAGGATTTCTACTATAGTAAACTTAAAATTCAAATCATGCAACACATCGTTGATGTACATGATGCCAATATCCTGATGTATACAACAATACCTAGCCTTGCACATGTTTTCCAACATATATACACAAAAAGCACACCTAAAAGGCAAATAACATAGCATGCTTATAAGTTGGAAGCATCTCTGGTTTTTACCATTGCTAAAATTCCACAAGAAATATTATCATAAGTCTATGAGTTTTGCCTAAATGATACATTCAAGATTGCATTAAAGCATCAGATGCCCCCCAGGGGAAACTATAACTCTGAACATGGAAGCATCACCATAAAAAATATCTAATGGAGTTTGGCTCTCTTTGCCTACATCCATTATTGCAATTCATGTATGTCTACACATAAATATCAGCCATTCACAGATCCATAATGAAGGCTTAAGATTAGCTATTTATGAAGATCCAACATGGCACAAAATTTTCTCCCTTCTAACACCACAAAAAGAAGCTCATTATTCAGTGTTATATGTTTAAAGATGACAGCCCATTGAAAAAAAATTAAAATTTTTTGAACAGATTGGTAGCTGTATCACATATATTTGAATAGATATGAACACTCAAAAGGAAAATAGACATATAGGGCAAAATTAAATGTGTAAAATTGCATTAGACCATTAATAAAAAATAATACAAGGTACTATTTCTCTCTGAAGAACATAAAGGATTTTATTAATCCCAACAAATTGAGCTATAGAGATGACACATCCAGTGCACAAGCACAACATGACTGAAACAAGAAGGCAACTCACATGAATGCATGGCACCACTAGAATAAAAATAATTTATATGCATACATAAGGAAATAACAAAAGTAGAAAAATCAGGAAAAGCACCTACAAGCAAGAAAATAAATACACTTTACCTCCAAAAGGCATACTCTCTATGCAAACGCTAAACAAGATTCCTGCTGTAGAAGATGGTGAGATGACAAGTGGGAAGAAACCTGAAACAGGTCTTCCATTTGCCTTTCCAACATGGACAAATCCAGGTTGTAGATCTAACCATGCATCATGTAGGTACAAAGTAGCCTTTACTTGAGAGTGTATCATCACCTAGATGATCAGATAAATATTCAGATTAGGCAAATTTAGGCAGTGAGAATTACACCTTGAACTATTGATCAGAAAGTAAAACAATTGACATCTTTCTTTTCAGTAAGTAGTGGCAGAAGTTTTCACATACTTAGTTGAAACAAATACTCGAATTTTTCAGCAAGAACACATGTAAATAGATGACAAAACCAGACTTGCAAGAAATTCATGTTGAAAGCTACCAGATGATAACCATCAAAGTAGTTTTAGTGCTTGTTCAATAAAAAACAAAACCAAAATAACCACCAAATTAGAGATCCAGAGAACAAATTAATGCTTCAACATGAACCATCCATCTCAAGCATGTACCACAAATTGCTCTCTCCAGTGAATATAGCAACAGCCATTGACTGCCAATAAATCAAGCTCACTGGTAGTAACCAGGACGTATGAGATAACCATTATAAATTTGGAAATACCAAGATATTCAAAGACTCAAGAATCGTGGAAGTTTAAGAAAATAGATGACTACTACAAGGACCTAGAGAGAGAGAGGCACAGTCAAACTGCAACAAATAAAAGTTTTAAAATGTTCTTGAAAATATGAATTATATGTGCCAGCTGGTACACATATGTCTGCACTAAGCATGAGAAGGGAATGAAAAGGTAACTCCAGCTGGCACAGAGCCCATGTCAGTTGGTCCATCCATGTGAACCAATACTAGTAGATTACAAACATGAGGGTGAGCCATGAAAATAAGAGTTTTGACAGTCTTAAAGATGAGAATAATGACACTATTAATTCAGAAGCTCAGCAACAATGCAATTAAATTTAAGTAGTCATACCTGCAAAAGTAAAGTGCCATCATTGCATTTATCGGAAACACGTGTGGTAACATGGAATGGGTCAGTGAAATGCACAGCAATGGTCCTATTTAAGATCAATAATGTATTAGGATGCCAAAGTGTAGCAAAGAAAGATTGACATCTTATATACAATGATGAGAAAAGAAAAGAATAGAAGTTGCCTTTCAAATATTTGATTGCGGAAAGCTCCAAATTCGAGTTTCAAAGCAATTGTTCTCATGCCATCAACGACACTTTGTCTCTGAGGACAATCTGAATATAAAATTTATTCATAAACATTAAATCTAGTCAGGTTTCCATATTATCATTATATCTATGAGAAATGACTATCAAACCTGCTGATGCTCCTACAGCCATCCTGTCATCAATAGCACGAACCGGAAACCATAACACAGTAGTTATATCACTGGCCCAATCCGGCAGTGCTATTTTACCATTTTCAAGCACAAATTGTTTAAATTCAACAGTAGAAATAGCATTCTCCCTTGTAATGTCTAATTCATCTGCATGAACTTTATCCTCCATTGGCTTTACATGGTCGTCAATCTCAATCATATGAGATTCGTCAATCATCAAGCCAGGACCAGTATCTATACTTAAGAGAGCACCTTTAAGCGAGTACTTTATTGATTTTACAATTAATCCAAGCCATTGAATTTCATTCATTAACAAAGCTGATGATACTGCAGCAGCAATATCGACTAAAGGTCTTGGCTTGAGCACCTGATGAAGAAGAAAGAAGTCACATAAGTAGAAGAATAATATGATATATATTCTGCTGCTATACATACTTGCAAAATCTAAGGCCAATTAGACCCTCTTTTAACCTTTTTTTATGCATAAAATCTCAAAACACTGGTCCCAAATAATACCACAATTCATGGAGATTATCAAGTATCTAAGAAAACAAAATCTACCCTAGACATATATGGAGGTAATGGAATTATTTAACAATTTTAGCAACCAAAACTTTACCTTCAGTACAGGTCTGGTTGGTTTCTCATAACTCATAAAATCATCACTATCAAGGGGGCCACCTTTGGAAAAGCTATGGGATCTAAATCCCAAATTGCCAATCTGTCCTGTAAGAACTCCCAGGACATAGGATCCTGGCTTTTGTGGAGGAACATCAAGAGTGATGACATTTCGACCTGGTTTTAATATGTGGGCATCTGAGCTGTTTATTGTCTACAAAATAAAAAAATATAACAAAAAGATTATTATGTTGCGCATCTGAGATTTTTATTGTCCACATACAAAAACAAATCAACAAAACCCTAAACACCATCAAATAAACAACAAAATACATAGTATTGACAAATCTAATGTCTTTTAAACAAAATTCTACTGACATTCATCATTTACTCCCTTAAAAGAACACATATAATCAAAGTCCAATTATGCACATGACTAACTCTCAACAGATTGCTAATAGATTGTTAAACAAACCAATCCAGAAATTATTAAATCTTTTGCTATCAAGTTTAACAGCAAATTATCTATGACACAGAAGAATTATTGACTCAGCTCTAGTAAGCAAACCTTGACACCTTCGTCTGCATTAAAAGTTGCCATCAGTGTCAAGCTAAGAGACTCCAAAGTGATCTCATCAGGAAAGCCATTCCACACACTTACTGACAGTGTACCAGGGTCCCCATCACATAACTCAAGTGGTGGACCAGGATTGCCAGAAAATGTGATCAGCGATGAAACATCAAGGGGTACAGGGTGTTTCATCTCGCTATGAGCAAGATGTACAACCTCTGACTGGAAAGCTTGTCGTTCCTTAGTCAAGAATAAACCATTCTCTAGAGATAACAACCGAACACAAGATGACAAATAGCCAGCTTCATCATTAAGAATTTTCTGACATTCTGCAAGGTTGGGAAGAACTTCAGCCAAGAGGTCTTGCCATCCTTCCCCAGCATAGAGAGCACAAACCTTCTCATATGACTTTGCAGCCAAATCATAATTTCCATTCTTAAAGCATAAAGCTGCAATCTCTCCATCAAGAACAACACCATGCCTCTTCCACCATGAATGGTGGTAATTATCAGCAGCTCCTTTTGTTAGTTCCATATATTTTTTCTGTCGAGAGCAAAATAAATATAAATACATAAGCGAAGCACATTATACTACAAGTTATTAAACCAAATGTACATGCAGTTTATCATAGAAAAGCTAATGAGATAGAGATATGGGGAACAATTACACTTCAAGACAAACTATAACAAGAAATCCAAATCCCCAAATGAGCTTAGATCCAAGATCATATATGTTTGACAAAGATAACTTGGAAGGATAAATTAATAAGAATTTGATTCATCTCTCTAGTAATCAGATGAACCAAATTGTAGACAAGAATAATAAGAACCAAGGTGAAGAGACGAATTTAAATCATGCAGTAACTCACTTTTTAAAACGTTGCATGAACTGCATTAGGTGCAGCATTCCAAAGAAAAAAAGGCTACTGATTGGTTGGGTATTCTAAATATTATCAGGAGCAGAAAATGATGGGATTTATCTTTTGATGTAGTAAGAGAAGAAAATGCAACTTGGATTAGAAAAACAATATTCAGTTGAGAAGAATGTGATTTTCATTAGTGAACAATGTAAATAACACTAACCTCAAATTCCTCCAAAGAAGACAATGATTTCAACAAATCAGGATCGGTAATTGTCCGCTTGAGTGCATGCTCTGCTGCAACATGGATTTCTGATAATCTCATAGGGCGATCAAGTGATACAGAGCTCTCAAAATTTACTGGACCAGAGTAGGTTCGTGGCATAGGGCTTGCATAAATCTTACTTGGTGGACTGAATCTTTGATATCCATCTAGACCTGAACTGCCCACATAAGAAATGCAAATAGAATAAGAACCAAAGTTTTGTTCCTTTAAATGGATAAACGTTGGTGACAAAGCCATTTTTGCCACTTATATATATTCCTGGTCTGGTTTTAAAATCATTACCCATCAGTTGGACGGACATCAAGTAACTCAGATGCATTTCCAACAGAAAGGGAAGCCCTTCGTCGATTAGCTTCTCGTAGAAGTGATGAAGGCTCTAGTGGCAATGGTTTTCTCTGAATATTGAAGTGCTTCATTCTAGGATTTGCTTGAAGAATCATCTGCCCACATAAACAAAAGCTTAACACTAAACAACAGTACAGCATTGCAAATAGATATAAATTCACAGATGATATAACTAGATCAAGGCCTAGTGATCTATCAAAATAAGGGTCTTTATATCTGAATTTGTTACTCTATGTGGGTGGAACAAAACAGAGTCTTTATATCTATAAAATAGATTGTTTTTCCTGGTACCCAAATATTCTGATCCATAAAGCACTAACCTTACAACTGTCTTAGTTTTAATCTAAGGGGAAAATGAGGACCACACAATACTGTGATACTTTTGTCCACTTTATTCATCATGTTAGATAATTCTTAATCAAAATTTCCATTCTGCTAAACAATGGAACCAAAGTTTCTAGAACTTTAATTTTGGAAAACTTCTAGTCTATCCATCTCAAGTATACCTTTACTTCTTCTCTTGTGTTGCTAAAATGCTATCAGCAAACAAAATACAGCAAAATAAAATTAACCTAAATATTCTGAGTAAGTTTGTTCATTATAAATACAAAAAATATAAGGACTTAATTTTTTTTATGCAAACATATAATAATACAAAAAAATTACTATCCTAATACTCCTGTTGTCCTTGATCGCATCAATATACTGTTTATCTTAAACATATCATATTATATCTCTAGGAACTTTGTGAGCTTTGTCAAAACAATGTATATATTATTTCTTTTTCAAGATAAATAACTAGATTTAGAAAATATTCAGGTCAACAAGACAACTAACTTATCATTAATACATAAATCCAAGTCATGCCATTCAGAAACATGATAACAAAGCGAAAGGAAAAGAAAAACTTACCTTCTCCTTCGCAAGCACTTCAGCCGAAGCATCTGCTGGGACAGATGGCCAAACAGCTGGCTTGGGCCAAGGCAACATGCTTAAAGAGGCACTGTTCAAAAAAATTCAAGATAAAAAGATTATGATATGCAGAAGAATAAAAATAATTTTAAAAAGAAAGTGTACAATCAAATTAGAACTATAGCTGCATTAAATAAGGCAAAGAAAGAATATAATCAAAGTAAACTTATAGATGCATTATAATAAGACCAAAACCAAATCAGGTGTTGTCGACCACTGTACCTGTTTACAGAACTTTTTTCAATTTCAACTCCATACCCAATCATATATGCGAGCCTCATAAACTGACACATACAACAATGTTTTAGTATAATATGGTTTCAGTTGCAGCAACAGTAATATTCCAGAAAATATCCTGACAGAAGAAGAATATGGCAATGTTCACACATATACTTTGGATATAATATAAATCAGGAATCAAGAGAACATAAATTTTACTTTGAAAAATACAGGGCTGAGCAAGCAAGGTCCATTCATCAGGAACTGTGGTCTCAGTGTACATATGCAACATCCATTCATTTGCTCAACTTCAGACCTCTAGAAAAGCTAACTCTAATTGAAATGCTTGAGGGAAAACGATGCCCTTATTTTTAATCTAAGATGATATAGTGAACATTTGTCTTGCAAGATTATCAGATAAAAAAAATATACATATTGACCATGTAAACATTATGCAATTAAAAGGCATTAAGACAACTGTATTTGCTTATACCTTCAATTTGAGCAAATAGCTAGTTTAACATGCTGCTAACTGGACCTAAGATATGTCATCCCTAAAAACTTAATGTTGCCACAGCTAATTCTCTATCACTTGATTAAACTTAGGGTGAAGTACAGGCTGGAGTCAAGCCAACTTATGCATAAATCCATGCAAACCTTGTTAGAATAAGCTGATTCTTCAAAAGGAAAAAAAATAGCAATTTCAAGGAGCGGGAGAACCATCAGCCAACATTTGCCTCAAAGAAGCCCAAAAGAATTTTTTTCCCTTAAATGTCAATTTCTAGGAATAGGCAAATTAAGGCAGTGACACACTTTAAGAAAATAAACACTTGTTAAGCAAATAAGTTATATGAATCAAACTCTACCTTAACTCGGCAAAGTGAATAAAGATCGCCCTGGAAACGGTAGAATTCCTTTTCAATATCGGGTGCTGCCAGTTCACCATCATAAATAGATGAAATTGAACTAATAATAGCTAAGCAAGCAGTTATCACCCACACCTCCCTCAAACAAAATGGTAGAAATTTCTGAAAGAGTAGAAAACAAACAGATGTTATGTGTAAACCTTTCACAAGATGTGGCATATTGAATAAGTTTAATTAATTGCTGAAATTCCACAAATACTTCAAAAGTCACATAAAGGCAGATAATACAACAGGGTTGAACCACATACTTCATGCAAGGCCAATGTCTTTGAGAAGCTGATAATAAATGAATAGCCCCTCGCGACAACCTCTACTGGACGGCCTAATTTAAATAGTAGCTGCAAGATTAAAAAAGAGGCCAAACCCCAGACTAAGTACAGGAATGGCTTGTTATAGACTAAACAAAACATAGAAAGAATGGCCTCAAATTCAAATACGCCAAAATAACTTTGAAAATGCATTAAGTACATAAATGCATTGGATGGCATATAAAAGGATTCTAAAGATGACTTACGAACTACAAAAAAATTATCATGCTAACTTTTGATTTTGATGATATATTGACAAAAGATCAGCTAAATTATATTAAACAGTTTAATAATGTGACGATATAACTCCCAATCAAGGTCTGCCATACCGAAGCATACCGCCCGTACCGGGCGGTATGTACCGGTTCGACAGGTTACCGGTATGCGGACCGCCCCGATACCGCTACAGTATTACAGTACTATACTGTAGTACTACTACAGTATAAAAAGTAAAAAATTGTTCGGTACACCAGGGTGTACCGCTCGGTATGCCCTGATGTACCGTCCGGTATACCAGTACCATACCGTACCGAGCTCGGGTCGAAACGCCGGTATGGTACGGTACAGCGAACCTTGCTCCCAATCACACAAAAGAGTATTAGAACATATTAGAGAAATCAAGATGCCACCTAATCCACCCAGAATATCATATGACAACTATAAAGCAGCAAAACTACAAGATACAGTGAGTCAAAAGCCAAAAAAACCTCAGTTTGTGAAAGTTGGTACAGTAAATAAAGGTTGTCAACTTAAATTTTGCCTGAATATGAATTAATTAATAAGCTTTAGTTTGACAATATTGAAAGTTATATGATGCTACAAATATCATAGCTGTAAAGAATGACCTTGGTTATGCTCAACTGATTATTACAGTATAGTTTCAAAATTACCTTTCAACTCAATTCACAGCACATATTCAGATCAAGATACAAAATATAAGAAGCTATATACAATGGACAAACCTTCAATTGGCATGCAAATAGGTATTGTCTGAATTCAAATTCTCGGAATGAATCATCCTGGACAATTTGTGATAGTGGTTTGAATTCAGGCTTCAAGAGAGCAGACTGATCATCACCCTGTTCCAGTCCTCCAAAATCCCTCTGTTTTCCAGGAGCATTAACTGCATGTGTAACAAGTTACAGAATGAGTCAATTTATCCCCTTTGTGTGATGATCACACAAGCAAATTAAATCTTGGACTTTCCTACACACAAATACTAGAGAAAACATTAGTATGAACTATGGACTGTTCAATAGTGTTAAAATTTTGCAACGAAAATAAACAGTATATTACTACTAGCTACGGAAAAAATGATTGTCAATAAAGCATGTCTTTTATCTTTACAATTCACAAAAAAGGCACAAGCACCACATAGAAGTTCTTTTGCAATGAATCATAATAAAAAAAAACCTGAGTGGAATGGGGCAGAAAAACACCACAGTATTAGACTGTCTACTTGACATGACCACTACTATAGACAATATTTTATTTTTTATGACTAATGGTTTTTTAATATATTTCAGACCTGGATACAACAACATAAATCCAATTTTAAAATAATAGTACAATATTTCTGCACAATGCAGCTCCTTGAATTTATCTAGAAATTTTTTATTTGTTAAGTAAATCATTTGATCTATAAAGATCAAACAAGCAGCTAGTTTATAATAAAAAATTCACTTGAGACTGGGATTCATCATCCATTGGACTGTGAGACACATGTCTTCTATAAATATTGCTTAACTGTAACAAAATTTTAAAAGAAGAAATGCATCATAGCTATTGCTAGAAATAAGAATATATAATAGAACGTTAAACTCTATCACACGGGTGTTGTTCAGGCATACAAGATAGTGGTCTGCCATACCGAAGCATACCGTCCGTACCAGGCAGTACATACCGGTCCGACAGGTTACCAGTACGCGGACCGCCCGGTACCGCTACAGTACTACAGTATAAAAAAAAGTAAAAAATGGTTTGGTACACCAGGGTGTACCGCTCGATATGCCCTGATGTACCGCCCGGTACACCGGTACCATACTGAGCCCGGGTCGAAACGTCGGTACAATACGACACAGCGAACCTTGCAAGATACAACCTGATATAGTGCACAAATATTTGTAATACAATATTAAACAATCAACAAACACATGCATACATAGATAAACATGAAAAACACATAAAAAATGCACGTGTATTCATGTGCATGCACAAATATCCATTCAGACATAAAAGTTAATGCACACACATATTTGTGATTTGCCACTTTCCATTGCATTTTTATGTATTTGATGATTCCTTCACAATTTTCAAATAGAAAACCTTTACTATACAAAGATTAATCTTAAAATTATTAGAGAAATGTTCTACAATTCTGCAAAGAAAAGGAAAATTATATTAACCTGTTTCCGTATAGCAAAGTTCAAGTTCATCATATTCACGTAATGAATCTTCATGAAGATGAGCCATCTCAAACATGAAAGCCAAACTCTCCTGAAAGGAGAAAAAGAGTGCTAAATCCAGTGAAGGATTGCAAGAATTACATGTTTGGGCAAAAACCATAGTAAAATTTTAGTTATTCCTTATTGACCTAGATAGCACCAGCATATGTGACCGGAAGAAGGTACCTTCAATATAAAGAAATTACAGAAGTTCCACACAGGCATTAAACGTTGCTCACTCATCTTCCTTATTTCCTCTTCATAAAACTGAACACGCCTATCCAATGTATTTCTGATAGATTCCACTATCTTGGAGTCAAAGTCTTCCCAAAAACTTGCATCTGCTCCATTTAAGTCTAACTTGCAGCATCTGAGGAAAACATTGAAAATCCCACCAAGATATAACATATCCAAATACCAAAAATGTTCTTGTATTAAATTCCAAACGATAAAGAGAACTAAAACTCATTCTGTTCACACTTCATATAAATATGAAGCTGTATCACTAATTCTAATTAACTGCAAAGACATCTAATCACAAATCAACCACAGCCATGAAACTTAACCTACCATATTGAAGAAAGGATTATGTAAAATCAATGTATGAATAATATATACGAATAATGAAAATATACTATATACCTCTCCCTCTTTTTGGAGCTAAAATCAACCTCCAGTCTAGCATAAACCTTCTTTGCCATCTTAGTTGCTTGGTCATTGCTGGGATGAGCCTTTGACACATATATAATGAACCATTCTCGCTCCTCATTTTGCACAATTAATTTCAGCCTTGGTTTTAAGATTGTCTTAAATTCATCAAGATCCTGATAGAAGATTGGGACCGTAACAATAAGGAAGTAGTGGCAATCACAACAAACATAAACTTAATCCATGACTAAGAGCATTTTACAAATTGACAAAATAATACAGTGGTGCAATGTTTTGCACCAGAACAAATACCTCACAACTAACAAGGACAACTGTTGCATATGGTTCGCGAAACCAAAACAGGTACTGCTCTTGGGGAAAACGACTACGTAATCTTGCATCCGTGGTTAATATGAACTCAGCAGGAAGATTCTCCACATATACAGGATTCCTTGTCTTGTTATTTAAACAAGCCTTCTTCAATGGTAAACGTGCTTCAAAACCTTCTTTTACACTAGGCCACAAGTCACTTACATCTTCAACTGAACAGAAAAAGACAATAATTAATAATTAGTGGGAGAACATAGAAAAACAAAAGTATAAAAGTACGACACCTTTTGAGAATCCATAATACAAAACACAATGATATAATCATTCCTAATACCAAGAGATGTTTGTCACTTTCCCAGTGATCTAATAATACAGAATCCAGAAAATTTCAGCTCAAGACATCTCTAGTCTTGCCAGACAAGTTAATACTTGGAAAAGAAAACTGAGACAAAATATTATAATAATTAAAGCACTTCTGCATAATTTACAACACAGCCACCACTCCTAAAGTAAATCTCAGAGTGTTTATACAAATACAGCCATATGATTAAGTGGAAAACTTGAGAAAATAAAAAAATCACAGATCTCCGATCACCTAGAAATATAATATTTGATTAAAATGTGATAGAAACACAGAAGACGAATTAGGGCTACAAAGTAGTATACATTTTGTTGCAACGGGAATGAGAAAAAAAGAAACGTTTGTGGTGAGAAATCTGCTTTTACACTGTTTACTAGTTACTTTACATCGTTGACATATAATTTTATTTAATGAATTATAAATATTATTGATAAGAAAAATAGACAGAAAGTTTTTTTTTTTTTGTTTCATTGCAGTAGTAATTTATAAGCTTCAGTATCCCAGATGCCGATCTCATTTTTCCGCAAACAAGCTTCGACCATAATTTTCTCCCCATTTACTAACAAAACTAACGGCACGAACCCAATGCATCTGCGGAGGGAGAATTCACAGCTCGTATTGGTACCACCAACTGAGGACACAGGAAAAAGAATGCACTCCAACCACTGGAAGCCCTAACTACTGAAACCTTGGTCACTGACTATATGATCACGAGACGATAAATGCAAATTCCGCAAATGAAGTCACAGATTGAGTGGCGGATACCGCCTATGACAACAAAGATCATGCGGCACTCCAGATTTGCCAGGCATCGAGCAGGATCGTAAGAATATTTCCCCAACCAACCAAGAAAAGAACCGACAGGCGCAGATCAGAACAGATCTAGGGTTTTCTTGACTTGGGATCAGAATTTAGAGGGGGTACCTGAAACGACGAGGCGATCGCTGGAGCTCTTGATGGCCTGGAACTGGGCGAGGTAATTCGCCATGGCGGCGATCACCGGGCTCGCATCCGGCGGAGGCGGTCGGGGCAGCGAGATCGCCGCGGAAGCCGCAACAGCGATCTCGGAAGCGGAGGAGGATCAAGGCCGATGTGAAACGTTTCCTATAGACGAATGCCCACTTATAAGAGGGACAGCGAGGTGAACTCGAGTCTATCGGCTCCGATACTAGATCTAGTAACACACAGCGGCGGGTAAATAAAATTAATATCAAATATTGTACAAAAATATTCATCAAGAAAATAATATAAAGACAAAAAAAGAGAGGATAATTTACTCAAAAAATTTTCATTAATAAAATTTTCGCAGATGACTCCGCTATGTTTCTTTAATTCCAGGGCACTCCTTTTATTAAAAATATCCTTTTGATAATCGATCAATCTGATTTAAACCCGATCGACTCGAGTGCTAGTTCGATTCGAGCTATGTCTCGATCAAAATCGATTGGATTTTGGTTGAATCCTTCGAAGCGGATTCAGGTCGAATTCTAAGCGGGTCAGGTTGAGTTTAAATTAAAACACAAGGGATACGAACCAACGAGGGTTATATTGAATGAGTGTAAGCCATTTTGTAAGTGATGACGATGAACGATGGTCCTCTCCTTTCCTCTTTTCTTCAGTGGCAAACATTGATGACATCCTCCCCTTTCTTGTGATGAAATCCTCCCCTCTCTGATAGCGTTGACGTATAACTTGCGCTCTTATTTGTGACGATATCCTCTAGTGACCTCATATGCTCTTTGATTGTTAACATGTGATCCTTTCGTTGGAGATGACATCATATCACAGATCGCAAAAGTAAGATATTGAAAAGAACTCAAATTTTTTATAGAGTTGACAATGGTCATCAAAACTATATAAGATTGAGAAATTAAATTATTTCAACTTTTGAAACTATTTAAATTGTTTTATTTTACTTGTTGACATCACTATAAAAATGCTAAAACATTGTTATATATCATTTTCTACGATTTAAAATAATTGATACCCAACTAAGCGTCTAATACTTTTAGAAATATTTGATGAACAGTAACTTAGGGACCTTCACAAATAATATGATAACCATAAAAAAATTAATGAGGGATTTGACCACTTATTAACTCTAAAATAATAAAAAAATATATAAAAATTAATACAAAACATATTACAAGATGATATTATAGTTTTAGATAAGTTTGAATAGGTTTGAGGATAACTGAAGATATTTAAACTTGAGTTATATTTAAGTCGCATTGGATCATAGATTTAATATGAAAATTTTATATTTCACCAATTAATGACCTAAAAAATAAAAAAATAGAATAACTAATACAATACTATTAGAAAGATATTATTATCATTTATGAGAAGTTTGAGTAAATTTATGGATATCAGAGATATTTATACTTGAATTACATAAGTTACACTAAGGTCACACTGGATCACATATTTAATATAGGATCCTCTAATTAATGGAGTAGTTTAAGTAGATTTGAAGATGATATTTATACTCAAGATATACTATATCACACATTCAATGTATGAATCCTCTATTTCATCAATTAATGACTCAATAATTAAAATATATATATAGTGACACTAAACATGTTAAGATAATGTTATAATAGTTTCTAAGAAATTAGGATAGTTTTGAAAATATTTTTTTATTTATACTAGGGTTACACCGTCATTATACTTGAGTTATTCTCACTTGATTTTAGTTCATTTAGTTAGACATATTACTTGAGTAGAATATAAGGGTGTTGAACTCTCTAATATGTTTTGTGACATATGTATGTTTGAATTTATCTTTTTTTTTTAATTCATAAACTTTATATATAATGTCCTCTATTTATGATCAATAATTTTAAAGGTATATAGAGAATGACATCATTACATAGATTCCTTCGACTCGGTGAAAAAAAGATAGAAAAAATTATTAATGCAAGTAATCATTATTAAGTTATATGCAACTAATTAAATTTTATTTTCAGGTTTAAAATCAAAGAAGTCAAAGAAGTTTTAAATACTTATTCCTTCTTCACCCCTGCTACATCACCCCCTCTTTCACCATCATATCTTTCCTCAGTTACCACATAACCCCATTCATAATCTGTATGAATGATCATTGTTACATTGATTATTTTAGATATTTTATTTATAAATCTAGTGTTATGAGTTGAGCTAACCTAATTTTTATTCCCCTAAGGTTTATCATCATCGTGTTCTTAGGACACTTTTTTTTTTCTAGTCGATATTCTTAGCATTCCTACATGTCGATCTACTTTATATAATATTTTAGATTATTGGACCTAAATGTTCACTTTTATATTTGATAGTGTCTTAGTCGAGTTTAGCCACGCTCTGATTTTGTGGGTTTCTAACCATAAGAAACTCATAGATGTTAAAGCTACAACTTTGAGTTACCGTTTTGAAATGTTCTTTAAAAAAATAACTTTCTAGTAGATAGAATATAAAAATTTTGATATCTAGGTTAGTTTTTAATGATGTTGATGTTGATGTTCTCTACTTTTATCAATTGTATATTTTGTACATATTTGTTTATATTTTATTTTGTCAAACTAACTATACATTAACCCCCGCATTATTATCTTATGTCAATAATTTGGATTTATTGACTAAATAGAATTGGGTGATGGTTATTCATTCTAATATCGCTCTTAAGATTTCAACTATTGATGCTAGTATAGAGAAGGTAAAATTAAAGGTAGCATCAAGAACATTGACTATTAATTTTGATTATTAATATTCATTAATTTTTTTTTATAATTTGGTTATATAAGCATGTCAATTTGTTTATGACATTTCATTATATAGATCATCCTCACCTTTGGAAATGGGTCAAGTGAGCATGAATAACTAAAATATTATCGGTTTAAGGTTATAGTTAATAACTGAGGACACAATAAATATTTATTTATAAATAATCATTCACACTTATTATACATATATCTCAAATGCTCACTTTGACTCTTACCGAGAGGTATAATAGTTTAATATTTTGCCTCTTACAGATTTAAAATATATTATTTTATTTAATATATTAATTACTTTGTAAGACACACATGTGTGATCTAGAGAAAAAAAATACCAAATGTCAAAACTTAGAAGATGAAATTAAAAAAATTATAAAATGCCTCGAGAATTACCAAATGCCTCTAGAATTACCATGATGTTCCTTCGAAGTCTATTGTACCATACCTATCATTCGGAATGATCAATCAAGAGCTCAATCATCATCACGCTATAGGCCATATAGGCTTAAGATTTATCAAATCTTAAAATGTGGTCATATATCTTTAGGTAGAGAAAATAACTTAGAGGATCTTGGGAGAGTAGAGGTAAACGGATGAAAGTCCATGTTTTGGAAACCTCTTTGGACAACGTCGTTGATCATTTAGCCTTACGAGAGACACATTTTACAAAGGTGATTTGAATATAATTAATTTGATTATGTTGAGTAATGTTTTGTATCTTCTAGATTTTTTAGAAGATGGCAATGATGAAGAAGAGGCACGTGATGGTTATTGGAATTTGGCTCACGATAAGTAAACAAAAAATACTCTATAAATATCATCAAAAAAAATTTCTACAATAAAAATTATAACATCAATTGTAAAATGGTAACTTCATAATCAAAATTATCACAAGTTTATAATGTCTCATAATGTTGCGATTCACTTATCGAAAAAATTATATAGGTATATTTGTATAGATATACTATACATAAAAATCATCTTCTATAGCCAATGTAGATAATAAAAAATAACAAAAAATCGGTTATATAAAAAATTTGAAGAAACCATATTGTCCTACATTTTGGAACATTGACTTATACAATTGATTAAAAATTTATATGATCATCAATTATGACCTAATTGTTAACACTTGGAACACTTTCTAGAGATTTTGTCATTATGTCTCGATTCTATCCATGTTTTTTGCCTAATTATTTTATGCTCTTGGGAGGTAAGATAATCTTATCCTAAGGTTTTTTTTAATCTAAATCTGCTTGTTCCTTGTTAGGAAGATGATATCATTCTGAGTCTTCTTCAAATATTTTGTCAAAAAGTAATTCTCACCATAGTACATGGATTGGAATTCAAAAACCCAATAGCAGCTATTGCATGAAAGCATGAAATGTCAAATATATCAAAATAGAAACTCAATAAAAGTGTTAGCAAGTGAGGGTGAACAACAAAGAAACTCATCTTATCATTTGACTTTGATATTTCTTCCTCTATTAGAGGTGTCAATGTACTGGCCATAGCATTAACAATTTGACAATGCAAATAAAACCATTAGACAACTTTCCTTCATGTCATTTTGATCATATATGTTATTGGAATGGACATTGTTCTAAAAAAAAAATACAGTGGTCTACTTCTCTATATCTATTTCTAAAATCAACGATAACTTTTGATATGTTTTTTCATAAGTTTTCACCTACATTTATTGAACTTGAATTTAGTAGGTGCTCTCATGGCATTCTAGAAAAGTCTAGTTGCTTCCATATCACATGTCTCTGTATATGTCACTTACTAAATTCTTGGAAAGATAGACTATGCAGTAACTATGATGTGCCTCTAAAAATATTTTTTTCACTGCTACAAGAATTCCTAGAATTTTATCACTAACAATACTAAAAGAATTATAGTGTACACTCCAACTTAAATAGAAATCATTCTCACTATTCTCTCTCCTCATTCTCTAATACTCTAAATATAATAAGTAATAGCTTCTTAGATCTACCAACAATACTCATCATCATTAATACACCAGGATATTTTTTAAATAAATATGCTGCATCTATACTAATAACTGGATGAATGTATTAAATAAAACTATGCAAACATGGGAATGTCCAAAAATCCTGACCAAAACATCATTCCTCCATACTTATTAAAGTAATAATTGTTTCATAGTCATAAACTTTTAATTCTTTTAAGAAAGGCATTAACTCACCATAAGATCTGTCAAAGTCTCCACAAACTTTATCAATGCAATTTGACATGCTAGATATATTTTTCTTCAAAAAACTACCACTCTAAATCTTTTTTTCATATTTGTAATGACCATCTTTAGAGTATAATGTTTATTTGCAAGAACTTGTTCATTGATTTCTTTAGTTATAAATTTGCTAGTGCTAGATGGATGAACTCAATTTCCTCTTAGCATATTGCATTGGTGCTTGTTGATGAACCTTGTAATTCAACATATATAGAGCAACTATCATCCATCCACAATGCTCAACCTTACATCATGCTCTAAGCTTATAACTTCTACAAACTTGAATTTTTATTTCAAAATTCCTCCTTATGATAAATTCTTGCAAAGTTCTTTTAAAATTTGAAATATCTTTAAATACCTATAAAAATGAAGGACTCAAGTGTCAAATATCATAACCAATTTTTATCTTTCACAATGTAATATGAACAGTAGCAAATTGTTACTTATCCAATATATAGGTCATTGATGATAAATTCATCTTCATGTGGATACTGAGCTAAAATACTAAGGTTGAAGTCATTTTCTTCTATAACCCTATCCTTAAAGAGATTTTCATACATATCTAAATTGAAATCGATGAGCTCACTAATAATATCTTGGACATCAAATGTATTATGAATTACAACTTCTTCGATTTCTTCTATTACTCTTTACTCAGTTCACTCTTCTTCTAATATCTCATAAATATTTTTATTGTTATCCATTATAAATGCTTCATTCAAACCAAAGTTGTAAGTTTAAGATTGTGCAAAAGATCCTTCAATTTGCTCATTTAACTCTTGCCAAAACAAAGTTGAAGTTAATCCTTCAACTTGGTCCGGTATCAAATCACTACTTCCCAAAATTACTTCCAATTCTAGTATTGACAAAGGTGTTGTTTCATGAAATTGTCCATCTTATCTAGAAAACTAAATATTTCATTGAAAAGAGGATTAGCCCTGTAATACATAATATATAATTAAATGATATTTAAAATTAATAGTACTAAACTACAAAGATGTAATTTATTAATACTACGTATTTTTCTTGTCGCAACAAATGATTCATAATGCCCTTAACGATAGGCCAATGCAATGGACGCTTTAGCGACACTACCAAGATATGATGCTTCAACAATATCGTGAAGGATGATGTTGAGGCTTCAACAACACTATAAATATTTCACAAATACTATGATAAGTTATATAGTAATTCAACTAGGCTACAAAAAAACTACATGATAATATAGCAATGAATCACTAATCATCGAGATTGCACAAAGCTTAATACTCCGCCGACGACTAAGACAATGACGAATAATAAGAAAGGTCAATGTACTTTTGTCCACCTCCTACCCCATTGGCAGGGATGACCATGACCCTCCTTCCACTTCTCTCCAACAATGGCTTGTTAGGAAGACTCGACAGAGATGATAATGACTTCTTGGTAGAACTCGACAGCGACAAGCCACCATCGATGCCCAATGTTTTATTGGCAAGAACCCTAACTCGATGGCTAGGGCTCATGATGGATGGAGATGACAATGTTGCTACCCACCACCAAAAATTAGGTTCATTGTTTTTATTGCTGCACTAGCATAATAGGAGCAGCAGTGTGATTTAAAGAAAATAAAAGGACAATCTAGGCCCTAATGGTGAAAATTTTAATACTTAAGAGTTATATTGAACTTGTCTCGTTCAGTCCATCATGTTCAACACAAAAATACTCTATTTTAAAAAATAATCATCTTAAATTCATACAAAAATAGGAAAATTAGTCATAACATATTAATATCTTACCGCCGTTCAAAAGAAGCTTTGATAGGTTAGGTAAAAATTCAAAGAGTTAGACTCGATCATAGATTTAAATCAAAAATATTTTATTTCAAAAAATAATCATCATAAATTTATACAAAAAAAAATATACTAAGCATATTAGTATCTCACCTTCGTAGTTCAAGAGAAGTTCGGATAGGTTTGATAAAAATTCAAAGTATTGCACTCAATCATATATATATAAACAAAAATATATCTTATTTCAAAAGTTAATCTTAATAAATTTATATAAAAATAAAAATAATAATAATAATATATTAGTATCTTGGTAGTTCAAGAGAAGTTTGGATAAATTTAATGAAAATTTAAAGAGTTACACTCAATCATATATTCAACCTAAAAATATCCTATTTAAAAAATTAACAATTCTAAATTTATTTAAAAAATATACTAAATATATTACCATCTCACCTTAGTAGTTTCGAAGAAGTTTGGATAATTTGATGAAAATTCGATGGGTTACATTCAATCACCAATTGGACCCAAAAATATCCCTTTTGAAAATTTATTCGCTTTAAAATCATAAAATAATAAAAATAATACTAAACATTTTAGATTGATATACTAGTAGTTACGTAGAAATTTTATTTAGTTTGATGAAAATACCTCAATTATACTAGAGGTACATTTAGGTTATACTTACTCACAAATTCAACAAAGTCCAACTCGATTCATTATAATTGGACTCGACTAGATCTAATCCAAATCACTCATACATTATTAATTTTTTTTTAAAGGGCATCTTTTGATTAAAAACAAAATATACAAAAGCCTCATATGGTAAAAGCCCAATACTATGAGTTTTTTTGGTAAATTATCTTATATTTTGTGAGTGGTAAACAATTATAAAAACCTGAAAAGGATTAGAAAACCCTCACAGTTTGAGAGGTAAAATTAAAAGTAAATGATTAAAAAATAGATTATTTACTAAATAAATTATCTCATAAATCATTTGAGAGGATAATTGTTCTTATCCAAGAATATACTTTTTTTTCATAAATATCAGTTTTATTCTTATAAAATTTGATTGTATTGATTTAGACCAATAAATCAATTCCAAGAACTAATGTGTCATCTATTCCTCCTCCTCCTCCCCCTCTTGCGGTACGATAAAAACCAAATTAGTAGGTTCTAAAAATATAAATTTTAGATCAAAAGAAAAATGAATAAATATGGTAATAATGATAAAAATATTAAATATATAGAGTACTACTATAGCGTTTGGATTATAATCTCAATATGAAGTGCTTTCAACTTAGGGTTGGACAAGCTTTGTCACATAGATTTGGAAATAAGGTAATTAAAAGGTTGTTGTGCTCCAACAAAACTAGTTGTATACTTTCAGTATTAGTTAACATTACTCTATTTTTTATGAACATAATATTGGAAAACATGTAATTTTTCTAGAAAATATTTATATTTTAAATATTTTTGAAAAGATAGATATCCTCTTTTTTATTTTTTTTTCTCAAATAATACCCCTAATTTTAAAAATACCTAACATTACCCCCTCAAAGGTTTTTCTATCAAATCTTTTTATTTATTTTTTTAGTTTTCAACTATTACAGTGCTTTCTTTCATTTGGCTCTGTCTCAATACTGTCTAGTAAAAAAATATTTTTTTATTATGAGAAATATTTCTCTAATAGTAAATAGTTTTGATTAAATATTTCTCTAATAGTATGTGTATGTTGAGATTTGATACTTTCTCTAATAGTAAATATTTCTCTAATAGTAAATAGTAAATATTTCTCTAATAGTATGTGTATGTTGAGATTTGATACTTTCTTTATCCCTTAAATCTATCTCGAAAGTTCGACTTGAGCATCGGACAAACTACATCAATATCGTATCAAACTCCAAACAAAATGTGATTATTGAGGTTAAGATTGAATACTTTTTTTTCTTAAATTTATCTCCCGCGTCTAACTTAAGCATCGGAGAAACTACATCAAACATCACACTAATTTTCAAACAAAATCAGAATTCTTGGAGCAGCCCAGAGCTGAATCAAATCAAGATTGGCAACCCTCCCATTCCCAAATCTGCCACCCACATCAAACAATAACATTAACAAAGAGAAAAGACATAATGTTATGCCAATTCAAGTTGATTGTTGTAGAAACACAATTTGCGGTTCATCGTGTCAAATAAAACAAGTCTGCAGCTGATGAAGTAGTTTTTTGGTAATTGTTGTTCCTGCATTTCATTTCTTATCGAATGAAATAGAATGGTAGGAAATGCATTTACCAAATAATATTTATAAAAATTCTATGGTTCATCTTATCGATTTATATCGATGCACTAATCATTTCTTGTTACAATACATATCGAATTATACCGAATGTATCGATATATGATACATAAAAATTATTGATGTACTATCCATACCGATCTTACGTAGGATTGATACACATCATCATATTGAATGGTACAGTAAACTTTGCTCTGCAGGTTGAGCAGCAGCTGCAGCAGCCCAGAAAAACAGTAATCAAAACAGGATAGAGTCTCTTCCATCCATCAGCATCTCAAAATGTAGATGGACAAACTACTCTGAAGGTTGAACACCAAGTAGAATTGGAAGTCAGATATTGGTTAATGGCATCTCTGGTCTGATTACAGCCATATTTTACTGGATTTTCTTTGTGTTGGACATTTTAGAAATTTGCTTGCTAATTGCTTTCATATATCAGCTTAACAAAAAATTGGTCTCAGGTTTATGAGCCATCACACACATCATTCAACTCAAGGAAATCCCATATTACATACAATGATGAATGAGAAAGGTCATAAAAGCAGAAAACAATAATAGCATTGATATCATTATTATGATGATGATGATGATGATGATGATTATTATTATTATTATTATTATTATTATTATCCAAAAACATTAATAGGAAATTTTTTACAGTTTCTCTTCATAGTCTTGTTTTTGTTAGTCTTCTAATTGGCATAAACATTGTTGACTCTTTCCTTTCTAGCGCCCCATAAAGGTTTGTAAATTGCAATATTTTTTGTTTCTGAAATTGAAACTGGAATTGTTAATTAGAAGTCTAGATTTCATACCAAACATATAAATCACTAGGTGATCCCACCAATTCAAAGTTTGTCTGCACCAATGACCTATTGTGGTTTTTTATGTGAAATGACAATGGGTATTAGTTCATCTTCTTGATATTGTTATCCATTTTTCTCATCCTGACAATTAGCAAAATTAAGAGTTTTGCAATGGAAATAAGTTTAGGGGAATAAACTATAAACATGAACTTCAAAAGTCTACAATTTTCTAACTCCTTTATTGTTTTTTTTGCAGAACCTCACTCCTGATTCCATGACAACTACAAAAGCAGGAACTTTGAGATGTACCTCAATAATTGTTTTCAGGTGAACAGATACAGAGAAAATGTAAACAATGAGGTGAGCAACTTGCATACCACCTTCTGAAAACCAAGTTCTCTCAAATGAGTCAATAAGCTTTTCTCAAGGTTGATGAATGTTGAACTGGAACTACTATCAAACATATGTGCAGAAACTGCTTGTAAATGTAAAATACAGGATGTGATACAATACAGAATGTGATTTTTTTTTTTTTTTTCTCTTTTTGAGCAATCTACAGTTGCACACAGGACCAGTATGCACCAATCATGAATCAATCGAGAAAAAGAAAAAAAAATCTCCCCCAGTGCACCCACCAACAACCACTATATTGCAGCTGTATAGTAATCATTATCCCTTTTTAATTTGTCTATTAATAACTCCATCATCCTTTTATACCACGGCATATAATGATCATCGATCATAGTCTGCGATAGGCGAATCTTCCCATACAGCTCCCTTGGGGTTTCATAGATGCCAATGCTTCTGTTGTTCAGAGCACCGTTGACAGTATCAGAATGATCCAATGCAGGCACAGCGACCATATGCATAAGTTTACCAGGAGGATACAACTGATACTCTTTCTGTGCATTTGGTGTTGTGGCCAGTTCTTTCTCCATTGCTTCTATTAGCAATGTACTCTCTTCTTTCTTTTTTTCTAGGCCCTGCATGTCTTCATGATGATGGTGAAGTTTCTTTTCTATCTCAAGCCAGAATTCACCGTCAGTCATTTCTTCTACTGATGCAGCTTTGCAAACGTGATTAACCTGCAAAAGTTTCTGGTCTTCAAGTATTTCTTCACAGCCTGAGGCTTGCAGACAATTTACAGGTCTTGTATGTGTACCCAGTAAGCCAGGTGCTTCCTCCTCATCAGGGCCTGTACGAGTACCGAAAGCTTGCCGATTTAGGGTCATGTCAGACCAGCATGAGACAGATGAGCGGCATGTAACTACTGCATGTGCAACATGCTGTGCATGTCTGATCACAACCTGGGGTGCCAGGAAAATGAAACAATAACTGAGGACAAGCTAATTGAGCGGAAGGAATCAGCAACCACTTAAATATCATTGCAACAAATATGGGAAAAGCTAATTGAGTGGAAAGAATTAGCAAGCACTTAAATATCATCACAACAAAGATGGGGAACAATATCATTAAGTAAAAGATATAAGAAAGAATAGGCAACTGGAAAACTAAGCTAAACATCAGAGTCAAGAAGACAAGCAGAAAGAGAAATGTTCATGTGTTTCATTCTCTATTTGCTTCTTATGCAACACATGAATGAACAGTGAGGGTATTGCTTCATTTTTTGACACAAATAGTTGTTCAATTATTCTCCTTTAACAACACAGATATTTTAAGTTCTTAACTTGATAAGATATGCATTCTTTTAGATCTGGAATAGACAGGAACAACCATCAAACAAAGCATTACAAATGTCAAATTAGTTTAAAGATAAACCAAGTTGCAAGTCAAGCATACATTTAGGCTGCAAAATGCACCATTTGCTTCACCATACATTTCTAATCTGAGAGTGGCAGTAATTAGAAGCTAATTTTAACTACCTTGGGGTTATTAACTGCCCAAAAAACAACACCTCTCTAGTTCTTGTAATTTTTCTGTGTGTTTATTTTCTAACATCAGAAAATTTTTTAGTTTGCATATAACAATGACAAACAGTGTTAGCTCGTTTAAAGCACAATTATGACAGTGCAGTTGAATGTGTATTTCAAACCTAAAAATAGCAAATTCTTCAAAAAATTGTCCAACAACAATTATTTGGCACAAATGGTTTGATGAGATAGATGAATCTTCCTAGGACACACTACATTTCCAACAGGTTCATCCATCTTGTTTGTAGAGATGCAGGAGAAATGAGGAGCTAGAAGTTTGCAAAGAACTATAATTATGAGCACAAAACAAACTAATCCAATGCAAGTCCAATAACTCAGATGCTACCTCAGTGCTTTCTGATGCTGGCCGTAGAAACTTGCCAGTAGTTGTGACCCTTGTTCTTGTGGCAGATATCGATGGTACACAAGATCTTAAAGTGGTCATAAAGTGATATAGTCCTTTTAAAATTCTTGTGTGCTGAATTTGATTTGTTAACCACGAAGATGTCTTGATCTGCATGATGAAGAAAGAGAACCTTAACAATCTTTTTAATGATTTGTTTATCCACCTTCACTGAATAACATAGTGCAAGTAGTGAGGAGAGAGAATGCCCAAATTATAATAAAGAAATATAACCTATAGAAAACATAGATTACTCAAAGATCATATAAATTGACACTAATATTCATATATTTTGTCACAGCTTGGACATATCTACCACTAGAGGAGGCCTCCAGCAAGGGAATGGAAAAAAAAACAAAACAAAAGTTTCACAAAGGGGGGTAAGTATGATACTAATTAGAAAGGCATGGTGAAGATGATCTAGTTACGCTTGATTATGTAGAGATTAAATAGAAAATAGACTGCCAGGCATTACGCAAAAACACAAGAAAAACTAAATATCAAATGCTACAGGTTTTTTCATTTTTGGACAGATTTGCACATGATAAGAGTTAGGATTTGACATATGGCTGATCAGAATTCTTGTTTGAAACATCTGGCATTTTATAGAAAAAAATTGTCAAAACTCAACAATATGGATATGTATGTGCAGATACATGCTCACATACAAAATAACAACAGATACCTATATGTTTATGGTTGCTCCTTAATAACTGAATAAATAATCTCATACAGTGCATTTTTTTAGGGAGATGAACAAAATGATTAAGCTACATTGTATAAGAAATTTAAAGTCAGTATCCTGAAACAAGCATAGGCAAAGCAAGAAGTTACCTCGGAACGAAGATTGTCAACAGAAACAGCTGAAAATGTTGGCACCAGGTCAGTTGCATTGACAATAGTAGTAACAAAATGTTTGCCCGACTCTGCCAACTCCCATGTCATGCAAGCAGCTAAGGAACACCAAATCTCTTGGAAGTCAAGAAAATGCATTTTTCGTAATATGTTCATGTATACACATACACATATATATTGTGGTACAGATTTTCCTATTTTCTTATTAAAGAAACATAAGCATGATCACCTGCAGAAATAATAGACCGAACACCTTAAAGACACTAATATATTCTATGAAACTTAAACAGCTCCGGAAATCATCAAAAAAAAAAAAAAACAAGAAGTTAGGAAACATATAAAGTATAAGCAACCATTAATTATCACACCAGTGACATATTCATGTAAAGAAGCACCAGGTAAATGGCCTCCTTCTAGGGAGGGTCAATGCATACAATCTTTCCCATATAACAAGATGTTTGAATGACTCGAACCTTGCTAACCCAAGTCACAAAGGAGCAACCTTATCTCATCTCCTAAGATCACCATTTAAATACAAATATCTACATATAAACTATGACTAAATTAAGATATGCAATAGCTAATACAAAGATACATGCCTGGACCAAATGCAACGCATGTGGTTGACAAAAATTCTTCATGTTCCCGAAGAATATACGACAGAATTGCAGCAATTGCAGCACCCATTGAATGCCCAATGATCTAGGGATAAATAATAAACTTTTAAATTCGTATTTGTACGAGATATATACCTTTAAGTAAAGAAAACAATCTAAAATGATAAATAATTGGGAAATGATAAATGGAATACTTTCAATTCAAAAGGCCAAGAGTTCAATGATTTTGTCAATTCATATTAGAAAAAGAAAACACTGAAAATTTCTCAACAAAAACATACTCAACTACCAAAGAGCATCCTATATCTAGATATCACCAGACATTTCATTGCAGTCTCCTTGAACAAAAAAAACAAACAAACAAATCATGGAATTTAATCCTGCACGGACAGGTGCGAGCATAAGGTACACTAAGGGAATCAATGACTTGTGAGACAAAAAAAGAGGCTAAGCAAAACAACCATAGCAGTGAAGATAGATTTTCCAGTGCTCCTTGGCCCCATGACAATGTGTTTCTAACAAAGTCAAGTTATAAGGGGTTTGATTCTCAAAAAATCACTTTGACCCATATACTTGATCATGCATCTGTTCATTAATTATCACTTGTATAACTTGTCAGTAGAACCTGTTGCACAGGGTTACCATTTTCACTGGATTGTCAAGTTGCTGAGAAAAAATTCCATGGATATCCTTCAAACTGGATGATTGGGTTGTGCCTCAATGGCTTACAGCAGTTGGAGATGAATCCAATGCATGAAAGCATACCCTTAAGCTCCATGATAACCAGTTTAACTTTCTTGCCTTCTGTAGATTCATATTCACCTCAAAATAACTCTAGTTGTTGATGACCCTGCTAGAATTTCTATATGCTGCCATCCTGATTCAAGGATTAGATCATGAGCTTGAGCAGAACAGCTGCTGAGGTGCAGTGAGCACCAGGACAAGGTTAATGCAGCACTATTTCAATATTGCAGACAAGTTCAATCACTGCAGAACTCAACTCTCAGGAAGATGAGTTTCGGCAGCTTGGGATGGATGCATGTTAAGTGTACATCAGGAACGGATGATGCAAGATAGTAGGGCAGCAAGTCCACCAAATAATTGCTTGCAAGTTTTTTAGCATCTAAAACAAAGCACTTTTATAACCCCACACCCCCTATTAAATTCAAAAGTCACTTCTAATACCTGAAATTGCACAAGAATTCATCATATCGTTACAAACCATGGCAAGCACAATACAAAAAGGTACTTAATATTTTAAATTCAGGTAAAATTTTAACTTTGTCATTCATCTATAGAGAATGATAAACATTGAAAATTATATAACATGCATAATTTCTTCAACCTGTGAGAGTTTTTCTGGGTTTACATAAACTAACAGAACAGAACATTATGGTTGAAGGACTAGATATATTTACCTTGATATTGTAGTCTGGATATTCAGTCACTGCTTTCAGGAGGCAAGGAGTTGCACAGTTTGCAATCCAATGAGCTGCAGCAACCATCCCACAGTGTGCATATCCTGTGGTCAAATTGCTGATGCTGCCTTCATGTGAAACTAGATGGTGGAAAGGGACCAATTCTCCAGTTGCAGCTGTCAGCTTATCCTTAATACTAAGAGCCCCACGGATCACAAGAAGAAATGACTTGGAATTTCTGTCACGCAAAATTGTGAAGGCAGGCTTCAGAAGCTGCACAGAATCAATAAACAATTGAGGAATGAGTCTCGAAAATGGACGTATTGATTATGATAAAATAATCTAAAGTATTTTGATACTTACTCACCCCAGCCTTGGGCTCTTTAAGAAGAACATCTTCTTCAGTGTACCCGGTAGACTCCAAAAGAACTGCATATGGTTTCTTTGAGAACAAGAAGCAAAGATTCAACAACCTTAGCATATGAATCAAATCAACCATAATTTCACAGCCCTTCAGTTCTATGCAGTTGCTGCCAGCATACACGCTTGCAACCTCACGATTGCCCTGAAATAACACATGGCATGCTTACTCATTCGTATGCACTGATACTTATTCTGAAACAAAACAGTCCCCGTGCAGAACCAAATGCAGACTTGGTCTAAGCCAATATCATTTACTTATTCCCTAAATAAAGAAGACCAAAGAACTAGTTAAGTAAGCAACTGATGCTCTACACCTCAGATTAGATATGAATCATCCATGAATCCCAGAAGATTGTTGAATACCAGTTCTTCTAAAGTAATCATTTAAGCACAATTACTAAAAATGACCTCAAAATTTTTATTTTCTCTATTAATTTGGCCACTAATCATGAAGAACTCGTAAGAAATAGAATGAAGCTTTTAAGTATGATATATAAATGCGAAGCAAGATTATGCACAAGATAAAGGTCTATACAATTAACTGACAAAATTCTTGAACCTGAAGCTCCACTTCATCGGAAAAAGAAGTAATAGGATGAATAAGGGGATATTGGGTGATCTCTATAGAAAGAACACAGGAATCAGCTCAATATGCTTTCAGAACACGAGGATGAACAGAGGATATCGATTCAAGACTTTCTGTCATGTTCATAACAAAATTCTTACAATTTTGATAGAACAGCTGATGTAACAAAAACGTCGCATCCGATCGAGACATTATAATGATCGCTGGAAGATTTCCCTTTAAAGCTTTCATCTCTTGGAAAAGACAATCTGAAAAGCAGATGTAGCCTACCCGAATGAAACAAAAATATACCTTTTTTATAAGGTTTGGAAACGCGAGGTTTTAGGATTCTACTTCAGTTCATATAATAGTAAAGAATTAGAAGCTCTTGAAAGCCACTTCACAAAGAAAAATGAGAAAAAGAGGGCAACTTTGACGAAGAGAAGAGATGCAACGCGAAGATAAGCCATGGAAAGGGAACAAATCCTTCCCATCAGCAGCACATCATCACTGACCTGCCGCCGCATGTGATGCCTGATCCCGAAAAGCAGATCGACGAGAGGCCACCTGCCCAACGTCTCCGAGAAGGTGAAGCGGATCGTACCCGCTACGAGGACCAGCTTTCCCATCCACGTCACCGGCGGCTCGGTCGGACTCTGCTGCCGCTTTCTCCACCTCCGCCCACTCCTGTGGCGCTCAAGGACGATCCCGTCGCTTGCGCCGCCCGCCACGCCCTCCTCCCCCTCCTCCACCTCCCCTTCCCTCATGCAGAGCACCAGGCAGAGCAGCACCGTTACCGCCGCCGCCGTCGCCGCCGCCGCAGCAGCCATCGGAGTCCAAAACTGCCTCCGACGATCAAGGGAGCAGACAAAACCTAAGGCCCGTATCGCGAGAAGATAGAGAGAATGAAGAGACTGGGGCATCGGGGTTTACTCTCTCTCACTCTCTCCCTCTCTCTCCTCCCCTCTCTTCTTCCCGTTTCCGCCAGGTCGTCGTTCCGAGGCTATAAATTTCTAGTTAACTATACCAAAATGCCCTTTCCCACTTAAGAAATCACAAATAAATTAGACAGTTAGGCGGGGCAGTGTGCAAAGACAGAGGTAATACTGTCATTTAACTCGACGCCGCGCCGAAGCATCTCTCGGAAGGAGGAATATGTAGATGGCATCTGTACGGAATGCGCTACAGGTGAGGGGCGCAAGGTACGTGCACCGTGGTTGCAAGGGGTTGGATTCGGATCCTCTACAACCCGCATCCGTAGGAGAACTCTATACACCGTCCATCTCCCCCGCCCTCACATCTCACCGTCCATTACTGATGTGTTGGGTGGGACTTCGACGCTTGATGAAAGGGAATGGACGGTTTCTGATGCGCTGAGGTAGCAAAATGATCGATGTGAGGTCCAGTCCAGGTGGCGTTAGGTGAGATCCTAACAGGTAGATGGGATCCTCTCCAATTCTTAGGATTTTGCATCTCTTTCATCCGTCGTCTCGGGATGGAAAGGTTATCTGAAATGGACGGTCGAGACGAGGTGTGGTAGCGGAGGAACGAGTGGGATGAATGGTGATAATGAACGGTTCAGATGGAGAGTTAGTGGGGGAAGCACGAGATGTTTGAATTGAAGGAAAAAATTGATACGGGTATTCAAATTAAATCATTTTTTTATTTGATTTGAATCACATTAAATCGATTCAAAATCTATTAATCACTTTATAATTTTAAATAATATATATATATATACTAAAAGAATCGATTCAATTGAACCAAATCAGAATCTTAATCCAATTAGATTAACATGATAAGATACATAAAATTGAGCTTATGTCATTTGTAAAATTAAGTTTTTGGATCGATTTAATTAATTTATTTATATTAATTAACTAGATAAAAAAATTAAATTAAAATTGATTTGATTTCATTTGAACTGATTAATCGAATCAAAAGAAAAATATCCCGAATCAAAACGGTTCGTAAGCCAAAACCAATTTTTTGTAATTTCATTTGAATTAAGGTTTCTTTTCAATTTTTTTTTTCTTTTTTAGCATGATTATGAACAAGAAAAAGATTGAAAACACATCAAATATCATTCCTCCTCTGGATAAAAAATATAATGAAACAAATTGCTCGCATCATAATCAATAACGATATATATATAGCATGACAAATGAGATTATATTCCTACCATAATGCAGGAATGTTATATCCACATCGCTGAAAGGACTTGAACTAAATCCAACCAAAAACAAAGTATTTATTCAACAACTAAAAATAAAAGATTAAGCAAACCTAACTGGTCTAATGATATAATGATGTTAGTGTTATTAGTTTAGATGGTGCAATCAAGTTGAATAATGATGTAGTGTTGTTATCAGTCAAGATGATGCAATCAAAATGATATATAGGTTGCACAATTTCCACCTTTTTCTACCAAAAAAACAAAAGAGAGAAAGGACTTGAACTAAATCCAACCAAAACCAAATTATTTTTTTGACAACTAGAAATAAAGGAGTATTTAGTATGTGTTATTAGTTTAGATGATGCAATCAAAGTTGGCTATCACTTGAAGTTTAGCACTTTCACAAGAGAATTTGATTTTTAGTTGTTTTGTTGTGTGATGACAAATATATTCTCCTTGCATAACTGTTCAATATCTCCATTGCTATACCCATGTCTTCAATAATTATTAATGCCACACCACACTTTAAAAAATGTGAGCAACATCATTAACATCTGAAAAATAATGTTAGAGCCACAGGTTATCTTTTGACCATCAACTGCTAAAAAAGAAGAATAAATAGATGCAGACTCATGCATATGCCTCTTTGATGCATGCATTGCAAAACTTATAGAACATCACTTTCACAAGAGAATTTGATTTTTAGTTGTTTTGTCATGTGATGACAAATATATTCTCCTTGCATAACTGTTAAATATCTCCAATGCTATACCCATGTCTTCAATAATCATTAATGCCACACCACACTTTAAAAAATGTGAGCAACATCATTAACATCTGAAAAATAATGTTAGAGCCACAGGTATCTTTTGACCATCAACTGCTAAAAAAGAAGGATAAACTTATGCAGACTCATGCATATGCCTCTTTGATGCATGCATTGCAAAACTTATAGAACATCACTAGTTACTAGCTGAACTAGAGTGTCCTGTAGATCATGAATGCCACATCATTTTGGAAAAAAAAGAAATTGCATCAGTTATAGTGGGGAATCCATCAAAAGAAATCATGGATCACACTAATAAAGTACTCTGGGGCCTTGTGAAAACTTGGTGCATCCATGCAAATCTAAATGAATGTCAAAGAAGAGGAGAAAAATGCCCATCACAAAAAGGACTTTCATGCAAACTAAGAATTGAGTTACAGAACTAAGGATTTCGATCAAACAAAACTTATGCAAGAGTGATGGAACTTACCATGTCTAAAAATTCCTACACCCGAATTGTGAGAGAGAAGGCATGTATTAGTGCATTGTATAGTTTCTGCACTGAGGAGTAGCTCTTACCATCATTACCATCGACCATGATCTCAGCTGCCCGCCACATTGTACTCTTCTTACCTCAATGAATCAGCATCGATCTGAAATATTAGACTGTGTGAAAAAGCTCTCCTGCAGATTCCACCCACCACAGAATGAAAAGTCCATTTGCCTCATGTCTGAAAAGTCTAGCTTCCAATGCAAGTACAGACTGAAACTAGGATGAGTTCAACTTTAACAAATTAAATAGTTGGTACTGCCTTGAAACATCAGAAAATCACAGTAAATTTCGATGTAAGGAAGGAAAAAGCCGATTTTGTACAAAGAAACTAAGAAAAAAATCAAGCATTGTGTTCTGAAACGACAAGAACAAATGGAAGATTTCTATAAATAGAGCAAGGACTGTCAGTGGGTAGAGACTGAATTTTTGGACAAGGAATAAGAAATATAAAGGTGATTCTCTCTACAATGTGAGCGAGTTCCCTCTTCTTATGTGATGCCACCATCTCCTACAGCCTACGGGTCACGGAACAATCATAGAGGTTTTGCTCCTTCGCATTCAAATGGAAATCGACCTCAAAATAAAAATCAAATCTTTTAGGTGACGTTGGTACTTCCCAAAGGTTCCTTAAAATTCAATCTCCAGCCAAGGTAGAGAGACCGAACCTTGGCGGTGAAGCGGCGTTCCTTAGTGGTTCCTTACTGGGCAGAAGAGGACCGGAACCATCGGGTATTGCAGGCTCAATCGGCTTCCGACTGGGTAGCTTTGCAAGGCTTCTCGTACCTGTCGCTTCGGAGTTTTACCCCTCTACTCATCGCCGCAATGCCCATCTTCCTCGTCTTGGAGCGATGGTGCTCTTTCGCGATCGCCACGAGCGATACAAGAACCCGTTTTCCCTCTTCCCATTCCTCTGCGTTTCTTCCCCAACGAGGGGGCACTGATCAGAAAACCCGAGGAAGGATCAAAGCCGTCAATAGCTGTATGATCGGAGTGGCTCGATTGGACACGGAGATTCTTGGATTCAGCTCAAATTCGACATTCGGATCAGACTTGATTCGCAACCCGACCCGAACGGGTGAAGTATGATATAAGTAGTACACTGTCAGCCGACGTCTGGGAGATTTGTGCGGGCGGTCCACCAAGACAAATGTAAAGCGGTCCGCGACATCTCCAGCCACCCCTTCAATCACACCCACGACACCACCACCGCTTGATGCAGCTTCCACTCTGGACCCCACTGCGAAATCGACTTTTACTCTCTCACTTTCGTTTGGGTTCTTTTTAGGTAAGTTTCTTCTTTTGTCTTTTTTCTTTATTGCTTCGCTACAAGGACGACTGCCGGGGGAATCTTGCAGTGTTCTCACCTGCTACGCGTTGAGTGGGGGCCAAGTCGGGAGGCAGTAGGAGCAGGGGGTTCGCGGCCTTGTGGGTCCCGCAAAATGGAACCGGCCCAGCGTATTCGTCTTGCCCACCACGTGCTACGGCGTACCACTAATTGCTCGCGGCATAAGCGGCAACCACCGCCCTGCGCACGTGCATGTCCAACAGCAAACAGCCTATTCCAATCAAACACCCAATCCTCTATGAATGGCATATATATACGAATATATATCGTCGGATTTTTTAGCATTTGTGGCTCAAAATCTAAGTTTAGGTTAGCATATAGATATATATTATTTATCCAAAGAAAAACTAAAAGCTACCATATACATAATTCTCAATAATCTTCATTAGTTGCTACAAGTTACCTTAACATTAGTATGCTTTAAAACTAAATATGATGTAAAAATAGTAGAATCATATCAAATAGGTAACATTTTGTATTTTTTTTTTACTCAATCTAATGTGAACGATCTTAATCTTTAGAGAATTATATGCAAAAAATTTACAATTAACAATTGTGCCATTTTCGATCTTAGGATATGTACGTAGAAAACTCCTATATAAATACATATTAATTTTCATCTATTTCTAAAATTTTCATATTTTATTATTTATTTAAATATATTTAGAGAGCATTTACTTCTCTTGAAATTTATAAAGGCAATTATATGTTCCTTCAAATACGATAACTTTGATACTTGTTAAATCAGACTTTGATTATCGTACATGGAAATTGAAACGAAGCTAATAAAGTCTTTTTTTTTCGAGTCAATCTCAAGCTGAACTTAATTGATCCGAGTTAAATTCTTACAAAAACTATGTCATGGTGCTCCCAACAATATCCCTCTAATGATCTCGAAGGTTAAGATTCTGTATCTAGGATGTACCTATTGAACCTTTTATAAAGTAATTTCCTTGACCCAATACCTCTATATTGTACATTGTTCATGGGAAACATGATGCACTAATCTCGGGCATGACATCCATTCAGTCACATTGAGTTAGGGATATCATTTTTTTTTTACACTTGTATCTTTTGAGCAACAAGAAATAATCGATAGTTCACAAGGAATGATGTCGAGGTGTTAAGTGCTTAGAGTTAATGTGTGAGTAATATGTTGTGGGAGTGTTGGTAACTTAAAATCGAGGTGTCGACCACTTGGTATTGATGTGTAATCGATTAATTTGTAAGGACTAATATCGAGGTCTCACGTGCTTGGAGTTGACATGCCAGCAATATATTGTGGGAGTGTTATTCATCTAGCATCGAGGTGTTGGCCACATGATACTAAGGTGTTGTCCATCTTGTCATGAAGCAATGCATACAAGGTGTTTGTCACTTATCCATAACAGTTTTTTATTCTTGTTTTATGTTGTATTTTTTGTGTTTTCAGTGTTTTCTTTAGGGCAACTTATACAAGGTAGAAAACATTACAAGTAACCCCATGTTTATTTATTGTCAATATTTTTGTTTCCTATTTTCATCATGTAAACTCAAAAATGTTTATTGTTGTGTAGCACTCTATGAAGGAAAAAATAATCTAAAATTACACAATTCTCACGTACCACGAGTTAATTTTTGGTTGACAACCTAAATGTGTGAAACGTCATCCATCTCAATACGTTCAAACCCTCTAGGTGGCATCAGGATGGGGGAGCTTTGGGTTTATATCCAAGGGGTGATGCAACGTTTTTAGTGTGCGTATTTCTATTCGACGAAAATACTAGGTGAATATTAGGCCTACATCTATCATCAGAATCCCCTTTGTGTATACTCATTCAACCCAATTTCAAAACTCTTTTGAGCCTAATAAACGTTGATTGCTTTGTGTTGCTTTAGATCTTGATTAATTTACCTTTTTTTTTTTGTGTATGACAACAATAAATTATTCATACCTTCGCCTTTCTAATATTTTCTTTATTGTGCAAGTCCTTTGTAGACTACACAAGGTTAAGGTCAAGACTAACTCTTGTGGACACATATCGTTTTGGTGTATCCTATCCAAAAACATGATAGAGTGGTATCAGAGCGAGTAAAGCAAACATTAAATTGCTATGGTAAGTTAGTGAAGCAAAACCAGCTTGTACATAATGGGCAACATCAATAACCATTCCTTAGAAACAGACAAGCATTCGCATGGAAACTAGCAAAGTCACTCAAGTAGAGCATGACATTTGCGATGATATTCCCATAGTGCAAGAGCTCTCTTACATAAAAGAGGCAAAAGTTGAAGGACAATCTAAATGATATAGAGATACTAAAAAAAGAGTGACCAAGTTAGAGTTATGGCTCAATCTTGTCAATCAAAAGTTAACAAATCTCTCTGAGAGTGGGGAACTTCTTGAGATGGTAGAATAAGTGCAAATAGGGTTGAAATCTCAACTAAATCAGTTAGAGGTCTGAGTTGAAAGGTTAATGGATGATACGAGAGAGTCCGTGCAATCCTTCCAAGGGTAAGAAAGGGACTTAGACATCTTTAAGTGTTGGTACTTATGCAAGTTATGCATGCGAGCAAAAAAGTATCTCATGACCTAACTCTCATCAAGATTAAGGGCTCATAAACTATAAAGTTATGTGGGTGCTCATGATGCCAAAGAGTTAGAAATTTTTTTTTTCGATTTGGAATAGTGCTTTAGAGTGACCCAATCTTAATCAAAAGATTCCAAGGTGTCATTAGTGAAGATGAATCTAGTCAATAATGTAAAATTATGATAGTGCACATGGTGGGAAGAAATCTAACAAGGTCACTGTAACATTGACCCTTAGAAAGCCTTGAAAAGGAAATTACGAACTTAGTTAATACCAAAGAATACAAAGTTTGTTGCATGGTGGAAGCTACGACAACTTTACTAGATTTATACTATTCGAGACTTTGTAAAGTAATTTTCTACATTGATGCTAAATATCTAAGACATGTTTAAGAAATATAAACTTTTCTGCTTCCTCGAAAGTCTAAAACTATGGGCTAAGTAGGAGTTGCATCATCGGAATATCCATGAGCTGGCAGATGCAATTGTTGAGGTAGAACGATTTACGGATTTCTCCGTAGAGATGATAGAGAAAAAGAAAAGTAAGTTAGATATGTCAAATCATTTCAAAGGTTAAGATTGTATGTTTAGGGCGTACATGTTGCATTAGTTTCGGACTTAACCTTCGCTACATCGTATCAAATTCGGGATGTCATATTTTTTTGACACATGAAATCAATTAAGTAATCAATTAGTTAACAATAATTGATGTTGGGGTGTCTAAGTGCTTGGAGTTAATTGATATTGGAGTCTAAGTGCTTGGAGATAATTGATGTTGGGGCGTACATGTTGCTTGGGGTGTCTAAGTGTCTAAGTGCTTGGAGTTAAACCACATAGCATCCAAGTGTTGGTCACTTAACATCGAGATATCATCTTTGTCATTTTCTTTTTAACAATTGTTATTCCTCTAAGTTTAATTTTAGTATATACATATATACCTACAAAATACATGTACTATGATTAATTTTTATTAGCTACTATAAATGAACTATTGGTTGATTATTTAGTTTACATTAATATTTATTAAAAGCTTACAAATGAACTATGATGCTATAATATTAGAGTAAATTAAATGTTTTATAATTTCATGTCATATTGTTTCAAACATACCATGACATTAACAAATGATGTTAATATAAGGAGATATTGATCTTAACATATAGATGTATTTAAGTTATGGTAAAACTTCTAGTGATAAGTATGCTATTTATAGATTTTAACAGAATATATAATTTTTTTTTATAACAGACTGTTTTCTTATATAGGTAATATTTTCAATTGGTACCTCATATTTTACCTTTTCCCAATCAATATTCTTAATTTAAAAATATCCAAACTATCCTTCTAAAATTTTTCTGCTCGTTACAATATTTTAACTTATTATAGTATTTTGGCTATCATAATAAAAATATTTATACAATTTATTTAAAAATACTAGAAATAAGTTAAATAAAATAAAATATACTAGCTATCATTTGATATATTAGGATTCAAATAAGTATTTATAATAATTTATAAATAGTATTATTAAAATAAAAAAATAACTTGGTGTAGTTCGGCCACCACAATAAGAACACCTGGAATAACGACCCAAAACTGTACCCTTCTCTCCTTGTTCTTTAACGTGTACTTGTCGTCTTCGTCGGCTTCTCGCTCCACTTTTTCTCTTTGCCTAACCTCCTTCCCAACTAAGCAATCGCGATTTCGGAGCACTTTCGCACTCGCTCTCTATCTTTCCCCTTCTCCTACTACTTCGGCTGGTTTCATTTGTGTCCCCATTCTCTCCCTTCATCCGACAAGGTCGCCGCTGCGGAGACTCCCGCGCTTGTCGTCGACACCATGGAGGCCGATTCCTGGAGCCGGTTGACCTCCGATTCGAACCGCCGCCAACACACCTTTCAGTCTCTCGTCGGTGAGGACCTGCCGACGTCGGCTTCTCGTGTTCCGGTAGGGATTTCTTTGGCCCTTCTTGGATCTTGATTGGCTTTTTCTTGGATCTGGTAGATGAGTGTCTTGGATTCGACGAGTTCGATGGAGCGTCGGAAGACGACGATTCCCGGGCGGAGTTCGCTTGCCCGTTCTGTTCCGAGGAGTTCGACATCATCGGGTTGTGCTGCCACATTGACGACGAGCATCCTGACGATTCTAAGGACGGGGTATTGCTTCTGGTCAAAATTGGATCTTTATGTGGTTTTATTGGTAGAACTTGGTTTATTGGATTGTTTGATAGCACCTTTTGCAATTATCCATGCCAAATTATTTACGTTTTTCACTTCTGGAAAATCGCTTTCTTTGGTTAAATTAGTATTTAGCAGTCCAAAATTAGGTTTCGAAGGCCTTTGGTCTTTGATGATACTGGTCTAATATAGTCTTAGTGGATTATATGATGTTGGTGGTACTTAGAAGATATTCCTCGTCTTAAGTGGTCTCTTCTCTTCTGATGTTGGTATATATGTGGCTCCTATTTTCGTATGAAGGAACAGCTCAGCCATATATGTTTTACTCTAATCTACCTCCAACGGTGTTGCAGCGTTTACCTTCTGTCACAGAAACAGTTGAAAAGTGAAAGGCTGCTAAGGGAAACCTTTTAGCTTTTTGTTGTGTATGTAGCCTGTAAATGGGAAAAACCAAAATTTGTAAACTATGGGCAATTCATTACTATATTTGGAGTCTCTGGTTTCACCTACATGTAAAGCGGTCAAAACAATTTCAAAATCTAAAAATAACCTGTAGGGTAAACTTTCGCCAATGAGATAATTAACTCTAAACCCATAGAAAGGGCTTTCGACTCAAACTAATGAAAAATCTTTGACTCTATTCCAAGTTCTGACTGGAATACCAGTTTTCTTTGGTTCCTCCTAGGCATGTAGTTGTATTTTGAAGTTTTGGGTCCACCTAGAGACTATTGACTTTAGCTCAGAAAAGTGAAATAATTATATAGCCTTCCTATGCGCACAGGTCTTGATAATTTACTTCGTTTGCATCTCGATTTTATGTATTCCCTGTCTATGTTGGAACTTGATGTAGACAAAAATATCTTCTTCTTTAAACCTCACTGAAATTCTTTGCAGTCTATTTGGAAATTCGGTCTTTTGATAGGTTGACATTTATGTGCATGATCTGAATTACCTCACTACTTCATGAAGATCATTGAAAATAGAATTTCATATTGATGCTGTAACCCAAGGTGCCCATCCTTGTGAGCCAATTAATTTTTAGTCATTCCTTTCATTTCAATTTGGGCCATTGAAATAATATGGTCATGTGCAAATTGGGTGACCTTTGCTATTTTTTTCTGTTAGAAAAAAGGAGTTCTTTCTAAGTTTAAATTTCTCTTTTTTGCATGAAGAATTCTGAAAAGGTTGAGAAATTACCATATGGACTCTTTCTGTTAGCTTGCACCATATGTTTTTGTAAGGGCCATATTTGCTCCATGATTATGAAAATGGTTGCATTCAATGTTTAGGATGAGATTTGACACCAACATTAGTTACTCCGCTAGTTTCAAATGTAAGTGCTGCACGAGTTCTTTTTCATGTAAATAGCTTTAGCTACCATATAATGTATTGGTTTTCATCATTTAAGGAGAATCGAACTTTTTCTTTGAAGTTTCTGAATCTGTATTTGTGTTATTGTATGTTGATCTCCTCTCTCTATCAGTTATCCTGTTGGGGGAAAAACTATAAAATCACATGTACTTCTGTGTATTTGGCTATGTACATTATAAATAATGCTGACTGTTGCTAAATTCGGTTTTGTTTCTTTTGGCAGGTATGTCCTGTCTGTGTAGCAAGGGTTGAGATGGACATGGTCGACCACATAGCGATGCAACATGGAAGTTTCTTTAAGATATCCTTTATCTTATTTGCATAAGTTATATCGAGAACTTTAAACATGGATGCTTCTTCTTGATGAACAAGTTCGTTATATTTAAAGGCTAACTTTAGAAGATGATACTCAGCTCCCTTTGCATTAAATATTATGTTTTATGTTGAGTGACTTGGTTGGATTCCTTAATGTGTCCTTACATGCCATGGAGGAGTAGATTCCACAAAGATTCCTCAGATTTTCAGTCAATACCTTCGTTGCTGAGAAAGGATCTTTGTGATAGCAATCTGCATGGTTTTCTGGGGGGTTCTACGTACACAGATTCTCCTTCCGATTCTGCACCTGATCCATTGCTGTTATCGTTCATTGTTAATTATCCCATGGCTGACCCATTGGAAGATGTAAGGCTGGAACCGGTTGAGAAAACAAGTATGGTTGACAAGATATCAGTTGAGAAGGTGGTTGAAAGGTACAAGACATCTTCTTTTTCTTTCTATAAATTATATATTTTTTCCGTGTAGTTTGTTTGATTATTCTAGTTGCGTGATCTGATATTGAAAATAGTTCAGATGTAAGTTGCACATTTCAAGTGAACAATGGAAGTGTTATCTTAAAAGTTGCTTACATTTACTTTTAATTTGTGCTGAAAAATCATTTGTTTGTAAATAGTTGTCATCATGAATTAATTTATTAGGAATGGACAGCTTTAGTATCCTCAATTATCTTGGCTTTTTATTTATTAAATTAAAGCATTGTTTTGTGTTACCTTCAATCTTTTAATTGTCAAAGATGACTTACTAAATGGGAACTTTGCTAGAAGCCAAGAACTGTTACTGAAGATTGATCAGGGAATTGTTCACAATTATGCAGTGAAGTAGGCAAAATATAGAACAGAGCACTGGCCAGAACTAAATGTTGAATGCCTAATTTCAATAGTGTCAGAGTGGTGCAATCAAGTCAAGCTGACTAAAAATTGCAGACTGCTCTTCAGGTTTCATTTTGCATATTGTTTGAGGTCAGCTTATGAGAAGGTTGGCTGCTAATCTGAGCTAATCTGAAGTGGAAAAACTCATAAGGATGGATATTCTTTATGTTTCTTCCATATGAAAATGAGGGTAGTAGATACATCATTTTCATTAAAGAAAATTGGGTTTGTAAGCACGAATATTTTTGTTTTAGTGGAAATTAGATAACCCCTTTCTAACTGGAAATTAGATAGCAAATTTTTTTTTTCAGTGGATTCCTGAGCATGTTCCTGTCCTTTCCCTTTTGCTTCACAGTGATCCAAAATCTAATTTGCTGCATTTCCTGTTCTAACTGAACAGGAAATCCCTTCCAGGCTTCAATATTTGACTTAGTCCGTTTTGGTACTCAGTCATACTTTCTGTAGTATCACATTAAGCTATGCTTGAAACCTTCATTTTCTAAATGGTGTGTTCACTTCAACCCCGCATGATGTGCAGATAAGTAATTGAATCAGCTGTTTGTCGTGTCTGATACATTTTCTGAAAAAGAAGAAAAGCCGTGGACACTGATATCACTTAACCATTGGTAGATTAGTCTGATTTCATTAGTTAGACTACTTGGTAATGAGTATTTTGAATTTACATACTTCTGACTGCAACCCAATGTGCAATTAGTTGTAAAGGAAATATGCAATCTTTCTAGTTTCAACAGTGCCTGTCATGCATTTGCAAAGTTTTCGAAGTCTAACGTGCTGACTTTTTTTACCTGGCTTTTAGTCTCTCATCCTACATCCTTAACAATTTCAAGCCTTTCTCTGCCAGCGTTGAGCCATCTCTATCACACAAAGATCAGGGGAGAGCTCGGAGCAGTGAGTTTGTGCGAGAGCTTGTGCTGTCTACAATATTTGAGGGCTCCTCATGAGGGAAGTTTCCATCATTCATGGTGGCATCAGCAGCCGCTGATAGAAAACCCTGGACATCTTTGGCCAGTTGCTGCAGCGTCGACGTCAGATCCTAGTCTCTCTTGCTATGAGAAGTCATGTATTGTGAGGGTTGTGCACCGTACCACTGTTGGCTCATTGAGAAGCATCATTATTTGTAACATAGAATCATGCTGTATGTACTATCTTGATTAGGTCCTCTACATCATCATACTTGGGAGAGGAGATTGTTGAGGCTTATTCAAGCATCTTCTGCTCTTGAAATAAAATAGTGGCTTGCTGTTCCATTTTTTAGGTTTTATATATTATTGTCTCGTGATATGTGTGCTCTTTGGTGCACAAGGATATGGTGATGTGCAGTTTGCGGTCTCATGTTTCATAAAAGCAAATAGAGGCATCATTGTCTACCAAATGAAAGACACTTTGACCTCCTTGAATAATCTTGACATTTGATCTTTTTGTTCCCTCAATTTATCTGAATTATGATTTTTCTTGAACTTATATTGTTAATTATTTACACAGTTTTATTAATTAACTCTATTCAACACAAAAGTCTAGTAAAACCACTATAAAATTAGTCTCCTATTAAGTCTATCACACACAGTTTTTGTTTTCTAACCCAAAAGAAAGAGAAGAAAAAAACACAATTTTCACTTGTTTTTTATATATAGGCATCCATATATGTATCGACAGCGGGGTCCACACGCTAATCCTAGGGTTGGTCCAGCTGGCCCCACCTGGAGCCGCTAAGGCACATTAACGGGTAGTCATATAAACGAGTAAGATTAAGTGTTCAAATAATCATGCGGGTCAGATCTATTTCGCAAGGGAACGGACGGAGGATCTGTTCCCGCACGAATCGGCACAAGCGGAAAGCGTATGGGAGAGTTGCTTTGCCGTGGGGTGACTGTCACCGTTTGCGGTGACGGGATCCCCAAGTTTGGCTAAGCAAGACGGGAGGCGGAGGACCGCACTCGCCTTCCCCCAACCATATCGCCTCGCAGATCCCCAGCCCACCGTCTATCGCCCGTCATCTCCCCACAAAAACCCTAAGAAGAAGAAGAAGAAGCTGAAGCTTCGATCGATTACCATTGACGGCCTCGCGACATCTGAATCGAGATCCCTCTCGAGGGATTGTACGGTTTCCCCAACCGTCGAATTCGCGCTCTCGTCTTCCTCAGCCGATAATGGGCGCTTCCGGTGGCTCGTCGTCGGCCCGCTTCCACGGCGTTGATCGCTTCTACAGCCCGCCCGCGGTCAGAAGGCAGATCGAACAGCAGCAGAAGCAGAAGCTCCAACAGCAGCAGCAGCAGCAGCAATCACCGACGCACAGGCCGGCGCGGCCTAAGCCCCGGCCCGCCCAGCCTGCAGCGCAGCCGCTGGTCGAGTCGCGTGATGCCGCGGATAATCGGGCCGAATCAGATGATTCATCTTCCAAACAATCGGTCTCGTCCTCACCCTCGTCTCCCTCGCCCGTGCCGCCGCCGCCTGCCGGGAACCTCGACCGGTTTCTCGAGTTCACCACCCCGGTCGTCCCCGCTCGTTATCTGCCCAAGGTTTGGCAATAGATTGACGCTAGAAACGAGTTCGCTTTCTTGTCTTGGGCGATTGTTATGTCAGTCGTTGTGGAGGTCTAACATTTTGGGTTGCGACAGGCGAGCGTGAGGGGGTGGAGGAACTGCGACGCCGCGACGGTGCAATCGCAGCCCTACTTTTGCCTTGGAGATCTTTGGGAATCTTTTAAGGAGTGGAGCGCTTATGGCGCTGGGGTGCCTCTGGTGCTGAACGGGAGCGACTCCGTTGTTCAGTACTATGTGCCGTATCTTTCTGCAATCCAACTATATGTGGACACTTCGAGTGCCACCTTGAGATTAAGGTAAGCATGAGTTCGCTACTTTCTCTGTTCAATGCTGTTTATCTTGTAGCCCCTTCTAACCTTACAGAATATGGTACGCCTCGGTTGCATCTCACATCATTTATCTTCAGTATTGAAGCATAATTTTTAGACCAAAGGATGTGAAATTTCTGAATCTTTTGTTTCCTATTCTTTATATCTTGGTGAAATGTTAGTAAATGCAGTTTATTGGTCCAGGGACCTCTTCAGTTGTGCGAAATCTAACCTAAGGTTTCAAAGTGCTCAATGATGTTTTAGTTCTTGCTTTTTGTTTGTGACAATCATTCTGATCATTTGAGATGAACTGATGTTAGACATTTCTGCTCTTATTGCGTGAGATATGGCTAGTAGGGAACTGGATTATTTTGGCCTTTAGGGACCTCAAGAGTTTTGAGCATGATTGATGGTTCCTGTCGGATATTAATCATTTTTGCTCTTGTTTTGGTGATTGCTTGTGGTTTGTCCTTTGCACATAGCTGCAATGGTTTCCTTGTATTTTGCTGCTGAAATATAGGGAGAAGCCACCTTAAATAGAATAGGATCAGTGCAAATTCATTCTTCTTTCTTGTTGATTGTTTGAACAATGTCTCCATATTATGCACTTGATGTGTACTAAGAAGAAACTCATTTGTATTATAGGAAAGTGCATCATGTGAAAGCATTCATTAAATTAACATTTTTGTTTGATGAGCAAATAGTGAGCTTATTATGAGGAAAACTTTCGAATAGTAACCTGTGCTATCTTTGCTCAGCTGGAATAAAGAGCAAAATGACACTAATATTCAAACGAGTTCATCTCCATATGTGTCTGGCTGTAAGGTGTTGGGGTTGCAGAGTTTTGCTTAACTTGGTTTTATGACTAAATATTGGACTAGAAGATAATATGACATACAAAGATAAAATGATAATTTCTCTTAAGTTTTGAAGCATCAATAACTGCAGAAAATTTATAAAGAACTGTAAAAGCAACAAAATTTCAAACATGTACTTCTATTATTTGATCCTCTCGTCTTGTTTTATGAACTGTGATTATTGATTTTGCATGATTATTATTATTTCAAAGCCTTCGACCTTGGGGCATGTATAATGAATGAAGTAAGTTGTTGGCTTGCATGCTATGTCTAAGCTCATATCTATCATCTTTTGGTTGTCAACTTTACATATCTGTTAATGAAGTAAGTTACTGTACATATCTGTGTACAGTAAGGGGCACAAAGACGTGTCTGTTGTGATTACTTTGGCGCATAAGGATTTTGAATGTCAACTATCTTTGTTGAGTGTTTCCAGGCTATAAGGTTTTGGAAGTGGTGTGATGATGGTAAAATGTTAAGAATAGTACTTATTAAGAATATCTAGCTTGAGGATTGATTTTTACGATAATTTAAGAATAATTACACATTATAATGATTTGGTAAAAAGAGTAGCTAGATGATGTGATTTCGAGTTTGAGACAATTGAAGGGTATTTGTGGAGTAATGAAAGAGGATTCTTAGATCACCCGTGAAGGGCCGGTCATAGTAACTTCCAGATATGTACTCAACTAGGTAAGACGAGATTGTTGGCAAAAAAGATATTAGCACTAGATAAAGGATAATGACAGAATTCCTAGTACACCAGTTTGGCAGTTGATTCAGTACTTATCTGAATGTTGGGAGACATAGTCTGAAAGCATGTCTATGTCATGAACTTTTATCGGCATTTGCTTTGTTTCTAGAGTAGCATCATAAGACTAACTGGTCTCTTTTTCCTTTTCTCAATGTGGAACAGTCTTTTCATCTTTTCCCTTTGTGTGAAACCATAAACAAACAATTTTGAGTTAAACTCTGTTCCTCATTTTAAAGCAACTTGGTGTGGCAAGTGACAGGGATCGATTCCCAGATACTAGCAGCGATAGCAGTTGTGGGAGTGAAGTGGACCAAGTACAGGAAAGAATTACATCCTTGGGAACTATCAACCACAATGTGCAAGGAGACTTTGTAGGTGACAATGGTGATGCTTGCACCCCAGCCACTCGTCCTGTATTTGAGTACCTAGAGCGGGATCCACCATATGGAAGGGAACCTCTCGCTGACAAGGCAAGTTTAGCCTTGAATATTTAAGCAAATGGAGATTTCTGAATTTTTTTGTTCTTACACCTACTGAGATATGTCGCAGATATCAGTTCTTGCAAGTAAATTTCCAGATCTGAAGACATATAGAAGCTGTGATCTATTGTCATTGAGTTGGATGTCTGTTGCATGGTATGCAATCATAGATTCTTCAACAGACCAGTCTCATCATCTTTCTTCATAAAGGAAAATTTTTGAAGTTATATGCCCTGGATATTTATTTTCATGATCTATTAGATATATTCATGCTAATCATGTAAAATATTTTTGATGTTTATGCTGCAGGTACCCAATATACAGGATACCAATGGGACCAACATTAAGGGACTTGGATGCTTGCTTTTTGACATTTCACACTCTGTCATCTCCTAAAAGTAAGCATTGGTTATTCACAAATTTAGAACCAGGTTTATATCCAATTTGTTATCATTGTTTTAGTGATCTATATATGTGCCATATGCAAATTATCGATAATAAAATTGATTTTAGAGTTTGGAGACATGCAAATAACTATTCAATATTCATCCAAATTGTATTAGTTCTTTGCTTGTACTTCTGCTCAGATGAAAAATTTTATTGCATAGGATAGTATTCAATGGTTCATGGTTCCACTGCCTAAGGGACAGGGCCATTTGGAGTGACAACCATGTCGAGGGACCTCAAATTTTTTTAAGTTCTGCACTTTTAAAAGTCAACATGCAGGTGTTGACATATAGGTTCTTAAACAACTTCTAAAGCATCGGTTTCTCAAGAGAGTATTATGCTCCTGATAATAGATGGTGTTGAGAGGGTCAGCACTATACAGGATAAGAAGATGAGATTCCTCTATCGGCTCCAACACCGATCAAAGAGGGATTTTACCTTGTGATGGCAGTGCAAATAAAGAGGGATATTTTGGAAAGTGCTACTGCTCTGGGTTTCTTAATGTGCCCTTTTTGGTTTCTGTTGACAGATGGAGCTGGTCCACAGTCTGAGGTTCATGGAACTCATTCTGTTAGAGATGTCAAGAGATCTGTGAAGTTAACGTTGCCTGTCTTTGGGCTTGCTTCATACAAGTTCAGAGGTTCTATTTGGACATCTAATGGCCTGCACGAACGACAGATCTCAAGCTCTCTGCTTCAAGCTGCAGATAATTGGCTTCGCCTTCTTCGTGTAGATCATCCAGACTATAGTTTTTTTGTGTCTCATTATAGCGCATTTAGGAGATGATCTTTGATTCAAGTGAAACTGCCCATTTTAATTTTTTGGTGTATCAATCAGAACTTTATCTGGGTGCCCGTGGGACAGTTTGCCATCAGTCTGTTTTTATTGGCATGTCTCGTTCCGCGATCTTATGTTTTTGAGAGAGGAGATACACAGATAAGCGAGAACTTTATATTTTTACAAAGCTCTTAGAATAAAATTCTACATTAAGAGCCAGTGAGAGAAACAATGTGGTTAAATGTTTCTGTGAGTACGACTTGTTTACGTTGTCTTGCATGTCTGTGGGGCTGAGGCAACTGCCATTACCTTGTTTTCCACAGCTCAATTTGGTCTCTTTCTTGACATCCTGCAAGTCTTGATTGGCTTTTATTGTTTGGGAGCATTTGAGCAGTTTCAAGCTCTCAGATTTTAATCTGTTTTCTTGTTCCAGCTTTTCTCTCGTTTCTTTCTCTCTCTTCTTCTGCGTCCCTGTTTGCTATATACATCATGAACATTACTAATTTAGGATCACTCCTCGACCTCGACCTTCTACAGGGTCACAAGCGGCACGCCGAGAAACGGGATATCGTTAGGACTCCAATAAATTTCTCTTTGTGCTACCCTTTGTCAAGTCGAAGTTAACATCATTCAATTTAATAGTTCCAATATTAACAATTCTTCATTTAAGTGATGGCGAATTTATACCACTAACACTAAAAAGGAATTTTTATATTTCTATCCTTCTAAAAATTTTGAAATTGCATATCTGTCCTTATAAATGTTGGTATAATATATATATTTGAAATAATAAAATTCTTCACTTTGATTCTGCTTAACTATAATTAGCATTAGTTAAATATGAATTTACATATTTAAATATTTTTTAAATCTCTTTGATATTTTTATGAATATTATGTATATTAAAAATGCCATTTAAAATTCAAATTGCAACAGAGATTAATCATAACGATATGTGCAATTTTGCCTACCAAATAGTTCTTCTTCCTTCGTCGAGTAGGAAGGAGGCAGACCCCAACCCAAATTGATGGACTCCGTCGTCCCAGTCAACGGAGAGGAACGAGCTCCCCTCCTCCCTTCTCCATCTCCTCCCTCCGCAGCCGTCGCTGAAGATGATCAGATCCGACCATGGCCGTCCGATCACGACCCCTTCCTGCCTCTCCCCGGCGGTGCGGCTCCGCCGGAGCCCCCCGCCGCCCCTTCCGATCCCAAGCAGCGGCTCGCCTCGCTCGACGTCTTCCGCGGCCTCACCGTCGCGGTGAGCGAATCCTATCTTTGTGTTGAAACCCTCGGTTGGTTTTATCCTTTTTTTGAAGGCGGCAGAAGAATTTTCGAATTCTCCCCGTTTGATGATGTTTTCTTCAGCTGATGATTCTTGTGGATGACGCCGGCGGGGCGTTCCCGTCGATCAATCACGCGCCTTGGTTCGGCGCCACGCTCGCGGACTTCGTCATGCCCTTCTTCCTCTTCAGTGTCGGCGTATCAGTGGCTTTGGTCTTTAAGGTGTGTCATCGATTCTTTCCTTGCTCGTAACAAGGCCTCGCTACGCATATCTTGAGTCACCTAGTTTCTTTCCTCTTCATTTTACCTACTTAAATTGCGTTCTTCGACACGTCTCTGGGTGGCGTCGTGATTTGTATTTCCGGGTCGCATTAAATCCAATTCATTAATCTGACAAGAAACTCTGGGATGAGTGTTTAGTAGGTTTCTTCTCATGAAAGCGTTTAATTTTCCCCTATCCATCAACGGTTACATAATCCGTTAAATATCTTTTGCTAACTATCTTTTGTTTGGAAAGAATTTTGGTTACTGTCTCTTGTCACCTATGCTCTTTCGGCAAATTTTGCCGAAAGAGCATAGCTTACTATCTTTTGTTTAGAAAGAATATTGCTGACCAGGGCTTAGGGTTTTTGCAGAAAACTCCAAACAAGATGGCTGCTACAAAGAAGGTTATATTGAGGACGATTAATCTCTTCCTCTTGGGGTTGGTACTGCAAGGTTATCTTAGCTTTTTTGCCCGACTGATTTGACATGCACTTTTCTATTCGTTTTTTATTGCCCTTGGGAATGACCGGTTACATGCACACAATGTATTATCTGTGTTGCTTCCCTTTTATAGTCCGCACAAGTGGTAGCATCTTTGTTAGCTTCTGAAGACTCTTTTAAGTTTAGTTTTATATGTACTGTCAACTAGTTAATTGGACTTTCTTCTTGTTCATGTGTTGTTCCTTTTAGGTGGATACTTTCATGGCCGTAATCATTTGACGTATGGAGTTGACATAGATCGAATACGGTGGTTAGGTATATTACAGGTAATCTTGGTGATTGAGACTTAACCAGCTGTAACTAATTGATACTGTTAAATCGCATCATTAGTCTAGGCTAACTTGTGTTAATGTTAAGCTAATGTCTTTGATGAAACTGAATACTCCTCTGTACCTTTTGGACAACTTTCGTGGCATCTTTTTGGTTTTCACAGAATATGAATTGAATCTCACCGGTTCATACGTGCATGGTTGATTATGCTAATTTGCACATGCTCACTGTTTATAATGTCCATAAATCTTACCCAGAGAAGTTAGCCAACAAAATCTTTGTTATGCATATTTGATGTGATAAACATTCGCAAACCTACTTGTTCAGTAACTTGTGCAAGTCTGTCAAAGTGGCTAAAATGATTAAGCCGAGTTGTAGTGGTAGGTTACAATATTATGTTCGTCAATTCCTCTTTTCTTATTAGTTAGTATATTTTCTGGTGTGTCATAATCTCATCAAATGAAAAGAGTGATATCCAATTTTCTTTATGATGTTCTAACTTGTTCTTTTAGTTGCTTTCCTCAACCTTCCTTTAATTTGTGAGAATAAAAGATAATTTGTTAACAAAATCTACTTGGAAAGATAATTTGTTCCTTTAGTTGCTTTCCTCAACCTTCCTTTCCTCAAAACTGAACTAACCTTGATGCCTTTCTTTAGTTAAACTGGAAAGGAAGATTTAGGTGCAATGCAGAAATCTACTTGGGATTCAATGTAGAGAATTTCCTTTCCTGTGTGATTATATCATGCAGAAATATGTAACATAGATATGGTGTTATTGAGGGCTTCAAACGCAGCACTAGGAGATTGGATTAGTGGGCAGTTATTACATGCATAATTATGATTATATAAAACTTGAATATATTTATCAATTTACACAACACTAAGAAATAATCTGATGTAACTATTTAGCTCCATCACCATTTCCAGAACAATGACAAACTATTTAGAAAAAGAAATTCTAATAGTGCAGTTTCTTTGTGTTGATGTGGTGATCATCATGTTATTGAAACTTTTCCCATTATTTATTTCTTAATAACAAAATTATGCATTAGCAATAAAGATAAATTATCTATTTTAGATAATAACATTTAGATTATGCTAACAACTCACTTATGTTTATCTAGCTTTAGTGAATTGGGAGTGTTTCTGGAGTTGCTCTTTTTTAGTTTTAAATATATTGACAAGGTACAACTGATTAAACATTATCTGGTAAATAAGAGAGCTGTTGGCATTCTGATTTCCTGTTGTATTTTATTTCTGCTCTAACTTAAGGTTGTCTGATTATGTCTTTATGTTTCTTAGAGGATATCAATTGGATATTTTTTAGCAGCATTGTCTGAGGTCTGGCTCGTTAGCAGTATACTGGTGGATTCTCCTATGTCTTATGTGAAGAAATACTACATGGAATGGTCAGTCATTTGTAGTTATTTTAGAGATTCAACATTCATATTGGAGGAATCTTCAATGCTTAGTAATGAAGACTAATTTTTTCTTTAAAAAATGGAGACTAATTTGGTATTTTCTCTTGATTTTCTATTTAACTGTAATTCTTATCTCTGCATCTTTGGTATGTAAATGATCTGCAGTAACTATCCTGATTGAGCTATTCAAACTAAGATTTTTTTTACATAAATGTTTTAGAGTTTCTGTTCTGTCATTGCCCAAGTATGAATAGAGAGTTAAGGTTAGAAGACTAGGAGACAGATTGTAGACTGTGATTTTATTTATTGGAAACTCTGTAGTTAAATTTAGTAATACAAAATGTCAAATTAATTCAGATACATTCCTTGGATCATGACAACTGTATGTGTGCTTGCTATCTGCTAACTGCTTTTCATCTATGCATATGGCACCCACTTAAGTGCTTTTATAAATCTCAGTATTCTTTAACGTTTTGATGGACCTTCTACTTCTTGAACTTCTTAAGCACTTGAGAGTTGAGACAACATTCTTGACTAGGTGTCAATCAGCTCTCAAATATTGTGACTATGGACTCTCAGTTTCAAAGTTGAGTTTGAGACTAAACTGTGCACACATCAAGATTCAAATTCAAACCTAATCTATATTCTTAAGCATGCTCCTTCAGTCATAGATGTGCGGTCTTGAAGAACATCATATTTTGTATCTAGTGCTCTAGGGTTTATTCAGTAAGTTAAAAGATGAGAATTTTTTATTTGTAATAATTCAAAGTGTAATTTAATGGATTAAAATTTCTTTGATGCATTGAGCTTACTTGTAATTAGTATAATTTTTCTATCAATGAAATTAAGTCAATTAACTTTTTTTTTTAGGTTTCACTGAAGTAGATACTGATCGATCCATTTTTTGGTTATAGGATAATTGCCATCCTAATATCTGCAACGTACGTTTGCTTGCTTCTGGGTCTCTATGTTCCAAACTGGCAATTCGAAGCTCCAGGCAGCAATTCCACCCTATCAAGTTCCTATTATGGAACCAAAATAGAAACAGTATGTTTGGGATGACTAGCCACGTTGATATGCTGTTTGTAATGTAATGATCATCTGCTCTATATTTGAATATAAGAACTAGACATGGCTCTTCAGTCGAATGGTATTTGTATTTTATGCAAAAGAAAAAAGAATATTTTGAGAAATAGAAAAATGGAAACCGTAACAATTGGCCTTCATGAACATATTCTTAGAATCCATTTTATAAGCATTAAATATGTTTATTAGTTGGTATCAGAATTACTGAAGCATCTCTTAACTTAGGTTTATTATTCATCTTTCATGTTTCTTGTTGTAGGTGCAATGCGGAGTAAGGGGTAGTCTCGGCCCTCCTTGCAATGCAGTTGGCTCAATAGATCGGCTTCTTCTTGGTCAACAACACCTTTATCATAATCCAGTATATAAAAGGACAAAGGTTTTTACCTAATTTTTCTTTAACTTCAAGTAGTAGATTTTTTCAGATTACTTATGTTTTGGCACTCATCATATGCCAATTAACATGTTTTGTCTTGATCAGAACTTTCAAGCCCTTATTTTGCAGGAGTGCAGTGTTAATTCTCCAGATTATGGGCCACTACCACCAAACTCACCCGCATGGTGCCTCGCCCCATTTGATCCTGAGGGTCTGTTAAGGTCAGTGAAGTTATAGACAGACGAGTCTTTTACCAAGTCATACTACCTTAAGATAGAAGTAACAAGTTCAAGAAACTAGATTCTTGCTAAACATATCATGGGGAAAACAACAGTTAGCTCATTGTCCATCTTGCATTCACTGCAGCCATTTTCTGGTAACTTATATTTAATTGTTGTCCATGCTAGTAATGATGAGTGGGGTTTTATTTAATACTTTCTGATATGAGAATTAATTTCTGGTCTTTTGTTTCTTCCTGTGGAAACTCAGTTCATTGATGGCTGCCGTAACAAGCTTTGCTGGATTGCATTTTGGGCACCTAATTGTGCATTTTAAGGTACGATCTACTTGCTGCTCCGTCTTATTGAGTCTACGAAAATGTTTGTTTGGAGAAATTATTATGTCGGATTTGAAATGATATTACTAGATTCTGTTGTCTGTTTTGGACTTTTTTTCTGTAGAGTCATGCTCAAAGAATTCTGCTGTGGTCCATCACCTCATTGATACTTGTGCTCTGTGCATTTGTTGTGCAACTATCAGGTATCGTAAGCTTCTCAATCATTAAAATTGTTTTCACAGGACATCTAATTTCTTCTACTTATTGCAAAAAAATTTCATTTCTCTCAGGCATGCCTTTTAGCAAGCCATTGTACACATTGAGCTACATGTTTCTTACCGCAGGAGCTTCGGGCTTTCTATTTATTCTAATATATTACATTGTAAGTTCATTTTCTTCTCTGCTCTTTTGTGAGTTTGTGATATTCATTTATTGAAAATTTCAGGCATTTGTATTCATGTAACTGGGAGATGTTGTGTTGATGCTTAGTTTATCCTTATAATATGTTAATACACATTCCATAAACAAATATGATAATAGACATTGTATATCTGAATTCTGATGTATAGGCAGTTGTATTCATGGCAGGATGCTACTTTTGCTTTATCTATTCTTCTCCAAAGACATCAAACTTATCCATGTTGGGTATTGAAATATCTATTGAGCAATAGAGAAGATTCACCAAAAGGCAAAAACAAATCTACTGCTTGTTTCTTATCAACCAATACAAGGAGTAACCCCAATGTCTATTGACAAACAACTTCAATGTGATTGAAATTTAACTTTTCTTTTCCAATTTTCATTCCAGGTCTACTCATTCAATCAACCTTGCGTCAGAGGCCATAATAACTTAAACCTAAAAGCTTATGTAGCAACGTCTTCTTAATATTTTAGTTTTTGGTATTGATGTCCTCTTCTCTGAATATAGTGTAAAAACTGATAAATGTGACCAAGCCATTATGTTGCAGATTTTAGTTAGATTTACGATTTTTTAACCCCTCCTTATTCCACTGCTATAAAAAAGTCTGATATTATGCGTATTTCTATCCTTCCCCTTGATGGCTTCTAAGTTAACATGCCACGCAACATTTGTCATTTTCGACAAAATGCCCCTTCAGCTAGATTCATGTGACTAAAAGCTACCAGAAAAAAATGTCCATCCTCGTTGATGGTGGGTGCTTTCCAACAAGGTGATGTCGATGATGTTCTATTTGAGTTTTCATGGCATGGTCAATGCTGGAAGGCCAAAAAATAAGGAGAGGTGAGCTCCCTGTGAGCTTCACGTGATGCTCGCAGCTCATAATTTGTTCATCAGAGGATTTATTCATAATGAAATTTCTGACGATTGGGTTTGCTCTCAGTGATTCTTCCATGGCTCTTGTATTAGTATGGTTTGATGTATTTGATTAAGTGTAATGTATTGTTTCATAGCTTTAGTTTGTTTCTTATCAAATGCCGTTCTTGTGGTTTATGCAGGTCGATGTAAATCAGTTAAAAATGACTTTTATTTTGTTCCAGTGGATGGGAATGAATGCACTAATTGTTTATATTTTAGCTGCTTCTGAGCTATTCCCAGCATTTATTCAAGGATTTTATTGGCGTTCACCACAAAACAACCTGGTATATCTTGCTCTTTTTCCTTTTAGGTGCTGGTGGACAAAACAAATGCTTTTTTTAATGTTAGCCTCCATACACTCTGACAATTACACTGTTACTAAAAGAGGGACAATTTGTTTGTCATCTTGTCTCCTCCTAAGAAATTAATGGGTTCCTTCTCTTATTCACGCTTATATATAGTGCTTATTTATTGTCCTGTCAAGGTATAAAACCCAGTTTGATTTGCTTTGTGGAGTTTTAATTTTGGTGGTCAAGGTGATTTTGCTCAAGAATTTTGGCATATTGATCCAAAATTTGTCAGGATTAAAGAAAAGAAAGGAACATTTCTATGTGGTCTCAGTAACCTATTTTGTATTGTTTGGTTAAGCACTTGTAAACATTTCTTTTTTTTTGGTTTAGTTTCAGCATTTGAAGTCTTCTACCTACCGATGATTTTGGTGTTACAGAAGTCCCAGTAAAGGGTGACTTATGCCTCTATATATATGTTTTTGGTCCTCAGTCATGCTTCTTTTTGGGCCTCATATTTGATCATCGTAAATCTTACTGTATCTTATGATCATTTGGCTATCTGACAACTTTTTGACATTCAATGATGTTTCGATGCTGAGGATGCCTTATCTACTGAAATAGCAAAATTACAGTTGCCAACTATGTACTATTGCTTTCTTATGGATTGTTCTAAACAGAAACAATGACTACTCCTTCCAGTCCTTTTGCACTTTGTTTTAACTTTTAACCACATTAGGCCCATTCTTTGCGAGGATTATCTGTTAAGTACTGTGTGAGAGTGTGGCCATTGGGTGGCACTCTGCTTTCCAATGCGAAGGAGATGTATGGTATTTGGAATTCAGTTTAATTTATTTTCAGGGCCTCTCTATGGTCATCTTCATGATTTCTTCTATTGAATGACCGTCTTTTTTATTACAGAGTTACTTGAACTGTTAACTGATAATTTCACACATTTATGATGCACATACGAGTCACCATATAGAAGAGATACTCGATAACCTCTATACCTGTTATCTGCCCTCTTGTCTTCCTTTTGTTGTCTGTGTCATCTTCTGGAGGCATCTGCATCTGCATTATCATATAGATCAAGGGCGATATCATAAGATTTCCACATTTGTGCCTTGGCAAAATCCATGTTTCTTCTGAGAAATTTTGGTTCATGTAGCTTGATTTGTCTTCTGTTGATGTACTTCAAAACCATCCTTGTGCTTTATTATTGACATTGCATAAGAAATAAAATCCCTTGCAGGTGAATGCCACAGAGTCAATACTCCAGACCATCTTCCACTCCAAGAGATGGGGCACTTTGGCATTTGTTCTACTGGAGATCTTGTTTTGGTGCCTTGCTGCTGGCTTCCTACACATGAAAGGTATATACATCAAGCTGTAAGCTTTGCTTCTGTAAGTTGTAGTCCATCTGCAAATAATACTTTTTCCATTCAAGCAACACCATACATTGTGAAAGACACATCTTTCAGTTCTTTTGTTGTATGATATCTCAAGTCTTTTGTTCCACATATATTATGTAATGATCCTTTAGCTCTAATTTGTCTTCCTTGTCATAAACAACTTTTGTTTTTTGTTTTCTGTGCACCTTTGGAAAATTGACTTCCTCTTCAACTTCACCTTGATTAGGATATGCAGTTATATGTTAAAACCTAGTTGGATGCATCCTTCTGTTTAAAGGTTGTCCTAAAAAACCTTGATATGGTACAGGAATCAAATAGCGGTCGGACCAATAAATATCATCGGTCTGATCATCAATATTGGATCATATAAGTTGGTGTTGGTTGTGAATGATGTAACTGTGTTGATTGGTTATTGACATTGGTTGAATTTAGATCATGAAAAATCTAGTAACGATCGGTTGAGGAGTAGGAAAATCAAGAGCTAAGTCACACATTTATTTCAAGATATATTTTAGGATCGACAAGTATCCCACCTCGTGAACATGTGTGCCCATGTTGAGGAAGACGGTACAACTTTGAGGAAATAGTAGATATAAGATTCTTGGTATTAGTTAAGATAGAATTACTACTAGCAATCTACATCAATCTCAGCTTGTCTAAGTAATACTTTGTAATTATATAGTCAATCTATTTAGAAACCAGAGTAAGAGATGTCTCAAATCCATAAAGGAATCACGTAACTAAGCTTGTCAGAAGGAGAACCAGATTGCGACTTGTGTAGTTGTCTAGCTGCTACGATCGAACGACTCCCTCATCTGCTCATAGAACCTCGTGATGAGCTCTGTTGCCCTCATGTCCACCGCATCTGGAGCCCCACCGTCGGTCGTGTCAAGCGCCCTGGTGTTTCTCCACTGATGAGATGTGCAGCGACTCATGCGGTTGGTGTGAGTGCCCGCTGGTGAGAGAGAGAGAGAGACTCTGTGGTTAACGGTAATATGTCAGAAGACAAAATTACCGTCAGTGTCTTTTTCTTTTGCGGTCAATTTGTGTAGGAAGGACGGCAATTTTGAAGAAATACTTTCAAAAAATATTTCCCTGAACTCATGCTGACATATTTATTTATAGAGTGAGTAGTTGAAGAAATATTTTAAAAAACACACTCCCCACAACTCATGTTGACATGATAGATCCGACTGTTAACTTATTGGATTCTACATGCCGAGTCTCAATTGACCCAACACATTGATTAGATTAAGATTCTCGCTTGTGTTGATTGCGAACTCATGGCAAGAGAGTTGAATCATGATAAATAGTTGGGGGTATTGCACAAAAGAGAATGGAGTGTAGAGATGAGAAATGAGTATCTAAGTTTAGTAGATCCATCTCCAACGTCAACCAATAGCCCTCATCTTTTTGTTTTTCCATTAAAAGATATCAAGGCAATTATCTACGCTCTTTGGAGCGAAAGAGCAAGAGCGAGGATGAAACACAGACGTGGATCAGCAGATCTCTATCTTGGGACTGAAATCCGACTAATTCATATATGATCCTGCATTTTTTATTTATTTATCATACAGTGAATCAAAGTTCAAAGCATGCTACCAACCAGCAATCTTTTTTCTTTTTGTTGTCTCAGTGACAGACCCTTTTGACTATAGTTCAACCATATAATCATAAATGATAACATCAGTTTGATTGTAAAAATCACAATAAAAATATCCAATCCTAAGTTAAGGGATGAGTTGACTTCGAAGTGGAATCTCTAACATGTGGGACCCACTTCTCAGCTGTAAGTATTCCTCTCGGAAATATTTTGAGAGCAAAATCTTAGATTAGGCTGAGAAAGTAGACAGGATGTTCTTCTTGATGATGAACTCATCTGCCTTGGAAGCACTAATTGACTGTTAAACCCACAAACCAGACAAAGTTTTTCCATGTTAGCATTTCAAGTGAATAGATGTTAAAAACAAAGACAAATCCTTTTTTTTTTTTTCCTTTTCCCCTCACCTTAGCCAACATGCGTTGCAGCCGCTCGATTTCCTTGGTAGCATAGTTGGCGCCTTTCTCAATGCAGCTTTTCGCAGCCTTCAAGTATGTCTTGCCATACCTGAATTTTCAGGACCAAAAACAGATGTAATTGCACAACAAAAGTGTCACAAGTAGGCAAATAGCATATTTATAATTGTTCTGGTTGCATTTCGGTTTTGTTATGTACATGTGTTTTACTTGTTTTCTATTAGGTCTGGAGGATGTGGAGCAGTGGAATGTATATGATGCCAGATACAGCAATTATATGTGAAGAAATTGTTGATATGTGCAACATTACAGAATGTTTACAAAAGCAAAAATACTGCAACAACACTAGAAAGTTTTGGCCGAGTTGGCAATGTATCCAAGTGGATCGTGTACGAAAGACCCAATCTTCACTCGACACACCGGTAACATAATAATGGCAAGTAGTCTGAAAGAAGTAGGAGATACAGCGAACAGCTGTTGAAAAGGTCAGCTTTCCAAAGTTATTGGTCACTAAAAACTATTAGAATAGACTTAGTAAAAAGAAATCATAAGTAACGAGACCCTGAACCATGAACCCAGAGAATCAGGAGGGTCTGTTTTTCCATTTCAACAGATTATAAGAAAAAAAGGTACAAGTCATTTCTTGCCGATCCGAATCATACACTGTAAGTATATTGGTCATAGGAGAGAAATAAGTAACCGAAAGTGACATACTGACATCAGGGCAGTAAGAGAAAGCAAACCGGCTAACACCATATTTTCTCAGTCACAATCAGCAGTACTGCTAGAGTTAAAACACTAGAAAAAAGACATTACCTTGCAGAAGAACCTGTAAGTTTTTCAACCTCCTCTTCCATCCGAGACAGAATTGTCTTCCGTTCATCATCAGAGGCACTCACAAATTCCTTCACTAAAGCATCTAAGCTTGCTACAATGCCAGCCTACATTAATTAAACTCCATTTGTTAGAAAGAAGCAACTAACCTAATTCATAAATACCATTATGATCTATCACCCATAACCTGTGAAGTAAGTTGGCCATTCGCATCCCGACTGGTGCCACACTTCTCATTAAGAAATTTAACAAAGTCATCTAAGTCGCGGTCACCGTCATAGTCTTCACCACCTTTGTTGCCCTTAGGGAAAAACTTCAGTGTAGGATAACCACTTACTCCATACCTGAAAAACAACAGGTGTGCTGGTGCACATGAGACCAGAGATGCCTAATTAATGTCCATTTTACATGGTGGACATTTCATTTGGAATCACTCAGAAAACCACTAATTGTATCAGATTTAAAAAACAAAGACAACACAATATCATAGTAGTTGAAATATCATATAGCAAAACACCCTACATCTTAATTTGACAACGAATGCAGGATAAAAAATATATATACATCATAAGAATTGAAGTAATATTAGTCAACAAATTCATCACAAACTTTTTATAATATGATATATATAGTATATCATTCATACTTCAGAGTGCACATAGTTTCATTTCAATACTCAGAAGCATTTTATACGCCAAAACATTGTTGATGTAACGTGACTGGGATATAAGGTTGCTAGTAATTATATATTTGTTATGTCACTTTTTCTCAAATTTCCAACTAGGAAAACTCACATCAAAATACAGAAGTACCAGAAGAAATAAATAAGAATTAGCAGAAAATCATCTCATTGTGTTGGACATATTGAAGGCATAAAACTATGATATTATGTTAAAATGGTTCATGAAAAGTTAAAGCACCTCCAACAATACCAAATCTAAAAACTTACAAATTTAGTGTTTTTAATTAAACTTATCATATACTATCACATTAATCAACACAAACAAGAGACATTAGCAGACTTCAAAAGATCAAAAGGAACATGCAGCAAAATTACAACTACAGCCTTGGATCAATTCTTGACCATGAAAATATCAGTAGTCCGATGACATGATACAAAACTCCAAGAGATTGTAAGAGAACTTTCCAGAGAATAAAGAACACTGAAATCCTAGACTAGTGAAACAAGTTGAATCCAAGTTGGTTTGTGTTAGAACCCTTGCAGATTCTAAACTTGGGGTTGATCTCTTTAGGGGATCGGCCTCCTTGGAACTCTATAGGGGTTCCTCCCTCCAAGTTGCTGCTCAAAGGCTGCAGAAAAGATTCATCTATTAATTATGAAAGAGAAGGAATACATGGCTATTTATAGGGCTTCTAAACCCTAACTCCTAATATGACTCCTACTCAAGACTCCTATTCCCTTACAACTCCTAATTCTTCTCTAAGAAAAAACCTCCTAACAGAATGTCCCTCTCAATTAGGACTCTCTTAGCTAGAGTCCTAACAGAGTCCTAACAGAATGTCCCTCTCAATTAGGACTCTCCTAGCTAGAGTCCTAACAGACCCGCCCTCTTCAAATCAGCCTTGTCCTCAAGGCTGAGATTCCATGAACTCAGGGAACCGGGTCTTTAGCTCCTCATATGGTTCCCATGTGACGTCTTCAAATGGTAGATTATTCCAATGCACTAGTACTTCAGTAGAGGGATGTCGGCGACGCATCACGATCCTGCGATCGAGGATGGCTTGTGGTTGGGCTTGAATAACTCCATCCTCAGTTGTGTTGGGCAGTTGGATTTGGGGTGACTCGTGTTCTCCCAACTTGGGCTTTAGGCATGATACGTGGAAGACAGGGTGAATTTTGGCATCCTCAGGTAATTTAAGTCTGTACGCCACGGCTCCAATACGCTCTGTGATCTGATAGGGCCCATAAAAACGTGGGGATAGCTTCATGGAGGCTCGAGTGTTGATAGAGAGTTGCTTGTATGGTTGTAGGCGAAGATAAACCCAATCTCCTACTGAAAATTCTCTTTCATTTCGTCGTGTGTCGGCTTGCTGCTTCATTCTGGCTTGAGCGGTAGAGAGATTATCTTTTAACAGTTGTAAGAGTTTGTCCCTATCAATCAATTCTTGGTCAACCTGATCTACCTTGGCTGAGCCAATTACATACTTTGGAATCACAGGGGCTGGTCGACCATACAATGCTTCATAAGGGGCACATTTTGTAGATGAATGATATGTAGTATTATACCACCATTCTGTCACGACCTTAGCTGGAATTGCCTAAGGCGTGAGGCACCCTTGCGGCCAAAGACGCGAACTTAGCTTGCGTTGCCTAAGTCGCGAGTCACCCTTGTGGCAAAGACGCGAACTTAGCTTGCGTTGCCTAAGTCGCGCTTCGCCCTTGCGATCTTGCTCCGCAAGGATCAGCCCACTTTGTAACCTCTCGCAAGTCCCGAAGGACCTGTAAAAGATAAAGATAGTTCGAAAGAACGAGCAACGGACAAGTCCCGAAGTCTCGCGAAAAGGGAAGCTTTACAAGCAATTCGACGAACACCTTGTGTGCACAAGAGAAAAGAGGGAGAGGGAGAAAAACAAGGCTTTCAAGGATGAACGAACAGCTGCAAGCCCACAAACAACCGCTCACCTGGTCCCGGGCGCAAAACCAAGTTCCCGTAAAGGTCACGTGCGAACTTGCGAAAGAGTGTTCAACGCCCGGTATATAACCGAAGCCCCATCCAGCCCTGTGCCACCCGGGGGGTTCCTGGGGTCTGAGATGGCTGACATTTTGGTGAGCGGAGGCAGCTCTCCGCTCACCTCCCGCGGCACGTGAAAACGGAGCTGTTTTGGGCTGTTTTGGGGCTGTTTTGCTCGGTTCGGTGAGCGGTCGCTTTGTAACGCTGCAGCTTGTTCGAACTTACATATTTACAAGCAAAATGACCCAAAACCATGAGAAAACATGCTGTTAAGCAGCTGTACATGCAGGTGTGAGCGACGAACGGTTCGTTGAACGGAGTTGTTGCGGGTGCGCGACGACCGTTCGTGACAATTCGGCCCAGGGAAGCCATTTGCCTGAGCCAAATCACCCCTGTTTCAAGCATCTCCTTTACGATCTTTTCAATTTCATCTTTCTGGAGGTGAGGATATCGGTACGGTCGAGTGTTCGCTGGTGGCTTGCCCGGAAGGATTGGAATTCGATGGTCATGTTGCCAAGAAGGAGGAAGACCGCGCGGTTCAGCAAATATGTCGGCAAATTCAGTAAGCAATTGGGCAAGATTTTGATCTTCAATTTCTATTTTCTTCTCTTCTTGTTGTGGCTGGAGATGCATCAAAAAGCCACTATTTATCTTGTGCAAAACTTTCTCCATTCGTTGGGTTGAAACAGTGGTAACGTTGCTTCCGCGTTTCCCGCGTAGGATGATATGTTTGCCCTTACAGTAGAATTTCATAATTAATTTAGAAAAGTTCTAAGAGACATCACCTAGTGTAGTCAGCCATTCTATACCAAGCACTGCCTCATAGTCATCGATTGGTAGGAGGATGAAATCGGTGATAATTTCTTGGTCTTGCAGTAATAGTTTCACCTGCGGGCATCTTTGGTCGCACTTTAGGATTCTACCGTCGGCAACCTTTACATCAAACTTGCTGCAACCTTCAATATGCAGTGTCATCCGAGCAGCAACCTTACTATTTAGGAAGTTATTAGTGCTACCCGTGTCGATGAGAACAGTGATCGACTGTTGTTTGAGAAGGCCTCCAACTTTCATCGTTTGCGGATTTGAGTAGCCAGCTAGTGCGTGTACCGTAATGTCGGTCGGCTGTGGCTCTTCTTCCATATCTTCTTCTTCATGTTCATGGCTCTCTTCTAGATGTTCAATGACCTCTTCTTCTACTGGTTCAATCATAAGAAGTCTACCTTTTTTACAGCGATGCTCGCGGCTCCACGGCTCGTCGCAATGCCAACATAACCCCTTCGCAGATCGCTCCCGAAGTTCTTCTCTTGTTAACCTTTTCGGTGCAGGGACTCGATTGATAGTAGGGGGGGCTGAGGGCTTTAGTATTGTAGGTCGTGGAGTGATCCTAGTCCTCCGGGCTTCATGGTTCAATCGCTCCTCTTGTAGTCGTGCGAAAGAGATGGCTGCCATAAGCGTGTAAGGTTGTCACGCCTTAACTTCTCCCCGGATCTCCGGCTTTAAGCCCTCAATAAAGGTCCCCAATAACTGTTTTTCAGACCAATCACGAGTTTGATTAGATAACCTTTCAAACCTGGTCTGGTACTCCTGAATGGTGGAGGTTTGTCGGATCTTTGCTAGTTGTCCGTCAATGTTCTCGTAATAAGTTGGTCCGAAGCGGATCAGTAGTCCTTCTTTGAATTGTCATCATGAAAGGACTCCATAAGTGTGTTCAAACCAGTCAAACCATTGTATGGCATCCCCTTCAAGATGTATAGCTGCAATTTCCACCATGGATGCATCTGCAGTTTTATGGTACCGAAAATATCGCTCCGCACGTGAGATCCAACCAATTGGGTCTCCTTCTCCCCATCTAGGGAAGTCCACTCTCATGCGCGAATAGTTGGGGTCGGTCATAGAGCCTCCCCTCTCTTGGAAGTCATCTCTTTGGGCATGATGTGATTGGTTAGAGCTCTCTCCTTGATGTGATTTCTTCGGGCTTGGTGGTCGGCCCAAACTGAATTCGGTAAGGAGAGTCTGAATCTTATCCTCCATTCGTGCCTCAAAGGCTTCAAATTTTGCATTGATTGCCTCCTCAGATGTCATAGTATATGACTCCAAATCTGTGATATTAAGATCTCTCTTTTGTTGACGGGTTAAAGGCATGTATAGGTTTGATAGAAATCCGTGAAAGTTTGCTGTTGCAATTCACGGGGAGATCAAAGGATGATCTGCGGTGGTGGAGATGACGGTGGAATTTGGTGATGATCTTTTAAGCAATTGTGGGAATTGCTTTGAGCGGTTGTGGAGGGTTGATGGATGGCAGTGGAAGGGCAGCGAGACACCAAGAACACTGCTCTGATACCAGGTGTTAGAACCCTTGCAGATTCTAAACTTGGGGTTGATCTCTTTAGGGGATCGACCTCCTTGGAACTCTATAGGGGTTCCTCCCTCCAAGTTGCTGCTCAAAGGCTGCAGAAAAGATTTATCTATTGCTTATGAAAGAGAAGGAATACATGACTATTTATAGGGCTTCTAAACCCTAACTCCTAATAGGACTCATACTCAAGACTCCTATTCCCTTACAACTCCTAATTCTTCTCTAAGAAAAAACCTCCTAACAGAATGTTCCTCTCAATTAGGACTCTCCTAGCTAGAGTTCTAACAGAGTCCTAACAGAATGTCCCTCTCAATTAGGACTCTCCTAGCTAGAGTCCTAACAGTTTGATAGCACAACAAAATGCAGTGAACATAATCCACAAAGCCTGACCAAAAAAATATGTCATTGTGGAATTCTGGGTAAGATGGTTTAGTTGTTGAAGCAAAAGCCAAGGACCACAAGCAACAATGAAATTTAGTGTAGGATTCCACACGATAGATATGCTGGAAAGAGAAATTACTCAAAGGGACATGAAAAAAAATGTAGAACAGGGGAAATAAAGCAAGTCCATCAAGTCAACTGAGCTGTTCGCATTAAGTACTATCATATATGCATGGATGGTTTTTCCTTCAGCTCTTTCGGCTCAGAGGCAAAAGAAGTCTGATCCCCTAAAGGGCTATTACCATGATTCATCCCTGGTCAGCAAGGTCTCAAAGGAAATAAAGGGACAAGCCCAATGTACAAGACCTCCACTAATGCACCATTTATGGTGGTTCAACAATTCTAAGCAGATTTAACATAAAGAAACAATTTTAGAATGGAAAATCATAGAGGATTTAACTGGATATTCAGTGTTATAATTGCATGATTAAACTTACTTTTCTGCTAAATCCTTGTGTTTATCAGCATCCAAGTTAGCAATTATAACATCCTCTTCCAATTTGTATGCAGAGCCTACCTTCTCATAAGTCTGCATTAAAATAAAACAGATCAGATCCCAATGATCAAATATATGATGAAATTTGGCTTCAAGTCATCTGTACTAGGAATTTCCATTCGATAATATACTCACAGGGGCAAGATGCTTGCAGTGTCCACACCTGTTGACATGTTAAGAATAATCAGTTAATCTAATAATGGATAAGACAAGGTAACTCGTGCCATTTATCATTGACGAAGAGCACTGAGAATGTAAACCAACCATGGTGCATAGAATTCCACAAGGACATCTTTAGTTTCATCAAGGACGATCTGGTCAAATGTCTCAGAGGTTAGAACTACTACATTGGAAGGGATAGATGCCAGCTTCACATTTGTTCCTGCAATAGTAAGTCCACAAATGACTCAAAAGTCAATTCATATGACAGAAGAAGATAAGAAATGATACTTGAAATTGATGATACATGCAAAAGTCAACAAGTATCAAACCTAACCAAAACTGCATTACATCTCTGACAGTGACAATCTGTGCAAAAATTCTACATTCTAGATTACAAGCACTAATAGCATATCAAAACAAAGTTGTACCTCCTTCAGTATTCACAAATTCAGCAAGTGATTCTGCAGTTCGTGGGCCTTCATATCTACATAATTATTAGTAATTAGTTTATATCATATCACAAGAAAAAGACTATTCCACAAAACACAAAAATTTTGAAGCTAATACCGAGTGGTTAATTGAGCAATGTACTCCTAAGATGGAATTACACTGACCTTTTTGGTTCCAAGGAACCTTTGGGAAACCACTGAATTGTTGGATAACCTGAAACTCCATACTTGCTGCATAAGCCCTTGTGTTCATCACAGTCCACCTAAATAGGACAAGTGAGCACTAAAATCAGAGCCAATGCATAGTCAGCAGTTGCTAGGACAGTATAAGAAGCCCTGTCAATCTTATCAAGCATTTTATTTATTATCATTATTACATAGCAGAATGATAGACCACATGCTACATACAGAACAATGAATAAATGCAGGAGAAAAGAAAATGGAACCTCAAGTATAAATCATTTAGTAAAACTAAGATAATAAGAATAAGCCTAACCTTCCCAATCAAAACAGATTTAGCCTTCTTAAAGCTTGAGCCCAGCTTTTCATATTCAGGAGCAAGCTTCTTGCAATGTCCACACCTGCAACCAAGAGCATTTTTAAGCAAAGACTAGAATTACATAATCGGAAAGGAAAAAACATAGATTAAATCTTTGTTTATGATACTGTCGTTCCTCAATGGAACTGTCAATCAAGACTTCTCACCATCGTAATGAAGCTCACTGTTCCAACACCCAGAAGAAACCTCAATGATCACAGAGGAAGAAACCAACTGTTCCAATTCAAGTTCCGCACCAAACAAGAATCAAACAGATTTGTTTCAACTAAAACAAATGTAGGACACATTCAACTGATCCAATATCAACGTTTCTCCGACCTTCAAGATATTGAGGCATCCAATTGCAAAATGCCTTCGACATCATCGGGACCACCAATCAGATGGAAACAACAGTACACTTCTTATTAAGACAGCATTTAGTGAAGAAACTAAGCAAAGCAATTCGTTAGATGAAAAGGCAGAAAAGGAAACTAATCGTGTGCTCCATCGAGATCGAGCCAACGCCCCCTCATCCAACACACAAACCACAAGATCCATGCATTAGAGTCCGATCTGATCGAAGGACTCTGCCGAATGAATTGGAAGACCGCAAAAGCTCCACCAGATTCACCGATCCGGAAGTAACAGAGAAGAATCGAGAATTAACAGGGTTCGGGGAGAGAGACGTAGGTTCAGGAATTACCAAGGGGCGTAAAACTCGACTAGGGCGCCGCGATCCTGGCCGACCTCCTTCTCGAAGTTGGCCTCGGTGAGGACGAAGACGTCGTCGTCGGCAAGGGCGCAGGCGAAGAGCAGAGCTAGAATTACGGTTCCGAGAGCGAACCAGATCTGAGATCGTTCCATCTCTCTCTCTCTCTCTCGCTTCTGTTCTCTGAATCAAGTAGGGGAGGCAAACGATTCATCTCTCCGCGCTTCCTAGTAATGCCAATTATAATGGAGCGAGGCCGCGAGTGCTTGGTGGAGATCCAAGTCGTCACCACGTGATACGACTGGCTCGTAGATCCAACGGCCGCAAAGATTTGAGACTCGTCACCGAACCCCGAAATGACCGTCCGATCCGATCCGATCCGATCCGAACCTATTAAATAAATGTAAAAGTGAGACCCAAATCGAAAATGATTTCTAAAAAGAAAAATACTAAACAAGAGGGGATAGAAATTATATAGGGACGAGGAAAATTTATATGAAGAGCATAATTTTTAACGATTTTCCTAGAAAGTATTTATTTTAAACATTTTCCAATCCGTATCCCTCTTTTTTTTTTCCTTCAATAATATCCTTAATTTTAAAAATGTTTTCATCGATTTTTTTTCACCCTTTTCTTTTTTTACCAATTTTAGATTGCTAGAGTGTTTAATTTAGCTCGTTTATAGTATTTTCAAACTGCACCTACGGCATTTTTACTAAGATACTAAAAATATTATAAATGTCATTAAAAAATTATCATAAGTGACTTCACTCGTGGACTATTATGACATCATATTTTTAGACTAATAATTGATTCGATTGAGGTTTGACGTTCATTTGAATTTTTCGAGTACATTTTGTAATGTTTTTATTGTTGTGATAAAGATACTATAACAAACTAAATTTTTATTTATATTTCAGTAATGTTAATACCTGTTTGAATCGATATATCAATTATCAAATGGTTTCTAATGTGTTAGTGATTTATTTAGTTCATTTATAATATTTTTATTGTAATGACTAAAATACTATAACGTGTGAGAATATTATGACAGGCGAAAAACTTTATAAGAGACAGTTTAGGATAGTGTTTAGGAAAATGTAAAATGGGAATAGATTGAGAAATACCGAAAATATGAATATTTGCCAAAAAAAATCCAAATTATATATGATTAATAAAATCAATAAATCTAAATTTTAAATAGAACAAAGAAAATGGGTCAGATACAAAAAAAATATTATTAAGAAAAAATGTTTAAGAAATATTATTCAGGTAAAATGAACTGAAAATTAAATCAAGAGCATATAAAAGTATCTAAAATTTAAACAAAACAAAAAAAAGGGTCGCATACAAAAAACGTTTATTAAGAAATTTGAACAAATAAAGAAAGAACCCTTCGAGAAGTATTATTTAGGTATGAGAAACTGAAAATTAAATCAAGAGCATCTAAATTGTATATAATTTTAATTAAATCAATAACATATAAAATTCAATAAAAAAGGGTCAGAAATAAAAAAAAATTTATTATGACATATAAAAATAAAGAAAGAACCCTTTATTTGATATTATTTAGGAACGAGAAACTAAATGTTAAAGCAAGAGCATCTAAAATTCGAAACAACCAAATTCAAGGAAAAGTAATAGTCAGATGTTTATGTTTACTCAGTAATTCAAAAAAAAAAACGCTACGCTTACGTGTTGTCACGTTTTTTTATTATCATTTCTGATAATGTTTGTTTGATGGTCAAAACTAAATATCACAAATTTTCATCTAAATATTTCCATTTTCATTTCCTACATGAGGTCGCAACAAAAAAACTTTTCTTCCAAATTAGGTAATTTTTTAAATTATGCTAAAAATTGAAATTAAAAAACATCAAATTATTCTCAATGTTTTGATGATTGTATTGTATTTTTTTTCTCATTGCTTCTCTCCCACTACTTTGGTTAACAACTAAGGACACCCCCTTATACAAATCAAAACTCAAAAGCCATATAAAGTGGGTCAAAACTGGAGATAAATATAATATTAGAAAAAAAATCAAAAGAAAACTAAACCCAAGCAGAGATGTTCTTGATAGGTTAGCTTTGAGAAAGGAATGTGACCTCAAAGTATGCAAAAGGCTCAAACCACAATCCAGATCCATCATGGTTTTGACATCACATGCCACTTTCGCCTTCTCCATGATCCACTGAATTAAGTGTCTAAAATCCACTATAAAAGAGAGATATCCAAAGAAGAATCACAGCAAGTCAAACCTTTAGTTTCTGTATCTGAGACATCTGTGGTAAAGGCAGAATCCTACTTTATGTATTGGGAGAGCCACTTGAAGCCATCACCATAGCCCATCTTACGAACAATGCTGCACATGAAAACCTCGAGAGGGCGGACGTTGGAATCAACAAGGTTCACCTTACCCTTACCGGTAGTGAAGTTGCTCAGGCCAAGATGGTAGCGCAGCTCGTCTTCAGATGCGGCATATGGGATGTCGATCTTGTTACCCAGAATGAGGAACGGAACGTTTGCCAAGGCATCATCGGAGAGAAGAGCATCGAGCTCCTTCTTTGACTCTGCAAACCTCTCCTTGTCGAATGCATCTACTAAATACACCACCGCATCCACCTGTTCAGAAAAGATGGCAATCCATTTGGAACACCTTAAAGCACAAAAGAAAAGGAAACACAATTCTAAGCACCTGCAAAATTTCTACATTCATCTAACTACGAAAAAGTCATCTGTATTCATAATCATAAGAGTGATTGTCTTTTTGTAAGTCATAATTTTTTTTAACATTCAACAACTCATTCCCGCTAAAGATACTTAGTTGCCCTCAAGACTATTCTATCAAGGGCAAACAAGACAGGTGCAACATCCATGAATGTTTGAAGAGATATGATCAAATGTCAAACAAGATATGAAACAGATTATTGATCCTACGACATATAAATCAAAAGTTAAAAGTAAAATAAAAATCCTAATTAGAAGCCAAAAAGACACAAGTGAAATTAAAAGGGCTCAAAGACTTCGTCATGTGGTCCACTGATTCACCAGGTTTGGAAACTTCCCCACATAGCAACCAAACAAAAAATTCAGAATCTAAATAAGGCATCTACTGTTTTAGTCTTGTGACAACTTGGGAGGATATTTTTAGTTTCATGTAGTACCAACTTGAGGAATCTTCCAGACCATAAAAGCTCATTAGATCACATACTAGTAGTCAAGCTTGCACCTTTTAGTTTTGCCTTCCAAAAATTGCCCTCAAACCACCTGATCATGTTCACTGTAAACCAAGGATGGGATACATTTCGCTTAAAAGGACTTCCAGGTGAGTTTGGTCTCAATTCAATTGAAGGGCCAGCCAATTTTTGGCCAATATTTTAGCATGTTATTTAGGCTTGAAAACCATGGACCATGAGAGTAAGGACCTCTACAGGCCTTGATGGCTAGATCCATTAATTGCTCCTCACTATTTTTATTCTTCCGAAGAAGTATAGAGCTCCAGCCTCAAATACATCCAATAGTAACAAAAAATTTAACAAGTTAATTATTAACAGTCTCTATCTTCTCTTACTACCATCCTAACAATGAAATATAATCATCCAATAGCACACATGCAGAAGTGACAAGAGCACATATTCTGCTGGACTCGCAAAAGGATATGGAAGAACAACTCATTAATCTCCAATGGATTCTGAATCTCCAACCCCAGGCTAACAACCATGTTGCACCATTTAAAGCAGATTGTCGCACAGCATATGTATCGAACAAGACAAGGATGTGCTTGGGCGACAACTTCATAAGGATTTTCCAATTCGATATTAATTTTGGTGGCTTATTTGATGGTATACAACCTGTATTATCAGATGTCATCGAATAAAATAATAATAAATCAAAATGATGGTAATGTACTGGTATTCCACTATACTTTTCTATATTGATACTTGGTCGGATTGGCATGTACCAACCTATACATACCAGTCCAACTGATTCGTGTTTGACGACCATGGATTAATACCTACATGGATTTAGATATCTGATATAGAAGATGTCATATGCAAAACCTAAGAAAAAAAACTTCTAATAGAGGTTCCTATGGATAAGATATCATACAAGAAGGCAAAATTAATAACAGTAGCAATAAATCCCTGTTCTAGTTGAAGGTATTTTTCTTTCAGCAGCACTCGGTGGAAAACAACTCTAATCTAATGAAGTAGAATACCTGAAACAGGTCCAAGGAAGACAATACCTAGTGATAACAGATTATTTTCTTTCCCACTTGCATAATGAAAGGTAAAGTTTAGACGATGAGATTTAGACCTTCGCATAGTAATCCTTCCAGACACGTCGTGCGATCTGATGGCCTCCCAGATCGAAGGCCTTGAACTTGATCTTCCCAATACTCAGCTCCTCCGACGTTGGGTACTGCGTCGGCTGGTGCTGAACCAATCTCTGCATTCGAGAAGAAAAAAAATCCAACCAACATCTCCTTAAATTCCGAAATCACAGAATATGGACCCACAAAAATCAAATTGGAAAGCTCCAGAAGGAACCCATCAAATGTGAAACCTCGTCCTTGAGCATATGCAGCAGCGTCGTCTTTCCAGCATTATCGAGCCCCAGGAACAGGATCTTGGCCTCCTTCTGCCACAGGCCCAGCGAGGCCAGGACGCCGTAGAACCAATCTACGAGGAACATCGCCGCCGGAGTGGATCCGCCCCGAACGCGACCGGATCTATCGGATCGCCGCGAGATCTCGCCGGATTCCGGCCGGAAGAGAACGGATCCGGCGGTCGGAATGGGTTCTGAGCCGAAGTCACCAACCAAAACGCCGGAAATCAAACAAAAATCTCGGCGATGGGAGGGGAGCAGCAAAGGAATGGAACCCAGATATGGGGAGGAGTCGCAGGCAAATGGTTCGGGTAGAGGATTACGTGGCCATTCCGCGCTGCCACTATCGCAAATCCGTGCGGAGGCACAGACCGCACATTACGTAAGCATTTGGACGAACGTTTTATGCGTACAATTATGTTATAAGCATGTTAATTTGGGCTTCAGAAAAATAAGTATGATTTAGATTAATTTTGTTAATCACGAAGATAAATAATAAAATATATATGATATTGTCTTATAATTTCGATAAGAAGGCTTTTGTAACGGGATAGTACTTCTGTAATAACAGTCAAACACAAGTGCGATTATACAGAGGCCCTCGTGAACCTGCTTTTAGACTTGTATGGCCTAAATGACCTCAATCTGTCGCAGTCTTCCATGTCCCTAAACACATGCACTAATCTTTGTCGCAACATGCGGCAATAGATTAGAAAGGATGGGAATTAGGGCCTACATCTCAAGTTGCTGCTACCTACAGTATAGAATCATGTTCAACTACAGTATAGAAACATTCAGCAACAAGTGTACACAAATATCAACTACAGTATGATGGTTGAGCTCTCCGAAGGGTGACACCAGGATCTTTCAAGTTCGACACTTGAAACATTTGGACTTCCAAGAGGGCTTCTATTTTACAAGGTGACTCCGTTAGGCGTCAATGAAATGGATGTCAAAGGTGTTGGGATGGATCTGCCACACGTTCAACGCAGCATATTCCTCTAGGCATTCTTTCAGCTGACCTTCACTGTATCCCTGTTCGAATGATATCAGAAGAGCAAAGTTCATCAGAAAACTTACTTTAAGCATAAGTTAATTTTCTAACTGTTACTACAACAAATAAGAATAGTACTATCAACTAACCTTTCTGGATATCCAGTTAAGAGCACAAGCATAGCTCACATCCATGGTGTTTGTCCTGGCAACTTCATCTCGCAGGACAGAATAAATATCAGATATGGCATCTAGGCCAGATTTCTGGCGATCATCCGAGTACAATGAGAACTTTGACATTTGCATCAAACGCAGTGCCTCATCCACATCACTTTGAGCTACAGTCTCCGAAAATCGAAGCCTTGCTAGGGCCTGCAATTTTGAAAAGTCAATTGTCTTTTAGATATTCTTCAACATTCACAAAATAGATAGAGAGAACAATTCTTGTTAATCAATCAGAGTTATGATGTTAGTAGAAAAAAAAAATCATATAACTGAGTCAGATTTGCTTTGAGAGATAAGGGTTAACTTACGATAGATATCCGGAGAATGCTAAGAAGAGTCCTGACAGTTGTATAAGAGTGTGGTGCATTTGATTTGGCTTCATCTTGGCGGATGCTAGAATATGCAGTAGCAATGTACTCCTCAAGCTCCCTTGGCACGGAAGGAGCTATTCTTCTTGCAGTAGAAATATAAGCTCTGTGTCCAAAGAATGACAAATTTTATTTGTGCAGAATATAGTACAAGAATACCATCGATGATGACAATAATTAAGAAGCCAAAACTGTAGTGACTTGTACTAGTGACACGACAAGGAAAATTAAGAACAAAGTTGAACAAATAAGAATGTGTTGGGTATCAGTGATTCTTTTTTTGTCTCAAGACAATAATTCCAAATTCTGAATATGATCCTGGCTCAGGGTATATATTAGGCTTGAGAGATATTGTATGGAACTAATTACGACATTTCACTAATTGCTAGTGCAACAACCACCTTTTCATTTTGAAGAATTACCTTAAAACAGAAGGTTCAAGTGGTGTAAATCCAAGTGAAGGCGATTCAAGATTTTGATGCACATAGACAACATGTCTAGCCATTTCAAGATCATTATCCATGTCTGCACGATCCAGAATTAACCATAGGAGATCAAAACGTGATAAAAGAGCTGGAGGAAGATTGATATTTTCTGCTGGAGTTCTCCGTAGATCATATCTTCCCCTGAGAACGAAAGATTTTGAATCACCTACCGGCAGCCATATGTAAGATCATATAGTGAAAGCCATTTGTAAGAAGAAAAATAGGATATCTTATGGTTCATTCTGTACCAGGCTGGATTGGCAGCAGCAAGAACTGCCGTTCTTGCATTAAGAGAGGTGGTAATGCCAGCCTTAGCAATGCTTACTGTCTGTTGCTCCATCACTTCATGGATTGCAGTTCTATCTGATTCTTCCATCTTGTCAAACTCATCAATTGCACATATGCCCATGTCAGCTAACACCTGAAACTTAAAAAAGAGTTTCACCAACCTGCTTTTTCACAATAAATATAGAAGGGGCTTTGAACATGACAATACAAGCTTATCTGGAATCAGATGCACAAAGTGAAGAGAATCAGCCACAGGTTCTAATTATGGAAAAGTTAACTAATTCGTTTCCTATGTTTTATTCTGTTCTACTTCTCCAAATAATTCCAAAGAAAGCTCGCCAATAAGTCAATTGACAGAACAAACTCAGTATCGCATATAACAGATGTTTATTGAATTGAATGACAGCTAGCATAAAACAAGCCAGAAGGTAATCAACAATGTGGTTAAACACAAATTTGTATGGTCAGAATTCCTACTTCAACAAAATCAGCTACAATTATTCGTTAACAAGTACTAATTTATTAGGGAATATCCCATGCCAGATGATATGATGATGAATGAGAGTCCATCTCCATCAGCTGAATCAATGTCAAGATAAGTTTGGTTTTTGAACACAAAAAGAAATTAAGTGGAAGAATTAACTAGATTATTGGTGCATGATATCTTACAAATGTGACATATATTTGGTTGAGATTCTACATTAGTTGAAGAAAATAAGGTAAACAAAGAACAGGATGACTCACCAGCGCTCCTCCTTCAAGCACCATTTCATTTGTGATAGGATCTTTCTGGACAGCGGCAGTTAGACCAACCCCACTGCTCCCTCGACCTGTAGTATACACTCCCCTTGGTGCAACGTTTATTATGTGTTTGAGTAACTGACTTTTTGCCACTCCAGGATCTCCCATTAAACAGATATGCAGGTCTCCTCTTATCTGCACAATCAACGTTATCTCATTCAAGGTTTTCCAGATGGTAGTAACACAGAACAGAATGTTATCATGATATGCTAATTTCATGGTTTTATAAGGAAGCATAGCATATCACATGCACTTGTGAATAGGACTCTGAGGCAGAAGAGGAAGAGGCTATTCATTTATCAATGAGAGGAGGGATGACATAATTCACCACTTTACCTCAAACAAGCCATATATTTTTAGCAGCCTCTGACTAGAAAAGCATAACTAGCATCCAAATAAGATATAGTTTTTCCAAGGCCAAAAAGTGAATTCAAGGAAAACATATAGTTAGGTCAATCTGGCTTTGTCTTGGTAAAATATCGGAAGACCACAACAAATTGCACCACTCACCTTCATACCATCAGAGAGCTTGCGGTGAGGAGCACCCACAAGAAGTAGAAGCAAAGCTTTTTTGACATCTTCATGGCCAAATATCTCTGGTGCCAATGACCTTGCCAACTTGTTATATATATCACCATCCTCAGCTAGTCGTTCAATTTGTTCCTGCTCATCAGCTTTAAGCTCATAGCTGCATGGAAGATTAAATAATAACATGAAGTTAACTAAGTCATTGAAATTGACAGACTCACTTGTCACTAGCATGCTTTGCTAGAGGGGCTTAGGGGTTAGGACTAAATTATATCTGCAATGTTCATATATCAAAGAATTGAAGACATTTAACAACATCCAAAACTGAGGCATGTAAATAACTGAGTTGATCATAATCATTTTACCTTGTTACCTTGTTGAGATCTATTAGTAGGTGTATTTATACAGCCTTCCACGGTTCAATTTCAATTGTCAATGTGACAAATTGTCATGTCATCATAGATTCCATTGATCTACATCGTTGGGTTGAATAATTAACTTGTTATTAGTAGTGAGGAATCAGAAACAAGAACTTCAGGGAAGTTTCAAACCCAGTTTTGATATGAACTGGGTGAAATCTTCCAGTCCACATGATGAAACCAGATCAAACCGATAAATGTTGGTCGGTACATACCAGTCGGGCCAGTTGTTTGAACTGTGACTTTAGCTATTATGACGATCAGAATGCCTAGTATGTTAACAAGTACCAACTGATAAAGTATGTTATCCAGTATCGCAGGATGACCCAAAAAGAATTGTGTAGAAGGATAAAGAACTTGCCTAGCAAGTCAATATCATGCAATAGCTTAGAATGTTAAATCCTATCAAGAACAAAAAGCACTAAAAATGATGCTTTACATGCCTTCCTTGTTTGTCAAGTACAAAGAATATGAAAGAAGTCAATTATGACATGGAGCAAACTAAGATCATTCCCCACACTCTTTAATGCATGAACAGCATGTTGAGAATACTAACTAAAGCATATCAAGATCTAAACGTTTATGTACAGCCTATAATGTTCAATCCAACTCAATTGCCTCCTCATTTGCAACATCAAGAACAATTAAAAAGCATGGGCCCAGCACAAGAGTCTCCCGCCAATGTGGGGTTAAGGGATGGTAAGTGTGTAGCCTAAATGCCAAAATTTAGGAAAAAAAAGTAAGAATAAGTGAAAAAATGCTGTTTAAGGCATCTCCATGTCTGACAACATAATTCCATGAACTCCTGAGTTAACAGATATTTGCAAGAATTTTTCATCCAACCAGCCATTTAAAAAAACAATAGATAGGCAACACAACAAATGGTCAATGTTACAATGACACTCATCTGAATCAATATAAAGACAATATGTATAGGTCAAATGGACAATGACTTACTCTTCATATTTTTTCTTAAAGTGGGTGATGGACATAGCCTCCAAGTATGTATCTGCAACCAAACCTGCACGAAGTGCTCTGAATCCACTATAAGGAATAGGAAGAAAGATCCCTGACAATTCAACCACATCACCAGGGACAACCTGTTAATACCAAAAAGCACCATCCAGAACATTTGCATCAAGTTTCCCGAAAGATATGAAACTGCCAAATTAGCTAAAAAAAATATTACCCTAACCAAACTGAAAAAGAAACCTTTGTAAATTAATTGCAAAATATGTGATGTCCATATCACTTGCATAAGATTATCATATAGCCCTGGAATATAAACTAGATTGTCCAAACTTAATCCATTTGCAGCTCTTTAAGAATAAAGCGTCCAAAGAGAAGGATCAAAATAAGTCATTGACAGTAGCTGTTAATGCAGTGGCCTTTATTCCATTGATCAGGTAAGATGAATTTTGACCTTCATAAAGGAATAGAATTGCCAAAGGCAAAAGATCCAAAAATTCTCAAGCAAAGATATATATATATTGCTAAATATCATAATCATGAAAAAAACTCAGAAGTGCATCTTCCAATGCAAATCAAGGAGAAGTTGGAAAGATGTCACAGTTATCCTTATATGTTGGATGCCTTAGGATTCTATTCACATGCGGTCTGAAGAGAAGCAGCAATTGCTCTTATTTGCCCCAGCCAAAGGAAATAGAAGAAACTGGATAAAAAAAGGTTAAATGTCACTTAAATATGCTAACCTTTCTAGTAAGTTCGCCTCTGAGATGAATGGTCAAAGAACGTGGAATGTGTCCCTTTGGAACATGTTCTGCTAACTCTTGGATTCTTGCCTGCATGTAAATTGTAAACCGCAACAAAGAATTAGACCATTAACAATAAAAATAGGCGACAAATGCATGAACAAGAATACAAGACAATCCATTTAGAATTTTGATAAATCTCAGAACATCAGACAAGATGTTATAGATACTACTAAACAGAACAAACTTGATAATGCTGCTTTCACTGATAACAAAGAGAAACAACCATCAAAATTTTACTGTCTTGGCCAATTCAAGCATATATAAGTCATTCTGCTTCAATCCCAGGCCAGGTAGAAAATGAGATAGAAGATGGTCATCTTAGCTAGAATAAATCAAATAATCATCCTCTTGATTCATGAAAGCCACAATAACTGAAAAAATCAGGAGTGATTCAGCTGAAAAATAGGAAAAACCAACAAGGAAATCACAATAAATTCCAGAAGTAGAAGAGATTATATATCAAAAACCTCCTGCCAAACAATGCTATGGGTTCAATATCTAATAAGACAGATACGAAAAGTGGAGTAAATATTGCTTATTTCAAAGTAAGAAGAGGAAGAAAACATGTATTGAAGTGCTTGGAGAATAAAAAACAAAGATAAGGCTAACCATGAAGAGGAAACATGGTCACGTAATTGTTCCAAAGTTTGAATCTTGTTCAAGATAAACTACTTTACACCGAAGAATCTTGAAAACAATTTTTATAAGGCTTCATTTTTAGGGTTCTTCCACTATGACCTTACTGGCACCAAATTTATATGGATGCAGTCTAGTGTTTCAGAAGCTATAAGTGGGAAAGAAGATCTAAATAAATATACAGACAAAAAAGGAAAATGGAAGAAAAAAGAGAACAGAGGTAAAAGCATAATCGAATCGGGTTTTGCATAAGTTGGTTAGCCCACTATTACTGTGACACCTTGATCTTGCTCTTCAATTTGACATTTTTGGCACAGATCATTTTAAGTTCTGTCCCTAACTTGTAGAGACAAAAACATCCCAAACAGCCTTCATTTGACTCAATTTTCCCTCATATGATGCCAACTCTTGCACAAATAGCAAGAAAACCTGAAAACATGTCATCTCTCCTAAATCATCAATCATAAGATGTAAGTTCTAAAAGATCAGTTAGTCTGTCCAATCCTTTTTTTCATATAGATATAAGCTTAAGACTTTACCTCTTGAAACTTTAAAAACTTTGAAGCTCTAAGCTGAAGTATGAGATTTCCCTTAGCTTTATTTATTTTGCAGCGATTTGATGGGCACTCGAACAGGGGCATAAAGACCCTAGCAGTCACTTCCTGATAATGATACATCAAAGAAACAAGCAATTAATAAAGACACATGTATTAGTTATAAGTAGACCAACAAAACAATAAAGAAAAACATCAGGTGAGGTCAAGCTACCTATCATATTATATCAGAGAAGTAGTTGCCAAATTAAAACATTCTCGGAAGTATATCTTAGCTTGCTAAGTGTTAAAGTATTTATGCTATCAAAATCAGCATAGAGATCACCATAGGTGACTGTTAATTCATGAGAAAAACCCACTTATGAAAAAAATGAGTAGACATTTATATCACATCAGCTTCTAGCCATCATCCTCGATGACTAGGATAAACCATACAGAACAGAAGCGACAATTCTGATACATATGTTAACAAATAATAGTTTTATGGACAAAAAGGAAACAATAGTTGTCATATTCCTGGAGTCTCTGCTTAAGAAACAAGAAGTCATGAAAGATAAAGATAACTGTTACGGTATTCAGACATATAATTGATGAATGATATTTTTTAATGAAAGAAAATGAGGAATTGGCAGTTTGGCACATTCCTAATAAATTTGAAAGATGACAATTTGAAAATTGACAAGTTACATGCATTCAGAAAGACAATACCTGATAAATTTCAAAACCACAGTCTTCACAAGTATAAACAGCAACTTGCATCAAGGGCTTAACATCTGAGCAACGTGTTATAATGCCAGAAATCTTCACAAGCTGTCCAATATGTGATGCTCTGACTTGTCTTACAGTAAATGGAGTTCCCTTGGAGAATGCCTTTATGTATACTTCACTAGAAGCCACAATGATTATCATGTTAATAAGGCAAGGTTCAATGCAGCAAAAATGAAAAGAGATTAAATAATAACATTTATAGGCAGGAAAATTAGGCTGATAATCCAGTATAGTGGCATAAATCGTAAAGAAAAAATAAATAGCTAAATAAGGTTTTTATAAAAACAATCCAGCAGTAAACTAAAATAACAATCAACACAACGGATGCAATTGATTGGCATAAGACAAGAGGCTTGGATGAGAAAGGAAAGGTATCAATAGATAGTCCTTATCTTACTAAAATAGGGATCCATAGCCCTAATAGAGGCGAAATTATGTGGTTCATATGGACTGTGCAAACAGTAAATAAGTCCATATTGCCATTGACTAGTTTATGATCATGACTGAAGTGACAGCAGCAGTCAAATATTTAATGATATTATATTGGTATTTCCAGCATGTATGAATTGTCATTGACTAGTTCATGTTCCAAACCTAGTCAGTCACAAGACTATGGGACTGGTAATCCTATGAAGACATAAGCCTTTAAGATGCAGGCTTGGTTGTTATTTTTCTTCTTTATTCTAAGAAAGAAATCTAGTTGATTATTTAAGAGGCTCTTGATACATGAATTGGAGAAAACCTTCAATAGTATTGTCTTATCCTATTACCAAAAAAATTTATGTGCTTTTTCTCATTAAATGAGAATGAGGCTGGACTTATCCACCCTTCTTTCAAAAAGAATAGAAAAGAAATCAAATAGTAAATCAGAAATCATGTATTTTCTTTAGACATCTTTGAAACAATATGTTTTGCCTATACATTGATCTAATTGGTTCTACTGCAGTATATACTTAGTAGGATCATCTTTTTTCTGAAGGCACATATGTTCTATTGGGATATTCATATTTTAATTCAAGCATGTACAGCAATGATGACTGGCACTTATTATGAATTGGAACATACTTTCACCAACCATTAACATTTAGTTAGTTCCATCATGTCTAATACAATTGGATACTGGAACTCCATCTAAAATGATAACCAACAGGAAAACTACTTGACTAGCTTCTTTTGCTTGACAATGTTTCAATGGCCAACAGAGGACTCTGAAGTTCCTTGTTTATAAATTATTCACACTCTTCTCACCACTAATAAGATATATAACTTACAGGGCTTTAGGGGCAATAAAGTTTTCCTGACAAGAGCAAAAAGCATGTGGAACCATCAAGATCCACACCGCAGAAGTTGAAACAAGATACTCTCTTGGGGCCTCATTGATTTTCTCCATATAAAAGGAAAATTCATATCCTCGCATGATTGGCCATTTGGCCTGCAAATGTACATCTTAGAAAAAGAGGATCCAAGATGACCTAGGCATGCCTTCCATTTGAGAATCAAGTGTCATCTATTCTCATTAATGAGGATGCCCTTAGGTGACACTTAATTCTGGCGCACCTCAGGAAGCGGAATGACTTCTTCAAATTATCACAAAAGCACCACTAGCACATTACGAATCACATTCTTTTAAGAAAAAAATGATGTCTTACTCAATTATAACGAGACAAGCAGCAATTTAGAGGACTTCATTCAGTAAGAAGTACCAAAGAAAAACAGGAGGCAAGAGAGAGAATTTTAGAGTTTCAATTAACTTACAAGAAGCGCCTGATCTCAGAAGGCATCTTCTGGAGCGGATCCGAGTTATCCACGTTATCCATTCCATCATCCACCCTCTGCGTCATGAGAATGTCACGGTCCTCGTCGACCGGGAAAACCTCCGTGGGCTCTGGCATGAGCTCATCGATGGCCTCCGCAAATATGTTAATGTAGCGCCGGGTGTTCTCTGTGACCCTCTGCAAGAAGGCCTCATCCAAATCCTTGTACTGACAACCAAACAATCCAACACCACTATAAAAACCCAAGGTTCACATATACAGAGAGAGAGAGAGAGAGAGAGAGAAAGAGGATGAACTGGATACACACATCAACGAGGTCATCGAGTTCGATATGGATGGCTCGCCGCTTGCGGTTTGCCACATCTTGCTGCAAAGGAGAGGAACAAAAATTAGGGTTCGGAAACGGGACCAACTAACTACTTTGACTAGTACGACACAGAAAAGAGAAGAGACAGAGGGATATTACGAGGATATTGAGGTACTTGGGCTCGCCGAGGGCGTCGGCGAAGTTGTTGAGGAAATCCTTGGCGAGGGCTGCACAAGAATCGCGAAAGAAAGCGAAGAAAAATGAGAACAAAAGCTACGGAAGTGATCGGCGACAATCAAAGAAGAGAGGAAGGGATTACCTTTATCGACCGCGAAATCGACGCTCTTCAACGCTGCCATGGATGGAAAAAGAGGGATGAGGAGATGCAGAAATACGAAGAGGAGGGAGATGAAGAGGTGTAGAGAAGCGAGGGAGGAGCGGGAAGATTAGGGCGGCGCGGTTGTGGCTTTGGCGGGAAAAGTAAGTGATGCACGATGATTAGCTGGCGGGAACGGAACAGCGAACACAGATTTTATCTTAGTCTATTAACGGGTCGGGTTTGGTCGGGATCCACTCGTGTCCGGATCCGAAATCGATAAAGGCTACGGATGTAACACTTCACCTCCGAAATCTCGGAACGGATATCGAAATCAGATGCATTATTGATCCGATTCAGTTATATATATATATATATATATATATATATATATATATATATATATATATATATATATATATATACCTTCAAACTAAAAAACTTAAAGATATACAACAACAAGAACAAAGATATTTTTATATTTATCTAATTTAATTTTGATATATATCCTTACAAAATCTTAAAAAATTATAAATACATGCGTATTTTCTAGAAATTTTATATAAATTTAATACCCTTTAAAAACTCATTATGATTATAAAAGTGAAATGTTTCATATATCTAAGTATTGTGAACTCAAATTAGTGAGCATTAAATCATTGCACTATTAGTTCAAACTTTAGAAGACATCAATATTCTATAGAAACATTATGATTGTAAATATATTATAATATTTCATGTATTTAAATATTCTGAAGTCAAATCGGTAAATATTAATTATCAGCAGTCATCATTAATTTGAAAATACTAAATGTATTAAAAAGTATATATGAATTATATATATATATATTTATTTATATATTGTATTACAATTTTTGAAAGATTAATATGTTGTTTTCAAACATATAAAAAATAGGCACATAAAAACAAAAATATATATAATAGCAATATGAAGAACATTTCCAACCTCATTGCATATGTTCCTTCTCGCACACTCTTTGTTCTTGTGACTACTACAGCCACAAGCTTGTTGACCTCCTCATCCACATATCTCATCCCCTTCTACATGGCCCTTCCACCTCTCGCTCCATCCATGGCCATCAGATCTCTATCCTGACAATTTCCTCTTCTGTTTCCTTCCCCATGTTGTCTCCCAATCTCCCCAAGACCTGCCCTTTTTCCTGATGCCAACGACTGTGCCTTGTTTCTGAGTCTTCCTTCACTTCCATGCCTATTCCTTGTTTGCTCTTTGATCTCAGAGAGTCTCTGATCCTCTTCGCTTGGTGCTGAGCTCATGTCTTCGTTGCTCGAGGACTTGCAGTAGTGTCCACTGCTCTTGATCTCACAAGCTGCCCATCTCTCATGGCTTCTTCCACTCCCCCTCACTACTCCATCACCACTCCTAAACCGCACCATACCCCCCACCCAACGCCTCAAAACCCCCTCCAGAAGCACCACCAGAGCCGCCACAGGAGCTCCCATAGGCTCCACTCTTCCTCCTCTTCTGGTTCTGCTGCAGCTAGTAGCAGCGCTGGCGCATGCGGCGGCGCCGCCAGCACCACCATCGCCTCCAGCGCTTCTGCTGGTAGCAGCAGCGCTCCTTCCTCCTCATCTTCCCATAAAAATGGGATCTTGGACCGGAATCCGGCCTTCTTGCCTTACTACCCCCAGCAGGGAGCTGGTCTGACCCCCGAATTCCGGCGTAATCGCACCACGAGAGTCATCTCGAAAAGGAACCTCAGCTCCCCGAGGCCATCGCAGAGCAGTGCCCGTGCCGCATCTCCTGCCGCCGCGCGATGCCTCCTTCAAATCCTTCGGTCCGGCCCTGATGACCACCCCCTTGGCGACATCGTGACTAGCTTTCGGCTCGACCTTGCCGTTCCGGAAGACTACTGCTACATACTGCATGAACTCGGCAACCGCCAAAAGTGCCCGCTCAAGGCTCTTAAGTTTTTCAACTCCGCCATGCCCCTCATGAAGAGCCTCACCGAGCAGGGGAAGCTACTGACAGCTGCCATTGGTGGGCTCGGCAGGATGGGCTGCCCTGACCTTGCACGGAAGGTTTTTGATGTTGGTTTCTCTAGGGGGTATGCGAATACGATATATGCACACTCTGCACTCATCTCGGCATATGCTCGGAGTGGGCTCGCCATGAAGGCGATGGACGTTCTTGAGATGATGAAGGCAGCTGGCTTGAAGCCCACCACCATATCATATAACGCTGTAATTGATGCCTGTGGTAAGGGTGGGGTTGACCTCCAGCTCACGCTTGGGTTCTTCAGGGAGATGCTCCACAACGGGCTCTTCCCTGATAGGAAGACTTTCAATTCTCTTCTTGCTGCATGCAGTCGTGCTGAGCATTTGGAAGATGCACGGATGGTTTTTGATGAAATGATTCATCTGGGAATCGGCCAGGACATCTACACTTATAATACCTTCATTGACGCAATATGCAAGTGTGGTAACATGGAGCTTGCACTACAGGTCATGTTAGACATGCCCATGAACAGCGTGCAACCAAATGTAGTCACATATAGTACCTTGATGGATGGGTACTCGAAATTGGAACAGTTTGATGAGGCATTGAATCTTTATGAAAAGATGAAAGCTTTGAAAATTGGGTTAGATAGGGTCTGCTATAATACATTGCTTTCAATCTATGTGAAGACCGGAAGGTATGAGGATATCGTGAGAGTTTGTAATGAGATGGATGTTACAGGTGTTGACAAGGACACTGTCACTTACAATTGTTTGATCAATGGGCATGGAAAGCAGGGCAGGTTTGATATTGTCAGTTATTTGATTCAAGAGATGAGAGATCGGGGAGTTTCACCAAGTGTACTAACCTACTCAACTCTGATAGATATTTATTCAAAGGCAGGAATGTATGGTGATGCAGCAAATGTGTTCTTGGAGTTCAAAGAATCAGGTTTGAAGGCAGATGTGGTCTTGTATAGTTCTTTCATTGATACTTTGGCTAAGAATGGATTGGTGGACTGTGCCGTGTGGTTGCTTGATGAGATGACGAGGATGGGAATCGAACCCAATGTAGTCACATACAACACTATAATCGATGCCTTTGGTAAGCCTAGAATCGTTGTTGAGGATGGTGGAGATGGAAATGAGTTGGCAGGTGTGGAGGGATCTGGAGGCCAGATTGTTGGTGCTTTTGGTCAGCTGGCCAAGGGAATAGGTCGTGCTGTGGTAGAAGACTCTAGGAGGAGGTCTGAGGAGCTGCTTTGCATTTTGGGGTTGTTTCAAAAGATGATCCAGCAGGGGGTGAGGCCTAATGTGGTGACATTCTCTGCTATCCTTAATGCTTGCAGGTAACTTTATATTTGCTCTTAGAATCAATTAATTGTTTAATTCACTCACTACATAATATTTGGAATTCTATCAAATGTTCTACTTTTTTTTTTCTAAATTTCGTTTCACCATACAACTGATCTTGCAGCCGGTGTAATTCATTTGAAGATGCATCCTTGTTACTAGAACAACTTCGGTTATTTGATAACTTTGTATATGGTGTTGCACATGGACTTCTAATGGGCAGTAGAGAGGCATGGGTGCAAGCTCAGTCACTTTTTGATGAATTGAGGCGGATGGATCCTCCAACATCATCTGCCTTCTACAATGCTCTGACTGATATGCTATGGCATTTTGGGCAGGTATGCTTGACAAGAACGTATACATCTACCCTTAATTTGCTTTTGCCTCTTCCTACTGTTTCTAGAAGTTGTCAGTGAAGATGATTATGGTATCATAATGCAACTGGTAGTAGTTTCTCTGACTTCCTCTGAAGGATTCTTTTCTTATTTTGACACTGAACCTGGCAATAACTTTTTTTATTAAGATTCATGAAGACAAAGTGCATATGATGTTTTTAGAGGGACCAACTGTTAAGAAGCTTAGGTTGTTAGACTCCATGTTGTTAGATGAATTACTCAGTTTTCTCAGTCCAAAAAAGTTGAACTTGTTTCTCTCTTTGCTCCTAAAGCGCCTCAATTTCAGTATATTTTTTGCATATATACCCCTTAATATAGGTGCACTTCTGTATACAACTTTTTTTTTTTTCAGATTAGCATACGTGCAAATGCTTTCATTATTGTCCTCAATGAGCTATCAGTACTCAATATTAAAATTAACTAGCAAAATGATGGCTATGACCTTGAAAGTTTTCACATAAATATTTACTAAAAGTTGGTCGTTGAATGTATATAACATTTGTTTTTAACATTTGTTTTTATGCCAAAAAGAAATGTTTGGTATAGTTTTGAATATATTATTTTATCTACACAGTTGAGATTGCATCTCTTTTTTTGCATGTATTTAGCTGCATCAAAATTTAAAGCATCTACATTTACTGTCTCCTTCCTTACCTTTCACAGAGACGAGGAGCTCAGCAGGTTGTGCTTGAAGGTGTGCACCGGCATGTTTGGGAGAATACTTGGACTAAATATAGTCTAGATCTGCATCTCATGTCTGTTGGTGCTGCCCAAGCAATGGTTCATGCATGGCTTCTTAGTATGCACTCAATTGTTTTTGAAGGGCATAAGCTACCTGAATATGTGAGGTATAATCCATTTCCATGTTATGACAAATACTTACTGCTAGTCTGAGTTTTCCATTCAAAACACATGCCAAAACATGAGAATGGAACTACTACTGCTTTATACCTATTAATCATATGGATTGAGCCTTAAAGGCGAATACCAAGATCAACAAATGTGTGTGTGTGATCAAATCATTTAGAAAACTCCAGCAAATAAATCGAACGCTTTGATTGTTTAAATTTTGCACTCATGTCTCGCCTATCAAGTATAGGACTATTGTCCTTTTCCTGTTTATGACATAGACATTTAGGAACGGTCTAATTTTTTTATTATCTCATGCATATCTGATTCTTTAGTTTCCTTAAAGGTATTAGAGGGGAGAAATTTGTTAGTTCTCTTTGGAATATCCTAAGGCATTTCTGTGTGATCTCGCTGTTGATTTATTTTTCCTTGTTGCGTATCCTGGTTCTCTCTCTATGCACTTTCTTAAGAACTTAAATATCTAAGACAATCTAAATTTGACGTCCAAATCATTCATGTTGGATCTCCCCATTTTGCTAAACTACTAGTTTGTCACAGCATTTTGACAGGATGGGGAAAACATAGCAAGGTGGCTGGTGCTAGCACTCTTCGTCGTGTCATCGAGACACTGCTCAACTCGATGGGAGCCCCATTCCATTTGGAAAAGTTCAATGTTGGCCGTTTTGTGTCAGCAGGTGCAACAGTCACTGCCTGGTTAAGGGAGTCTGGCACAGTAAACATCCTTCTCCTCCACGACAAGCGGGTGCAGTCAGCTAATCCCTTGAACTTGATTCCAATATTGCAAGCCCTACGGTTGTAGATTCAGCATTTGCTTCACAAGTCACTTCTATCATTATGGTTGTATGAATTATTATGACAAGAATAGCTAGCTTTAACTTAATTAGATCGAGAGCCGTGTGCATCAGCCAACCTTCGTATTTCTTCTTATAGGATGGAGAGAGCTACAATTCGATGTTATGGGGCAAAAATATTTATCCACACTCTTGTATGTAGTCATAGATTATGTGTAATAAGGTTTCTCTAATTTGCTTGCTCTGCTCTTTCACCAAGCATAGCTGCTTATGAAGCCAATGTAAGAAGCCTTGTAGAAAGAGAGAGGGTTCCTTCTTTGAGAGAACATTTGATTAAAGTTTGGGGCAATGAATTTTTTGGTGTACTCTAATGGTAAATTCTTAGGCATTGCATGGATATATCTCAGTGATCAAATATTATCTTATTATGAAACCTACTCAGATGATCAGGTACATTGTAGTATCCACAAGTTTGGAGCTATGATTGAATTGTTTCTCAATTTTTACCAATATATCTTTGGAAAACATCTTCCATATAATTGCTGTGCCTACCTTTGTCTATGTGTTGACATCATTTTAAAGAGGAAAATTTTGGTGGCTGAAACAATAGAAGATTTTGGTAATTAGTTGACAGGTCATAGGAGACTATTTACGTGATACAAATCCTAATCAGAACAGCTTCCTCATGGCATCAAAATGTATCATTTAAATGACATTTATCTGCCTGGATAATTGATATGCCATGCAAGAACAATTTTTCCTCTTTTTGAAGACTTGCATCAGACAACAATTACAACTCCCAAACTGATTGAGTGAAACTTCCCCGAGAGCAGAGATGAAAGGGTAACACCACACAGACACTAAACATGTGTAAAGAAGGGTACCAAACTACAGCAACCTGCGCACACTGAAAACTACAGCAAATGGATTAAATCCAAGGTGGAACAAAGACAAAGTATAATTTAAACTGAAGGATCTTGACATGAAATGTGTGTGTATGTATATACACACTGAAGCAATTGAATTCCAGAACATGAGGCACATAACTTTAGCATGCAGCAAAAAACACCGAGCTTCCACCAATAGCAATTTCATGATTCAGCAACAATTTGTTGACACTCCTCAACAGCTCAACATTTGAAGGGCTAAAGAGTAAAAAAAAATGTTTCATATAAATGTTGACAGCACTGGAACATTCGAACAAATAAGTGCAGCCACGGCACTATATCGCTACAAAATCATGCAACAGCAAGTATTCAGCGCAGTAGGTAGCGAACAGCAGCAACTGCATCACCTTTGTGCTCCCTCAGTGTTCTCTCAGCAATCTTCTTGTCCAACTGCATAAAGTAGCAAATGAAATACTGTTGAAGGTTGATTGCCTTTCATCAAACAGCGAGAAAGGAAATATATTCACCTCAAGTTCATTAGCGATGATGTCTACATCGATGGGATTGATCTTAACAGCAGCCAATTCTTTCTCCCTGCCAAAAGAACACAATCTTAGCTAATATATATATATATATATATATATATATATATATATATATATATATTAACATCATGGTTAATTAACTTAAAAGAACTCTTTCCTTCATGGGTATATTAACATTAACCCCAACTTGATTATATCTTGATACGAGAGAGCCTCCACCCATGCAAGAATCACACCAAAACTGAGTTGATCCTAATTCCTAAACTTGAGACCAGGGCTTTAAAGAGACGCTTGGGTGCTCAGGTGAGGCAAGGCAAGATTGCCTCAAGCCTCGACCAAGTGGCACGCTTCGGTGAAGCGTCACCTAGGCGCTTGCCTGAACCCAGGCACCTCGAGCGAGCGCCTGATTGAACCAAGCTATATAACCTGTGCACGCAAACCCTACCCCTGTGCCCCCCCTCTCACGATCCCAAGACATAAACCCTATGTTGTGCGTAGCAACTGCCTTCGCTGTCGTCACTTCCTTTGCAATTGCCTCCGCCACTAATACACAGGACCAACGCTTCCTCTACCGCCAATGAACGAGTCCAAAGCTCTAGCTTTCGTATGCAGTTCCCTCCACTGCCATTGCTTCCATGTGCACCCCCTTCCACCATCGAGGGAGAGGGACATAACTTCCTCTGCCACCGATGGATTCATCTAAAGCTTCCTCCGCCCATGATGTCACCGTCCACAGTTCCACTATTGTCGTTGTCACCATCCGAAGCTTTCTCCGTCCCTACTACTACCATCTGCAGCTTCCTCCGCCACCGCTATTGTCGCCCGAAGCTTCCTCCGCCACTACTGCTACTGTCGTCCGTAGCTTTCCTCTGTCACTACCGCCGTCATCCGAAAGTTCCTCTATCACCGCCGGCCTCTCCTTCCCCACTTTCAACCGTCAATGACTCTTTTCTCCCCTTTAACTACTATTAATAGTAGATTAAATACTATTAACAGTATATTGTTAACTATTATTATCATATAATAATCTCTATTTAGATTTTAGCATTGCTAATCTCTATTTATTAATTATATTTTTATTTTTTATTTTTTATTTTTTAATATTTTAGAGCGTCTCGTTTCTTTTGGATGAGCACCAAGGCGAGCGCCTCGAGCATTTTCGGACCTTGGCGCCTAGTGTTTTTAAATCACTGCTCGAAACCAATGAAATAACACACCTTCTCTTGAAGGTTAAGTAATTACTGCTATGACCAACTGGAATCATTAGGTGGTTTTACATCCCACATGTTCCATCTTCTGGTTTCATGGCACATACCCATTTGGCCAATAAAGAGGCTTAGCTATTAAAAACCATAAATTTTTAATCACTGCAGCTTGGTTCCATTCTCCAAGATCCTTAGTCCCTAAATCACCTCCTGCAAAGGGCTCCTGCACCTTCCACGCAATCAAGCTTATTTTCTTCTTGATTTCTGCTCCTACCCAAAAGAAATTTCTAAACATTTTTTACACCTCTCTGGTACTCTTTGAAGGAGCAAAAATACACTACTTCAGCATACTTGCCTGATCAAACAAGATTGATTTATTGAGCCAAAGATTGCCTGACTAAGTAGTTTTGGCATACAGCTTCTAGCTTGTGAAGTACTTCTATCCATTTGCAGTAACAATAACTCAACTCAGGAGAAATCAGAGGAAGTCCTAGATAATTAACAGGTAGTAGTTCCTCCTCAAACTTCAGAGATTGCAGGATATTTGTTTCAGAATCAACACCACCAAAGAATATGTTGCTCTTCTCTGCATTCAACCGTGTCTGACATTTGCAGAAAAGATTTTACACATTATACAATATATTAACAGCTTCTGAATTCCCATCACTGAACATGAGAAGATCGTCAGCAAAGCATAGGTGGGTGAGATGAATTTTGTTGCATTTTGGATGAAACATTGTAAACATTTTCCCATCTCTATTATCCTTAAGCGATCGGCACTCCATTGTTATCAAAAATAAAAATGTGTAACCTGTCATAATCTATCATGTTCCATTCATAAGCATAGGGCTTCCAAGTAGTTAAGCATGGTCATCATCCAGCACACCATTTTTAGGGAACCCAATATACAATCATATCTTTGATAAAATCTCATCTAATAGTCATAGGCCTTGTGAAGGTCAATCTTCATAGTGCAACTTGGAGAAACTTGTGATCACCTTTTATGATCTTCTAGACTAACATCACATTTTCTATTGTTTGTTGTCAGGGACAAGGGCTGTCTAATTTAAGCTAATTAGTTTTCTAATTACAAAAACTATTCCTAATCTTTGTAATACATTTATACATTACATTGCAACATGAAATTGGCCAGAGATCACAAAAACTAGCTGGGTGTTTGAGTTTGGGAATGCCGTAAGTGTAGTTGCATTGACTTGCCTTACTAACTTCCTGAAGTAACTCCTGAACTACATTAATAACATCTGGGCCTACAACATCTCAACCAATTCCATATAACTTTGCTTTGGAAGTATCGATGCTTTGTCATCCTTGATTGAAGATACAGAATCCTTTATTTTGGACTTGATCAGCCTAATTAACATGTTCGCATATTTCTCAGCAAGAGTTGATCTGGCAACCAAAAGATCTTGTTGCTTAGATATTCTATTGCCATGGTCTCCCTATCGCCATGATACATGCCCAACATATCTTCAAAAATATTGAGCATTCATGCTCGATAACAGTTTCATCAGTAACATTTCTCAATAATATTGAGAAATACTTGATTGATGTTCTTTCTAGCATTCATCACAAAAAAGAACAAAGAGGTACTCGTATCACCATTTAGAAGCCATTGCATTCAAGATTTTTGTCTATAAAAGTATTCTTCAAATATCATTAAGTGCACGTATTCCAACAAATGACATCTGTCTGTTCTTTTGATGTCCTCATCCATGCTTCTCAATCAATTTTGACACCATAAATCTTGCAACTAAGCTCTTTTTTCCTGCACTCTCAATGTAATGTTAGAAAAATAATTCTTACTTGGACACTTCAATTGTGCCATAACCTTCTCTTCTTTTGAATCAGAGGAAACAATGTAAATCCTCTAATTTGTATGCTCCAAGCATCTTTGACCATGGGCATAAATTTCAGATTATTAGTCCAAAGGAGAGAGTCCTGTCCATACTGGAATTGTTCCTCTCGTAAATCTTCGTTAAATCTGATCAACACTCCAAAGGCATAACAACAAAGGGTACCTTTCAAAGATGCAAGAACTGATCTCAAGAACTCTGTGTTTTGCTTCAGCATTTCGACCAACAAAAATAAGCATCTTACGATTACAATTTACAATTTGACTTTAGCAAATTTTACCCATTTCTCAGTTACCTATTTAGGCATTGTCAAATGTATCTTCAAAACCTTAAAAACATAATCTTAAATGGTATTTATCCATTGGGCTTCTCCAACCTCCACTCCTTGTTCTATAACAACAGTTCCATTGTCAACAACATTTGGAGGGCAATTCAACTCCAATCCATGAAAATTGACATTAATAACCGTCAGGATTCGTTTCCAATACATTGTAGGATTCCCATGTTTTTCAATCCCAAATGGAAGATTCAAGTTTTAAGAATGACCTTGTTCAGCTCGATTCTTCAGAATTCAGATCTGATGGAAGAGACTATCATGTTGAATCCATCACTTTCACCTTATGTTGCATCAAAACTACTCAGTGGAACAGTTTCCCTCTGCTTCCTTTGAAGTCCCCTTCAACTCCAATTCCAAAGAAGTTTGAAACTGAATCATAGATCATAGAGGAATCATCTCAACCTTCTGGATGCACTAGCAGATCCCATGAAAGTAAACCTTCACAAATGCACAAGGTCTCAATCACGAGCTCCTCCTAAAGGCAAAAGATATCGCCTTTCCTGCTCATCAGAGCTCCCTAACTTTCTTATAACCAAAGTATAGGTTTGCACACTTAAGTGGTGCGTGAATTGGAGGTGGTTAGAAAAAGGCTAGAAAACACTGTTGCAAGTCCAATCAAGATAATATACATGCAAATATGATCTTAACTCTCTATCAAAAGGATTAGATTTTTCCTCAAATTTCACAAAAAAAGCTGTTAGAGAATAGTTAGACGAACTCATATATACTGACTGTGGTGGCTTCATGAATTTGAATAATCCTTGTAGTGTCTTTGGTAGAAAGTTATAAACGTTATTATTAATTAAAGAAATTTAAAACGTAAGCAGACATAATTTGTACAACAAGAAGAATTTTTTTTTAGTTAAGCGAAAAATGAAGCCTCAGGTGGCATTCACTCACCGCATCCTCATTGCGTTCCAATCAGCTTCTTTGGATGAAGCGAGAGCTGCCATGGCCTGCAAACACCATTTATAGCATCAAAATCTTTAAGAAAAAGAATAAAAAGCTCTGATTTTTCCTTTCCCCTTCCTTCGTATGACAGTTTCGAAATGAATTCCGAAACGAAGATCAAGTACTCAATATAGTCTCATTCATCCGAACCATATAAACGGAGAAAGACATCAGATTTACGATTATTCCTCGTATAAGGACCAGAGACATGACTCGTTTATCCGAAGGAAACCGATGAAGAAAAACAAAACATGATCATTCCTTGGGGGACAAAAAAAAGGAACGGAACAGAAAAGAAAAGAAGAAGAAGAGCAGAATAAAGATATGAAAAGGAGACAAGAGACCGATTGGACGCGGGTGGAGTCCAGTTGACGGTCTTCGACGCGATCGGTGAGCTTGTCGAGGGCTTTGCTCTGCTGCTGCAAGTCCTTCGAATCCACCGCGGCCACCGCCGCCGCCGCCGCTTCCTCTCCCCCCTCCATCTGCGCTTCCTACCGCTAGGGCACCAAGTCACTGGCCGGCCTCAGACAGAGAATAGACACAAACCACAGAACGAGAAACACAAATAGCTTTATGCATACCCTCAAATTTTAACACTACATATAGGGCATTTTAACCAAGTAAGAGGCTTTTACCTCAATGTTTGGATGTTACCAACGCACCCTTTTTGCTTTTCTTTTTCTCTTTTTTTTTTTTTGAGGTTTTGATTAAAATATTTTTAATAATATCATTAAAAAGATGATATTTATCATTTAGAACAAAGTCAATTTTTTTAAAAAATAAATCGAATCAATTCAACTGCATCTTTGATTGACTCTTGATTTTTTTTTTTAATTATTCCCACTCCCACTCCGTCATCTCTTTTCTCTCCTCACATTTTAAGTAGGTTATCTATTACACTCGTTCATAGAATATATTAAAAATATATTAATTTTTATATAAAATTATTAAAAATTTAATCATCATAAATTTATATAAAAATAAAAATAAAAAAATATTAAATATATAAGCATCTCACTTTAGTAATTTTGAAAAAGTTTCGATATATATAGTAAAAATTTAAAGAATTATACTCGATTATATATTCAACCAAAAAATATCATATTTTAAAAATTAATTAGTCTAAATTTATTAAAAAAATATTAATTATATTATTATCTTACTTTAGTAGTTATGGAGAAATTTGGATAGGTTCGATCACCGATTCAACCAAAAAATATCATATTTAAAAATATATTCATCCTAAAATCATAAGAAATTAAAATATATATATTAAATATTTTAGAATCATATGCTAGTGATTTTAAAAAAGTTTGAGATAGTTTGATAAAAATATCTTGGTTATACTCGTGTTACACCTAAATTATACTCCTCAACAGATTCAATAAAATTCAACTTAATTCATTGTACTTGAACCTAACCCAATCCGAAATAGATCATGTGATGCCTAAACCGAACCGAACCAACCTACAAATCTATGGCTTGAAATTATCCGATTCAAAGGCACCATTGGAATTTTAAAAAACACCCCTTGATAAAAAAAAAAAATTAATTATAGGGGTGTCGTATGATAATATTTTTAGATAAATTACTCTAATGTATATATATTTTTTTAAAAAATTATATAATTTACTAAAAAAACCCTCAATGTAATAAATTTTATATAATTTACTAAAAGATTATATTTATCAGCAGATTCAATAAAATTCAACTCGATTCATTGTGATCAGACCTAACACGATTCAATTTACTTAAACCGGACCGAACCAATCTGCTGGCTTGAGATTATCCAATTCAAAGGCACCATTGGAAATTTAAAAAAAAGCACCCCTTGATAAAAAAAAAATAATTATAGGGGTGTCATATGATAAAAATCTAATATTATGGGTTTTTTTAATAAATTACCCTAGTGTATATATTTTTTTAAAAATTTTATATAATTTACTAAAAAAAACCCTCATGTAATAACTTTTATATAATTTACTAAAAGATTATACTCCTCAGCAAATTCAATAAAATTCAACTCGATTCATTGTGATCGGACCTAACCCAATTCGTAAAAAATCATGTGATGCCTAGACTGGACTGAACCAACCTGCATATCTATGGCTTGAAATTGTCCAATTCAAAGGCACCATTGGAATTTTTAAAAAAAGCACCCCTTGATAAAAAAAGTAATTATAAGGGTGCCATACGATAAAAGTCCAAGGGTTTTTTTCTAATAAATTACCCTAGTGTATATATTTTTTTTAAATAATATATAATTTACTAAAAAAACCCCTAATAGTAAGCTTTTATCCGATGTCGTTCCTGATTTTTATTAAGAGGCATCTATTTAAAAAAAATTATGATAATACCTCTAAATCGAGCTATTTTAAGCCTGACTGATCTGTGGGCCTGCTCGATCCAGATCAAGTCGAATCCCTTTAGATCATATCAATTCAAGTCGGATCCTTTCAGATCAAATTGAGTCGGGTCGGATCCCTTACATTCAAGTTACACAAAAATTACAATCAAGTTGCACTCGTTCACAAAATGTATTAAGATATATTAATTTTATATAAACTTTATTTTTAAATTTATTATAAAAATAGTAAACTTTTTGTTAGAATCATATTATAGTAGAATTTTGAAGTTTCGATAATTAATTATCCTTAAAATATATTAAAAAATTAAAAATATTAAAATAGACTAGGTAATCAAATTTAACTTATTTTAATTTTGAGTATAACTAAGTTAATATATGAAATAGAAAATATAAGATTTTGTGATTAGTTTTATGATAAATTTAGGATAATTTTATATAAAAATTAATATATATATATATTTTTTTATGATAACTTAAGTAGGTTTTTCAGTTTCATAATAAATTTAAAAGAATTTTATATAAAAAAATATATTTTTAATATATTATGTGAATGAGCATAACTTGAGTAAAATAGTGGAGGACCGGTGAGAGAATAGGGGAGGAGGAGCAGGAGAAGTTGTAGGTGAGGAATAATGAAGCTACGGAGAAAGGGGGAGGAAGTGGTGAAGTGGAGGAGATCATGATGGAGGTGGAGTGGGAGGAGAAGCATGAGACAAAAGTGAAGTGAGAGAAAGCGACGACAATTGAGTGGGAGGAGGAAGCATAGGTAGAGTGGGAGGAGAATGAGGAGGAAACCAATGGAAGGGAGATGTGGGAGGAGGAGTGGGAGTGGAAGTGGGGGTGGGGATAATTTGAAAAAAGAAAAAGAAAAAGAGAGTAATATAAGACTTAGTTAAATTAAATTGAATAGGTAAGGTTTACTTGATCTGTTCATCTAAAAATATTAGTTCAATCTTAAAAAATCAAGTCAAACCTAGTTAAATGATAATCACTATCTTTTTATAATTTAATTGAAGATATTATGATCAAAGTTCATCTCCTAAAACTCATTAGGAGCTTTTTTTTTAAAGATTATCTTATAATTTTCTATATAAATATAAATATATATATAAATATATATATATATATATAACTTTTTAAATATTTAAATCTTTCATAGTACTCTCATTAAACACCTGTCTAATAATCATGGTCAGTATTAACTTTATCAAAATAAATTTTTAAATATTTGTAGATATTCTTTATTCTTTTTATCAATTAAAATAACTATATATATATATATATATATATATATATATATAGGTTTTACATTAAAATATTAATATTATATATATCCCTTTAAAAAATTAAGATTTTGCATATAGATCATTGCAAAATATTCAAAACTTTCATATTATTCTGGATAACAAATGTCCAATAAACTAAAGTTAACTACTATTAATTAGGATTATTGTTGATTTTTATAAAGTTAAAATTTTAAATATTCTGATATACTTTGACTTACTTTCATCAATTGTTTTACCTCTCATTTTTTTTAGTACTTCCGAAGTAGATTTTAATATAAATTTGAGTTTCAATGTTATTATGCTTATGATCAATTGATTGGGATTAACTATAATGATACTTGTAAGTCTTTGGGTTTTGTAGGAATGTATGCATTAAACTCAAATTTAGAAGTGTAAATACATAAACCATTTACATGATATTTATATATATACAATTTCACCAAACTTATGATTTAAAATGACAAAAATACTCCTGTTATTCTATGATTTTTGTTGTAACTAATGGAACTTGTTTGTCGATATATTTAATGCATGATTAATTAAAATGTAAATTTAGTTTAGGTAAATGACAGGAAAGAGTTATCACATAATGCGCAAAAATGTAGATTAATATTTTAATGGTTTAGAATAAGCATGTAATCCATAATCATGCAAAGAAGCAAGGATTAGAATTAGCATTTATTAGTTAATATAGATAATACTCATCTCCTTGCTCAGCTTTAGAGAGAATTAAATCAAGTTAGGCCATTTTACCTTCAAAATAAAAGAGGGGTCACTTGCTCCCCCTCCTCTTCCCCCCTCCGGCTTCATCGCAAACCCTTCTTCTTCGTTGTCCATCGCTCCTCCTCCCTCACCACCTACCTTTCTTAGTCACAATGGGAGTAGGCAGGTAGAGCAATGGCAGAGGTCGAGGTACCAGAGGTTTGTGCAGTGTTGATTTTAACTTGGTGCCCAGCGACTAAGGCGGCGAGGTCGAGGCGATAGCAGAGGTTTGGTCGCACCTGGAGGAGCTCCGACTCAAAAGGATGGTGGACGTTAGCCGCGAAGAGGTGTCAGAGGCGCTTGTCCATGCCTCCGTGGAGGCGACCTTGCTGAAAGAGAGGGATAAGGCTGTTGTTCGCGGGCGCGACGGTGCATAGAAGTCGCCTCCGTTTGCTCCCACTGCAACGAGGAAGGATGGGCAACAGAGGAGGAGAGGGTAGGAGGGGGAACAGAGTAGAAGGAGGAGGCAACGGGCGATGGGAAGGGTGGGTGACGGAGGAGGAGGGGGAGGAGAAGGGAAAAGGGAGGAGGGAGAGGAAGCGATGAGTATTGTCGCTCACGGTGGGAGCAGGGGGCGATGGGTGGAGGCGATGTTGGTCGAGGTCGTAATTAAGGGAAGTCTAATATTAAAGATTTTTTTAGAGGTAAAATTCCACATCGAGTTCACTTCATTAGGTAACTAAAGTCGACATGATCGACTGTACCATCCACAATACGTAGGTAGTGTAATCCCTCCATGTCATCTCAAGCGCGTGGATCCCGGTGGACCATTGTGCCTTTTACTCATCCACGTTCCTTGGGTCTTCCTTGGGTGTCTTTGTCGAGTGACTGAAGATTTGCTCTTAAACCAACCACGGGCCACAAGGGTGATTGGACCGGTCAGGATATGGGTTACATGCCTTCAAGGCGCTTTTCTATTGGTCAAGCCATGTCTGGACGTATTAATCCTGTGGCTTGGCGTTTGGCTCCCGCTGTCCGTGCCAACCCAGGCACCGAGGCCAAGTTGCGGTTTGGGTCCAAACCGGTATACATTATTATAATATTACCTCCCATGTGGGACCCACTCCGTTAAAGTGCCCCTCCATTGACCACATGGAATCTGTACCAACGGTTTTCGCCAGTAGACGCTGTGTTTAAATGGGACCCATATTCGCCAATTTCTCAGTGGAGAGGGTGCAGTTGTGGGGCTCTCTGTGGGGCAGGATGCGTGGCGAAAGCTCCACATAACGGACCAAATTCCCCTCCCAAAAGCCGCCTTGCCTACTCGCCCTCCGGCCACGGTATCCTGCGCCCTCCCCGGCTAACCTGCGCACCCCTCACTCCCTCCTCTTTCATTTCTTTGCTCTTCTCTCTCTCTCTCTGTCTCTCTCTCTCTCTCTCTCTCTCTCTCTCGAGGGTTGGTGGGATTGAAGGGGAGGGCTGGGACTTGGGTGTTTTGGCGCGAGATGTGGGATGCTGCGACCGCTGATAAGGCTGCTGTCGTCGCTCTGGAGGCCGTTTGGCAGGAGAGGAGGCGGCGTCGGCGGCGGGGGTGGTGACGGGGCCGCCTGCCGGGCGGGGCTCCTGTGGTCCCGTGACCTAGGCCGTTGCGCGGGAGGCGAGTTCTCCATGGCCGTGGTCCAGGCCAACCGAGTCCTCGAGGACCAGAGCCGGATCGAGTCCGGCCCCTTCGGCACCTTCGTCGGCGTCTACGACGGCCACGGGGGACCCGACGCCGCGCGATACGTCTGCGACCATCTCTTCGCTCACTTCAGAGGTAGCCTCCGGACATCTTCCCCTCGATTTTCTTGGGAACACTTTGCTTCTTTTTGTAATCTTCTCGTCTGACGCCCAATTTTGATAAAAGTTGTTCTTTTTTGGTCTTTGGTTACTTAACGGTTCATTTTAGGAACATTCATTCGTTGAAAATTGCAGTAATTAGTGCATTTTTCATTCTTTTAGGAAATTTCTTTCTTTTCCATAGTCTATATACTATTTTCTTGAATATTTGATATTTTTTGTGGTTCAGACTCAAGCGGTAGTACAAGGTCGAATTGGAATGCCCGGATCTAACCCTAGAAGAAGATTAATGCACTGCTTTTTTCTTGTGTGCACCTTAATTTTCATGTGAAGTTTGTGTACATTGCCTTTGTCTACTTTATTGCATCAAACCTTGATGTGTTCTATTTAGTCTCACTGTTTTGCATTTATTATGTAAGGGCCTCCAGCTTCATGGCACGGCACTAGTTTAGTTCTTGTTGTGGGAAACAACTTTGAGCCGTGGCCTCGGGGCCGACGTGGCTCGGTTCGGGTCCGGACGACGGGGATCTCCCTGGGGCGTTCCTTGAGCCCGCTGAGGTGGTCGGGTGCGGTGTCCGATCGGGACGGTGTAGCTGTCTCCTCCGGGCAGGAACTCCTCGCCTGCGCGTCCGGCGGGGACCTTCGGCTTCGCACCTGCACAAAGGTCGGGCCGGGGTGCTCAGCCCGACCCCTCCGACGATCAAGTTAGATGATGTGAAGGGGGTTTCAGATGAAGAAGTCTTTTTGTGTGTCTGTTTCTTTTTCTCTCCCTCCCCCCGTTCAAAATGCGAGGGTATTTATAGGGAAGCTTACAGTTTCCTGATGTGCCCGCTTGCAGGGGGCAGGCTGGTAGCGTTTGACACCAACGTTGGCGTGGCGTGAGGAACCGAGCCTGGGTAGGCATTAATGTGCCTCGGCCGACGTTCTGGTCCGTTTGACCAGGTGCAGTCGGGTCGATCGAGGCGTGAGGCGTCATCTGGGGCAGCTGACGTCAGCCCGGGTCTTATCATAATTACTATCCTCATCATATTCCCCCCTAGAAAGAAGCTATGCGTCGGTCGTTGTAACGGGAGTCCGAGGCATGGCTTCCGCTTTCAGGCGGGCTGGTCATGCAGGCGCGGTCTCGGGGAGTATGGAGCCGAGGAGCACGACGCGGGCGGGCTGGCCGCGCAGGTGTGTCTCGAGAAGCATGGAGCTGAGGAGCACGACGCAGGCGGGCTAGCCGCGCAGGTGTGTCTCAGGGAGCATGGAGTTGAGGAGCACGACGCAGGCGGGCTGGCCGCGCAAGTGTGTCTCGGGGAGCATGGAGCCGAGGAGCACGATGCAGGCGGGCTGGCCGCGTAGGTGTGTCTCGGGGGACATGGAGCCGAGGAGCACGACGCAGGCAGGCTGGCCGCGCAGGTGTGGTCTCGGGGAGCATGGAGCCGAGGAGCACGACGCCGGCGGGCTGGCCGCACAGGTGTGGTCTCGGGGAGCATGGAGCCGAGGAGCACGGCGCAGGCGGGCTGGCCGCGCAGGTGTGTCTCGGGGAGCATGGAGCCGAGGAGCACGACGCAAGCAGGCTGGCCGCGCAGGTGTGATCTCGAGAAGCATGGAGCCGAGGAGCACGACGCAGGCGGGCTGACCACGTAGGTGTGTCTCGGGGAGCATGGAGTCGAGGAGCACGACGCAGGCGGGCTGGCCGCGCAGGTGTGGTCTCGGGCATCATACGACCGAGGAGCACGACGCAGACGGGCATGCCACGCAGGTGTGGTCTCGGGCATCATGCAGCCGAGGAGCACGACGCAGGCGGGCAGACCGCGCAGGCGTGGTCATGGGCAACATGGCCGAAGAGTACGACGCAGGCAGGCAGGCTGCGCTGAGGTGGACTCGGGCAGTTTATGGCCGAGGGATACGGCTCAGGCGGGCAGGCCGCCCTGAGGGGAACTCGGCAGTCTACGGCCGAGAGATACGGCTCAGGCGGGAAGGCCGCCCTGAGGAGGACTCGGCACTCTTCTGCCGAGGGATACGGCTCAGGCGGGCAGGCCGCCCTGAGGGGAACTCGGCAGTCTACGGCCGAGAGATACGGCTCAGGCAGGCAGGTCGCCCTGAGGGGAACTCGGCAGTCTACGGTCGAGAGATACGGCTCAGGCGGGAAGGCCACCCTGAGGTGGACTCGGCAGTCTTCGGCCGAGGGATACGACTCAGGCGGGAAGGCCGCCCTGAGGGGAACTCGGCAGTCTACGGCCGAGAGATACGGCTCAGGCGGGAAGGCCGCCTTGAGGTGGACTCGGTAGTCTTCGGCCGAGGGATATGGCAAAGGCCGAGGGACACGACTCAGGCGGGCAGGCCGTGCTGAGGTGGACTCGGGCAGACTGCGGCCGAGCCGTGTATATACCGAAGGGGGTTAGGTCGGAGCTAACCGCGAACCGGGAGGCTGTCAGGTAGATACTGAGCCTTCGCTTGGAAGAGACTGAGGCAGGGCCTAGATTCCTTTTACGAGGACTACATTGGATAGCCACCGCGGATGCTTGACTTCTTCTATGGAGCCCGCTGCCGAAAGTCGTCCCTTCTCCTTACGACCGCCTAGGCCTTCGCCGCGATGTACTGGTTAGCCCGCTGGAGCATCTCTGGCACCGTGGTGGGGGTCACTCCACGAGGGACCAGAGGAATCTGGAAGGTCGCAGGCCCATTATAAACGCCTGCACTAACAGAGAGGGATGAGTGTCCAGCAAACCCTGTATTTGTGTGGCAAAGCGATCCACAAAATGTGAGAGGGGCTCGTCCTCCCTTTGTTTGAGTCCGATGAGCAGTGCCACGGACGGTTTCGGCCGTGCATAGGCCACGAAGTGGAGCTCGAAGTCCTTGACGAGCTGGTCGAAGGAGGCGATCGTTCCGGTCTTCAAGCCGCCATACCACGCGTGGGCCGACCCTCTCAGAGTGGTGGGAAACGCTCTGCACATCAGGGCATCAGAGGTTCCGTATAGCGCCATTTGGGCGCGAAAAGCAGCTACATGGTCCGCTGGGTCGGTGGAGCCATCGTAAGCGTCCAGAGAGGGGAGTTGGAAGTCCGGGGGGACTGTTTGATCTTGTATTTCGGGCGCGAACGGAGACCCTTGGTGTGCGTCCTCCCCGAGCTCTCCCTTTGACCTGCGAACCTCCTTTTCCACTTCGTCAAGCCGCTGACCGACAAAGCGTAGCTGGGCTCGCAGGGAGTCCATAGAATCCAAAGAGAATGCCTCGGGTTCCGGGAGGCCGCTCGGGTTTGCCATCACTGGATCCCCGAGTGGGGCCGGTCGGACCCGAGGCGAAGCGGGGGGCTCTGGAAGTGTCGTGTGGGCCCGAACGGGCGCCTTGCGTTGTCGCAGTGGTTCGATCGCAGGCGGGCGCGCCGGATGAGAAACGAGCGGGATAATGGTTTGCACCATACCCATCAGAGCTCGGACTTGATGGGCGAGGTCCTGAAAGGCCTCGGATGACATGGGCGTTGAGTCTGCTGGGGCGCCGTCGGGCGGCGACAAGCCCGGGTCGTTGAATATTCGTCAATATCGTTCTGAGGTCGTGGCGGGGTGTTTGTCACGATGGTCTCCATGCGAGGGATGTTCTCCCGAGGATTCAGTCGGGTGCGACCTCTCAGCCGTGGGCTCATCTGAGCCGCTCGGGTGATCACCCGACATTCCGGGTCCTCCTTCTAGCGCCAATCTGTTGTGGGAAACAACTTTGAGCCGTGGCCTCGGGGCCGACGCGGCTCAGTTCGGGTCCGGACGACGGGGATCTCCCTGGGGCGTTCCTCGAGCCCGCTGAGGTGGTCGGGTGCGGTTTCCGATCGGGACGGTGTAGCCGTCTCCTTCAGGCAGGAACTCCTCGCCTGCGCGTCCGGCGGGGACCTTCGGCTTCGCACCTGCACAAAGGTCGGGCCGGGGTGCTCGGCACCCCGGCCCGACCCCTCCGACGATTAAGTCAGATGATGTGAAGGGGGTTTCAAATGAAGAAGTCTTTTTGTGTGTCTGTTTCTTTTTCTCTCCCTCCCCCCATTCAGAATGCGAGGGTATTTATAGGGAAGCTTACTATTTCCTGATGTGCCCGCTTGCAGGGGGCAGGCTGGTAGCGTTTGACACCAACGTTGGCGTGGCGTGAGGAACCGAGCCTGGGCAGGCGTTAATGTGCCTCGGCCGGCGTTCTGATCCGTTTGACCAGGTGCAGTCGGGTCGATCGAGGCATGAGGCATCATCTGGGGCAGCTGACGTCAGCCCAGGTCTTATCATAATTACTATCCTCATCAGTTCTGGAAGGCCATGAACAAAATAAGCTTGATGAGAATTGGCATTTGACTTCTTCATAGAACCGGAACTGTGTTATTATGAACTTGAATATTGGAACTTCATCTTTCAAAGGTTTACATCTTCCACAGGCTATCACGTAGGCATGTCCAAACGAAGGAATGTCACCTTCACAAATTTAATTTTATTTTTTGCTTGAATAATCCTTGAAACACTTGAGTGTCATTTTGACACTTCAGTTTAGGTGTTACAATTACTTGTAAAATGAGATTATTATTACATACATGAATCACCTTCTCTCTTAAGCTAGATTTACTTCCACAGTAGAAAGTTTAATTTTGGACCAACTTCTTTTTCCTGAGTTTCTTATGTTAGGCCCTTTTGTTGCTTGCAGTGCTTGTCAGGGTATCACAATTTCCTTTCATAAGTTGTCTATATGAATTAGCTGAAATTTTTACTTAGATTCATTCTTTTTTGATAGTTTTCCAAGTCAGTAGTTGCTGTCTCGATGCAGAAATTTCATCTGGACCACAGGGTGTGACGTGTGATGGCATTCAAAGAGCCTTTCTAGCAACAGAGGAAAGTTTTATTGCACTGGTTTCCCAGCTATGGAACACTCGACCAGATATAGCAACTACAGGCTCATGCTGTCTTGTTGGTGTTGTCTGCCAGCAGACCCTTTACGTGGCTAATCTTGGTGATTCTCGCGTCATTCTTGGAAAGAAAGTCGGCAGCACTGGTGAGATTGCTGCAATATCATTATCAACTGAGCATAATGCTAATGTGGATGCTGTAAGACAGGAGCTTCAGGCACAGCACCCAAATGATCCACAGATTGTCATCCTTAAACATGGAGTTTGGAGAATCAAAGGCATCATACAGGTCAATCTGTTGCAGCGTTTCCAGATATTTTTACAGTGATTCTGTCTGTCTTACTAATGATTTTTCCCTGGTTTGATTGCTTGAATCTTCTTTGTGTTTTAGAACTCCCATGTTTTTAACATTTGCTTTTTCCTACTTCCATTATGTAGTAAGTAGTATTTAAAATATTTAGAGAACATCACATATGATTTCCCTGAGAGAGATTTCAGGGTTTCATTTAACCCACCTGATATTTGATTTGTACTTTACCTACATCATATATCTCTGTTTTGCCACATAGCTTGTTCCCTCACCTTTTGCCACAGTACTTCCATTGCCCCCTTGATGTCTACTGTAAAGGATAAGAAAATCTATAGCCCTATCTATGATTTTAAAATCACAGGAACTTGTATGGTGACAAATAGTACAATTTGGAGTGAGACAAGAGCTTGATAATTGGTATTTCTTCCATTGTCCTCCAAGTCTTTTAGCTATCTGATTTCAACATTGTGATTTGGAGAGGTGGGTTGTTGCTAGGATGTGAGGCATCAGGAGAGTGTCTTGCAGCAGGATGGCGAAGTGGGAGGGGCACTAATGAGTAGGAGACATTGACAAAAAAAAAAAGTCTTTGATAGAGCCCTGAAGAAAATAATATGAGAATTTGAATAGAAGTGGTATATTTATTTTCAGGTGATAAGAGTATATATTGTAGTAGTGTTAGTAAAGCTAGGATAATAGAAAGTTTCCTAGGAATTCCCTTGATATATTTACTTATATATTAATGATCTGTTTTAAGGTCTTACCTTTTTGCAATGCTGATGAATAACTAACTTTACTATGCATATACAAGATAATCTTCCACAATGCATGTTGTCTTGATAATATTGTTGCGATTGATGAGAGTATCGTTAGAAATTTGGAATTAATTATGCAATCAAACTTTAGAAACAAAATGTTTTAAATTAAATAGAAATATGGCCTAATATATGTAGTATCATGTCAGCAGTGCCAAGAGAAGCTTCATTGGTACAGAAATGCCAAGAAAAGAATCATTGGTATAGTTAAAATGGATTGACAATAAGTAAAAAGTTTAGAAATTTGGGGTTCGTTATTTAAAAGGATGGAAATATTTATAAAAATAGTGTTCACAGTGTTAAAGTTGAGATAGTTGAAGAAGAGGACATCAAAAGTATTGTGTGATCATGTGCATCCCTTAGATGAGTGGAAAAAATTAGACAATTGAAACGTCAATTACATTTTATGGGTTGAAATATTGGGCATTCATGAAGGAACATACACAAAAAGTTAATAGTCCTAAAATGATGATGTTAATATAGATGTGTCAAATTACATTCTTTGAAGAATTAAGAGTTCTGATTGAGAATATAATTTGTCATTTGATAAACATGAACATGTTTAAAGGCTACTTATTGATGCACTGGTCGACTGCTGTTCCTTGCATTCAAATTATCAAATTACTTTCTGATCTTGAAATGATTTCTGTAGTTTAATTTGTATGATAAATTGCAGGTCTCTAGATCTATAGGTGATGCATACATGAAACATTCCCAGTATAACAGAGAACCAATCAACCCAAAGTTCAGAATAGCTGAACCCATGAACATGCCTATCTTGACTGCGGATCCGTCTATTATGTTTCATCATCTTGAACAAAGTGACTCTTTCCTCATATTTGCTTCAGATGGTCTATGGGAACATCTAAGTGACCAAAAGGCAGTTGAGATTGTTCACAGTCATCCACGTGCAGTAAGCATCTTCACCTCATTGTTATTGCTCGTATCATCTCATGCTATTTGCTTTTCCTTCTATCTTTTTTTTAGTTTCTCTTATGAAGAACATTCATGCATTTTTCTTTATATTAGATATTTCTTTTCTTTGTTTGAGTAATATCGGGCTGAGTGTTATACATATCCTTAGTGCTTACTTATATGGACATATCAGAGTTTTGAAAATAAAGACAATCTGTAGTCTTATATGAGTCATTACTTACTCGTGGCACAACTGAAGCTCTTTATGGAGCCTTACTGATGCTGTTTTTGGAGTGCTTATCATACTTCTAGAAGTCACTTGCATATAAAGCTAGAGTAGAGTGCAAAATATTTGTATGAACAATGGAGCTACGTCACTGTCATATGCAAACTGCACTCTCTTCTTTATATCGAGATGTATAATTATAATCAAGCCTTTAACCTTCACTTTTATCAAATTCGTTCTACATGCCAAAGTTCCAGGATTGATTTAACATACATCCCAAATCCCAATCTGAATTTAACTCACACATTCTGCAGCCTTATTCTGTCCTTCATTGATTGACATTATATCTAAATGTTTTTCCCTGTTTTGCTTTTTGTATTATTATTTTTCATGTTGTAGGGAAGTGCAAAAGGTCTCATTAAAGCTGCTCTCCATGAAGCAGCAAGAAAACGAGAGATGCGATATTCAGATCTCAAAAGGATTGACAAGAAGGTCCGCCGGCATTTTCATGATGATATTACTGTCATCATTATATTCCTTAATCATGAGAAGGTTCAAGATCACATGCAAGTTCCTCAGTTTTCAGTTCGAGGTGCTTTGGATCATTGAAGCACATGAAGAGTTCTTTCAAAATTCCAAAACATTCTCTAACTGATGATCAACACAGCCAGTATCGAAAGTTTCTTTATTTGGAAGATTGATTGCTTTGTGGGGTTTTAATGACCATGAAAAGTTTGTCATATTTCTTTTATTATAAAAGCATTTTTTTTACCTTGTATTTAAACTGTTGTGCTGTCAGATACATAATTTCTTGACTTTGGATAGCAATTTCAAATAAACCTGTTCTTGATGTTTTTACTGTATTTCCCTGCTCATCCTCTCTCTTCCTTTTGTTTTATTGAAGGGGGCCTGTGATGCTTTAATAGAGTAGATTGTTGACAGTCAGTAAGAATCAATGATCAAACAAGATTTGCCATGCAGCAGCATTTTAATATCTGCAGTTCTCTGCATAATGTATAATATTTAGTTGAGTAATGGACTCTGGCAGTATATTGGGTTATCAAGCTTGGGTGATCCCTTGTCTTTTTTCTTTTCTTTTTTGTTCTTTAAAATTTTGCCAATAAAACAATGCTTGCACCATTGCCACCTGTGTAGACATCTGTAGCCAAAATTTCAGTTTCTAGATAGCTTCCTAAGCACAATCCCAAGGGCTGTTGTTGACATGTGTGAGAGGCATGATGACACTCGATTCACCCATGTATCATCCTCTAACAATTTGATTTATCATCATTCATGAGGATATCTTTGGAGATCAATCTCAAGAGGCAGATGAAAGAAAGACTTTTGGGACATGCTTTAGATCTGTCAAAAAGTAGGTCAAATGAGTCATTTGATTTCACACATGTAAAGAGTATTCTGGCTCATCATGTCATCCAATGGAAATTCTTGGGGTATCTCACAGCACTGGGTCATTTTTTAGGGTAGAAATAATCATGTCAATTCACTTGATTAAATTTGCCCCTTAATCTAGAGGTCCTTTTAGCAATTTGTAATGTGATAATTCTTTTTGGTGTGCTCTACAAACATGTGAAGCCAGTACTCTTGATTGCATGATCCTCATGTCACCATGCTTAAGATTTCTTACTGAGAAGAAGGTAATTCAAACTCATGACCTTTGAATTATTAGCAAGTATTGGATTTGGTTTCCTCACATACTGTTACAAAAAGAAAAGGTAGATTAAGCTAATGTTGAAATAATATATTAAAAGATAAAATTCAAGAGCATAAATATTATTATCCTTGGGGTAAAATATGGTCTTGTGTATGAGAATTAACCGATATTTTCATCGTCTCAAGATTGAACCAAAAACTCTTTTATCTTATATCATCGAGGATGTTTTCACGAGGAAAAAAAGAACGAGAAGGATATGAGGATCAGAGAGGGAGAGGCAGTAGTAGTTTAGGAATCCATTGATTGGCTGCATGTTCATTGGTGTGGGAGAAGAACATGATCTTTGCCATAACCAAATCCTCTCATGTCACTTCTCTTTCTTCTCTCCTCAATCTTTATCATCTCCTCTGATCTCATATATTTTGAGTTTGACGGAGATAAGATTTCCCCTTTCCTCTTAATATGCATAAGTAGGAGAGGGACATCTTATTGTATTCAAGCTAAAGCTTCTTATCTTCAATAAAACTTTTTTAATAATTGTTCTTATCTTCTATTATTTTTATCATGGTATCAGAGCAGTGAAAAAAGCGAAGCTTCGCTCTTGCCTTCGGCCAGCGACCAACACCGCTGCAACCAAATTCCTAAGAGGCTCCACGGCCAATCCTCATCTTCCTCACCGTGATAGTCTTCGTTGATCTGCCAACAGTTGGCGGACTTAAGGAAAACAAAGGGCGGACTTAAGGAGAACAAAGGGCGGACTTAAGGGGAACGAAAGGAACACCTATGCCCTCACAACAACAACAATCATAGTAGCATCAGCGATCTACTCTTGCTCTACTCACGACTCTCGCTCGTAAACCATTCTTTGCATCGATCCTCCTAATCTGTATACGTAGGAGAGGGACAGAACAACTTTAGGAGAGGGACATGATAGCTTATTATATTCAAACTAAAGTTTCTTATCTTCAATAAAGTTTCTTCAATAATTGTTCTTATCTTCTATTATTTTCGTTGCACCACAAATGTCATTAATTGCTCTTCTATGTATCAACCAACCTGTCTGTGTGTCTGTGTGTGTCTGTTTGCATTGATCCTCCTAATCTATATATGTAGGAGAGGGACATGATAGCTTTAGGAGAGGGACAGGATAACTTATTATATTTAAGCTAAAGCTTCTTCAATAATTGTTCTTATCTTCTATTATTTTCGTTGTACCACAAATGTCATTAATTGCTCTTCTATGTATCAACCAACCTATCTATGTGTCTGTATGTGTGTGTTTGCATCGATCCTTCTAATCTATATATGTAGGAGAGGGATAGGATAGCTTTAGAAGAGGGACAGGATAACTTATTATATTCAAGCTAAAGCTTCATATCTTCGATAAAGATTCTTCATTCTTATCTTCTATTATTTTCATTACACTACAAATGTCATTAATTGCTCTTATATGTATCAACCAACCTATCTGGGTGTGTGTGTGTTCATACGAAGAACTGGTTTCGAACGAAAGACAAAAGTCTCACTCTCATTCATGGCAGCCTCTATACAAGCTCTTAACTTCTTGGCCACAGCCCGAGCACACGTCGCAGCACATCGATCACCTCGAGCCCGTTCACTCCTCCTGCTTCGATCCAGGCAAAAGCCATGCATCAAGAAGAAGGAAGCGAGAGCATCCAAGACTGAGAGAAACGGAGGTAGAACTGCCTTGTGCAATCCGAGGTCCATGAGCTGTGTCGAGGAGAAGATGACGAACCTGCGGCGACGCATCCCGCATTGTGAGTCGATGGAGCTCGACGGGCTCTTCCTTGAAGTGGCCGGCCACATCATGTGCCTGCAATTGCAAGTGAAGGTGATTCAGATGATGGTGAAAGCGTTGTCACCCCGTGAATCCGACGAGTGATTTCTCGTGGAGTACTTCCTCCTTGCGTTCTCTTTGTTTCTTTCTCTTCTTTTTTGAGATTTTGTATTCTCTTTGTCTTTTGGTTTCTTTTATTCTCTTTTCGCGTGATCTTGAGACTGCTAATAAAGATGAATGAGGAGGAGTTCTTAGGAACAGAGATTGGCATGTGGTGGATATGTTTACAATAAACTGTACATATCTTTTTTAATATCTTACAATTCCAATTCCTTCAACAAGTTTTTTTTTCTAAAGATAAGCAATCTCCTTTTTATTATTTAAAATATATAATTACCTAAAAAAATTAATTTTACTAAATATAACCCTTTAATTACTAATCATATTCATATTTCTCATACCCCCTTAATTATCTCGACACTTTATAGGTCAATGTAGGGACTCAGGAAGATGACATCTTTCAAGTTATTATAAAAATATCTTAAATATCATCTTCAAGATGATATATCCTAAGTTGTTAGAGAAACATCTAAAATATAATCTTTTTGATGTGTAACGTAACGTTTTAAACCCTAAAAACATTAAATCGATCTAATAAACATAAGAAAATTATTTTTCACCTTCTTTGATTTTTAAATCATCCATTATTTATTTTTTCTTATTACTTTGCATCATCATCGACGAAGAAAGATGCTACGAGGAGGAAGAAGAGAATGAAAAAAAAAAAAACGGTACGAGAGTTAAGTTAAGAATATTTACATCTACTTATAAAAGAAATCTTAAATAATAAAAAAATTATAAATATAGTAATAGAAACAAGATGAGGAGTTCACTGATGGCTGAGTGGTTCTGCTTAAAAAGGATGTGCTTATTTTGTTTGAGGTAGTGTACTTGCATTTTCTTCAACAAGATTTATGCATCACAATTATTACTAGGAAAATTTGGATTCTGAGAGTAAGAGGAGCTGAAATCAACAAAATTATTCTTTGGGAACAAAAATATTCTTTTAGCTGATAGCTAAAATTTCATCATTAAGTAGGATTAAGAATGAAATTTCTGCCCTTCTTTTAAGAGCAAAACAATGAGATTTATAGTTAATTTCTTGTGCATCAACCATAGTGACAAGATACATAAGTTTGTTTTCTTTAAGCACATCTAATTCAGAATTGTTGGCTTTATTTTTCTTTCTTTTATTTTGTTTCTTTCTAAGAGGAATTTTTTGGACCAATAAATTGTAAAATTCATGCAAGATATCATTTGGACTCTTATTCACACCTAAGTATGGGCAAAACCCACTCATGTGACATCGATAACTAAATAAATAAATAAGGATGAATTTAGAAAAAATATTTTTGAAAAATTTTCACGCAACACTGCTAATCACATGAAAATACCATTTTACCCATATCTTTATCGGATATGTCGTCGCCACCCTTACCTTCCTGCATTGTCTTTGTCTTCATGAATCTCGTGAGTCATACCACCTCCTTTCTCACTTATGATCAATTGTGAGGAGAGCTTGTAGGCGATAGTTAATACACATGCTAATCCCTCTTTGTCCCTTATGATCAACACGGGGATGTGTGGGTTGCCCACTCTCCTTTATCTGTGGTCAGTGACTAAGCCTGTGAGCTGCCCTATCTTCTTTCTCACCCATGGTCGAAGACGAGGGAGACTATAGATAATGACAAAGGCATGTCCTTCCGCCACAAAAAACACATGCACTGGTTGCTCCCTCTCCTTCCTTGCCTACGATCGATGACGAGAGGAATCCATAGACCCTGATGGTGAGAGGAGCTTGTGGGCAATCGAGACAGCTATTGAGGTCCAATGAGGGTAAGATCTCCGCCGTTGGTCACTTACACTATGGGTGATGGACGAGAATTTCTTAAAATTTTACGGGACGGGTTGATAGGAGTAGAATGGATATATGAAAAAATGAATACTATTCGAAAATTTTTCTAATGTTAACGCGTTATTTGAAAAATTATCAAGTTTTAGGATTTTTTTAAAAGGAATTCGCTCAATAAATAAATAAAAAAAAGCTGAGAAGGGTTTATTGGGCCGGCAAGCTATGAGATTCGTGCGACGGTTTATTGGACGGAATCCCCACTGATGTTTCATGTGACGTCGATAACTAAATAAATAAATAAGAAAAATGTTCGAAGAACCCTAAGCTGAGAGAGCAGAGAACTTGAAGTGCGGAAGCCGGATTCGACCACCACCACTACTACCGGAGCCGAAGTCTTCCTGGGATCCTTGCCTCCTCGCAAATGGCGGCTGCTGCCTCGGCTTCGTTGCCTACTTCGCCCGCCGCGGTCACGGAGAGGAGGGGTATCCCGGGAGCATCATTCGTGGAGGACGTCGAGACCTATCTCAAACAATCCGGCCTCGATGCCAACTCCTCCCTCGCCTTCCTTCAAGAGAGGTTCTTTCGTCTCTTTTTCTCCTCTATATTCTTTCAAGTGGCGACGGATCAGATGCTTCGATCTGAATTTATCTACACTTTTGTTTTGTTGTTGTTCTTCCTCTTCCGATCATTGGTATCACGTTTTCTTTTGGGGCTCTTCTTTTCTGTAACACGTTGTACTTTTCAAATTAGTAAGTGTTGTTTGTGTCGCTTTGATCTCTCTCAATTCTTTCTTGGTTCAGTTGCTTTTCAAGTTACTTTTGGATTTCATTTGTATACATTTGTTGTTTCATTAATCTGATGATTACTATCCTCGAAAAATCTCTTCTTGGGACTCATTGGATATGTTGATCTGCGTCGTCATCTTTATATATGCGAATAAATTGGTAAAGTTGCAGTTATAAGATAGAGCTCCAATTGCCTGTTTATTGTCTATTTTTCTTAGGTTCTTTTTGTGACACCCTAAGTTTAGCCTTAAGTCCAATACGAGAGAAGAATTGAGTTAGTTTATAAGGTTAATGGGTCCAGTATCCCTTTTTTGGGCTTAATAATTTTGGATAAGTAGTTAGTTAATGAACTAGTTTTCCTACTGGTTCAGATCGAGAGTGGACCCTATTACCACGCTTGGTCAGAAGCCCAAGTGGTAAATGACTATCCGTGGATGGGATGGGAGGCATTTCATGGCGTCGCCACCATTGGATTGAGCCTGTGATGCCCTACTAGATTGATTCTAGATATTGTTTGGCTTTGATGAGGACTTGATGTGTGAGGAGAATTAAGTTGGTCTTGAGGACTAGATGGGTCTACTATGATTGATTTCAGCTTAGCATTTTGGGTCAATGGTTCATATTTATCATGTTAATGGGCCAGAGCATTGTTGAGATATCTGGATTGGTTAGTGCATTGAAGCACAAGGGATAGGTTTTAGGTCGAGTCCATGTGTGAGCGTCATGTATGTCATTTGATGTAATAAAAAATTTTTCTAGTGAAAAAAATGTTAATGGGTCAGTAATGCTATCATATGTTGGATTGTGACACTTTGAAACTTTAAGAGGAATTGATCCTGGGTTGATGTTTCAAGGATTAGATCTATTTCTCCATTGTACTTTAGTAAGCAGCATGGAATTTCAATTGTTTATCTACTTGAACATTTGAATTAGGATGATGTACAAATAACTTACTTCAGACGGTATGATTCTTACAAAGGACTTACTGATATTACATGGAACTATTTTTATTTTTCATGGATTAAAAATTCCTAACTGTTGCAAACATTGGGTATACCTTCTCTATTTATGTTGATGCTTTATACAAGTTTGCTATCATTCTTCTCAGGCTTCAGCAGTATAAGATTGTGGAAATGAAACTTCTGGCACAGCAAAGGGATCTCCAGGTTGTTCTCTTTTCTTGGTTTACTTTCTAAAAAGTAGATGATGCAAATGTTCTGCTTGAACTTATACGTGACTATTTGATGAAAAGTCACTTGTATGTCATCTAAACTTTGTGCCACATGAGCTTCCTCATTAAATTTTAAAAAAATCACAGGGCTTTCATGTTAAACCTCTGAGATAGTAGGTCATTTGTTTGAGGAAAGAGAACTACAATTATTTTCCTTAATGTGAATTTTCTTTGAGAGAAAACTTTTTGTGTCTTTATTGTGGGTTGTTTATTAAAGCTTGATGCTTAAAGAACTGACCTTTTCAGTTATGTTAGTGCAGGCAAAAATTCCTGATATCGAGAAGTGCCTAGATGTTGTTGCCACATTAGAAGCCAAGAAAGGCACTGGTGAGGTTCGTTTCAAGTAATTCATCGATCTTCTATAACTTATGTCATTGTCCTGCTCTTGATATAAGTTTACTTGGAATGTTAACTTTGAAACAACAATCCTTATGCAGGTTAGTATTTCTATTTCTTATTGGGCTCATTCATATTGTGCAATTAATTTTCTGCTCGTATCATCTTACAACTGAGTAAAACATAAGGATCGCTTTTGTTGTGTAAGATGCTATTGAGGCACAAATTTAAAGTTTAATGACCAATTAATAAGCTCATTGATGTTTTAGTGCCATTCCTTTTTTGAAGTGATTGATCTGTATGAGTTATCTAGCAGAATCACTTTGTCACTACCGAATGCCCCAATTTACACAGTTTCCCTTCATGTACCTCTCTCCTTTCCCATCTGTTTTCACCGTTGAATAGTCTGTTTTACATGGGGATGAATTTTCATATATGTAGTGCATTAAGGTTCATTATAGGAAATCCTCATCAGGTCCAGTCCTAAGATGAAAGTCGAAACATTGCTGTCCTCTCATATCATGATGACAGTTTTCATACTCTGGGATATGTGCTTGGCCAAATATATAAAATTTATTTAAAACATAACTTGCTTTGCCAAGAAAAAAAGCATTCATCAAGCTGTATATCATTTGAGTTTTTATATAATGTAAAATATGCATACAGTAATTTGAAAATCGTATGTCTATAATGCATAGTTTTTTCACCAACAAAAATATATCCTTCCATTTTTATGGATTTGCTTCACAATATACATTAATTATATTTTTTATGTTAAACTATGCATTAAGAACTACAAGATCAGTTAATTGGTGGCAGAAGTTGGTCGTTTGAAAACTGCAGCTTTAGCATCTGGATGAAAGTAAAATCATGGTGGTGAAATTTCTAATTAACTGAAGATTGAAGTGTGGAGGTAGTTTATTAACTTTGTTTATTAGTTTGAGGTTAATTGTGCTCCTCTTGCATCCCCAATTTTAGCTTCTCAAACTCGAGTCACGCATTAGTCAAGTGTTCGATATTGAGTATTCATTGTATGTCAAAATAATTTTAAAATAAATTGAGATACAAATAACGGACTTCCAGTGTAATATTTCCTTCCCTTCTGTATAGGAACAGAATGAAAATTAAATAAGTGGTTTTGGAAAGTTCTGAAAATTTTAAATAACTTGCAAAATGGTGCAAAGAAAGGTCACCACTATAAATTGAAGGATGCAAGCTTAGCCACCTGCTTCTGCTTGGCTTTTTTGAATTATTTCCTTCTTCATTAAAGTTTCCAGTCCTTTACTTCAGCACCTGATTATCTTAAAATATTTGGTTCTTTCTTTTTCATTCATGTTAACTGAAATCAAGGAAAACAAGGTTTTCTGAATGTAAATCAGGTAAATGTGAAGTTTAATCAATACCTGATTCTGTTGCACAAACTATTTCATCATCTTATTGAGGGCCACTCTAATCTGCTTATACGTGTGATTATATGCCCAACAAAACACTGTGGTTTGATGTAACTACAGGACTTTTAACATTAGAGGTTTATTATATTAGTTGAGAAGTTTATACCTATTTCTGTGTTTTGAATTGATTGGAAAGGTTCAAGTGAATAGTTGCCAATATCCTATAATTCATCACTCATCGTTTGTTTTGAAGAGATTAGTTGCAGCATCCAGGTTGTTGTGGACAATTTTCCAATAGATATCAATAGACAATTTTCAGAGAATTTGATTCTCAATTTTGGCAATATAAACAATTGCAGGCACTCATTGCTGATTTTGAAGTGTCTGAAGGCATTTATTCACGGGCAAAAATCGAGGATAGTGATTCGGTGTGCCTTTGGTTGGGAGCAAATGTCATGCTCGAGTATTCCTTGAAAGAGGTTGGTTCTTTTCTTTCTTTTCTCAATGTGTCGTGTCATGTAGTTTCAGATCTTAGAAAGTTTTAGGTGTTGATACATTCGATATCCACCTAAATTTTCATAGGCAAAGGCCCTCCTAGAAAAGAACTTAGAAAATGCTAAAGCCAGTTTGGAAGTCCTTGTTGCTGATCTGCAGTTCTTGAGGGATCAAGTTACCATAACTCAGGTACCTGTTCCAGTTCTTTGTATCCGATGTCCAAAGGAAACACATAGAATCTTTAATAAGGTGGCAAACTCATTCAAATATCTCATGCATGACCATCTGAGATCATGATGTATGTGCAGGTCACCGTTGCCCGGGTGTACAACTGGGATGTTCACCAGCGAAGAATCAAACAAGTTACAAAAGAAGAGTGATCCTTTTTGCAATAGCTTTCAGTCGCTAAACTGGAGCTCTCTCGGTTTGATGTGTTTGCTTAGTTGCTGTTTCCTACGTTACAGTGCTACTCTCCTAGAATGGGATGTTGTTTTTATGAAGTTATTGTGCTAAAAAGAATTAATTATTTATGTCGATCCTAGACGTAACATATTTCCACAGTACATTTTTGAGCATGTTCTGAGTTACACTAATTGGAAACTGATTATTTTGTTCCTAAGAGAGTAGGAAAGTCTTTACTGAAATATTTTGTGAAGAGTATTCAGATAACAGGACTTGGAAGTTTGTGGTTTCTACCTTTTAGTTGTGACGGGGAATACCTTTTAGTTGTGACACGTGACTTTTGTGTGATGTCCAGATTGGAAGAAGGAGATAGACATTGTCCTCCATCGGTTTGTTCACGTGGATAAGGGTCTAACGGAGAATGTTACAGCTGGTCTTACCCTTATTGCCCATTGCCCACGTGAAGAAAAGATTGGGATAGAGGTGATTGAGGGTTATCTTATCGTAGGGTATTTTATAGAATATTTTGTTCATTTACTATCTTAGTTTTAGTATAATTATAAGGGATCATTTTTCACGAGTTGCATTTACTACCTGGGGTTACTACTTGGAAAACCTTTCTTGACCTTGATTTTCACGTGGGTGGCACGGGAGATTGGTGTTTTCACCTAAGAGCACCTTGAATAACTTTGCGCATATGGGCTTAGACTACATTGGGCTGATTAGAATATTAATGATATCTTTTCATAATATTTTTGGTATTAGAATGAAAGCTTAATATCGTAGGAATGCTCGCTCGTTGATCCTTTCAATGAACCCTCGAGTGAAGAGACTTTGCCCTTAACCTATAGTATTTTTACTTAAGGGGGACAACAATCACCCTTTTCACACATCGATACATCCACCTTGATATAGACATTGATGAAATATTGACATCTATTTAATAACCCGAGTCTCTCATCTCTAAGGATGGTCTTAAGCCACCTACTCATCCCTATTGAGGTATTCTTAAACTTCACTTAACAAGTGAGATGCTAACAAGCATGATATAGGTTGTCGCTTCGCTTTTGCCGTAGTTGGCCCAACACGTAGTGCCACCAACTCAGTTATAGTCGGCTCTACTACCATCGACACCCGTTGAGATTCCCAAAAGTGCTCGAGGCCCATCGAATCATTGATCGTGGGGATACTTCGATCCTCGACCATGAAATTTAACGAACTACACCACCCTTAGTCTACTATACTTGAATCCGAGGCCCAATTAGCGGACTCGACGGAGGACTCCCTATATATCCAACTATGATGGATCGACGTTTGGAGGAGATGCGACAAGAGCTCTAATAGTCAAAAGGGGAAGCGTTGGTTGACCCCACCTTGGGTCGATTGTTGTTCACCTAAAAAATCTAGGAGGAACCAATTCCATTAGGCTTTTGTCTCTTATCCTTAGAGGCGTTTGATAGTAATACCAATCCGATGGAGCACATTTTAGCTTTTTGTACCCATATGTCGCTATATAGTATTTTGGACGTCCTAATGTGTCACACATTCTCAAGCATGTTAAGAGGCCCAACACGAGAATGGTACACTCGCATGATGCCACTTTTCATCCGCTTTTTCGCCTAGCTAGCGAGGAAGTTCGAACTTCACTTCCATAGGAATGTATGCCCTTGGCCCTCAGTAGCAACACTCCTTGGACTTTGCTGTTCGGTTCAATAATGAGATCCGAGGTATAGTAAATGCTCATCCATCACTTATAATATAGACATTCATGATGGGGCTTAGGCCATTTCCTCTTTTTTAGTCATTAATAGAAAGACCACCGGTGACTATATTTAAGGTACTTCAAATGGCCAATCAATACATTGCCACCGAGGCAATGGTCTTGGGCAAGCGTGAGTAGTCATGCAAGAGACCGAAGCAAGAGTGGCCACAATCAGCCCCGACCCTGAGGTCATCGTGACGGAGGAGAAATGAACGATTTAAGTTACCTTACCCAAGGTCTAAGCTAACCCCCCTAAATATGACTAGAATTGAAGTTTTTCTATAGATAAAAGAGAAGAGACTTTTAAGAGACCCTCACCCAATGAAGATCTCGTTGACAACAAGAGACAAGTCTAAATACTATCGGTTCCATAGAGATTACGACCACGACACTAAAGATTATCGCGACTTAAAAGAGTAGATTGAAGAACTCATACGTTGGGGACACCTCGAGCGATTCGTTCAAAAGCACTAGGAACCCTCACCTTGACCTCAAGGGTCGATGGAGAGACAGATTAATGTCATCATTGGTGAACTCGCCTGAAGGTTAGCTCCTCGGCTTGTAAGAGTTATATTCAAGTTGCCATGAAAAACATCCAAGGACAAAGGGTTACCTAAAACTAACCTTTAAGTAGGAAGAGGTAGAGTACCTCGACCCGAATCATGAACATGGTTTAGTAGTTTCTGTAAAGATAATTGACGTTTGGGTGAAGAAGGTCATGAATGACACAATTAGCTATGTTGATATCCTCTACTTTGATGCTTTCCAAAAACTTGAGCTATCAACTAACAACCTTATGTTAATGACTTCTTTGCTAACAAGGTTCAGTAGCAACTCCATCTCATCTCTCGGGACTATGAACCTTCTACGTCACATTTGAATACAAACCTTATTCCAAAATAATATTGACTAAGTTTATGGTAGTGGATATTTTCTTAGTATACAACACGATCATAGGTCGACATACACTGAATAAATTGAGGACGATGGTGTTGACTTACCATATGATGATAAAGTTTTTGACGAGGGTCGACATCGAAGAGCTGAGAAGTAACCCAAGGGAGTCATGCGAGTGTTATCTAATGACAGTCTCCCTATTGAAGAAAGCCCGACCCGAGGTATCACTTATAGAGCCCTGAGACTTAGCCAAGTCCGTCTCACATCTCGAGCCAATGGAGCTACTGATCGAAGCACCTATAGACAAAGCTTGATATAACCAAACTATCAAGGTTGGGGGACCATTCATGAGGAGAAGTGGGTGCAACTCATCAACTTTCTTCGGGAGAATATTAAGATGTTTGTATGGTTGCCGGGAGACATGAAAATTACCTAGCGGGACACCTACGACGGTCACAATAGCCTCAGACTCTATTCATGGGCAATTTAAGACGTCAAATGTTTTCTCTATTCGCATCATCCATTATTTTTCTACCATTGGATCAGGCTCACCACTAAAGCTGGGTAAGAACAATCAGGACAAATTTACCAACAAAAGTAAGAGAGGAAATGAATATGAAACTAGTAATAAGAGGGTCAAGACATCTAGATTTGGGAAAGGAAAACCACCGCAGAGGACTCAGTCATGTGCAAAATATGGATTAAATTATGAAACAAGCTAGTCGGAGTTTAGTTTCTCATAAAGTATGTTTTACCATAATTGGATTCTTTAACAGAGAGTTACAAGTAAAAGAGTACCAAAAAATTGAAACTTATAATCTTTGTTTTACAGATTCTATAGGGTCAATTGAAATAAAAGTTTGGGTAGGTATTTGAACTCCAAATTTGTCAATCTTAATATCAACAAAAAGATCTATGAGTCTATTTTCGAATGAACTTGGTTTTGCTTAAATATGAATTCGGTGCAGAAAGTTATGACTAAAATAAAGCAGTAAGGTCAGAATCTCGAAAAAAAATTATATTCATATTTTTATTCCTAAACAAGAAAGATATTATGTATAAAGACAACATCTTTCTAATTGTACAGAATTGAGATGAAATTATAGATTAAAATTACTATAGGATAGGGTTAGAACACTTGCATTTGAGAATTTTTGATCCGAGAAGATTTGAGCAAAAAGACCCTAAGCCCCAAATTTTCTCATCTTTTTCTTTTTTTTTTCTTCTTTTTTCTGTCTTCCTCTCTTCTCTAATGTAAGCTACCTTCTCAGGTTCCTTATGAATGAAGGCTGAGAGGCTTAGGCGGTGGAATTTGTTATTTTGTGTATTTTATAATTTAGTCCTTATATTATTTATATTTACGATTAGGTCCTTAGAGTTTACAAATAGGTTATCAGATTTTTACAAACAAGTCCTCAAATTTTATAAATAGGCTCTCAAGTTTATATTTAGGCTCTTCTATATAATTTAAAATGGGTACTTCCATTACAATTAGATCCTTGTACGAAAATTTAGAAATGAGGAATGTTACACTCTTCTAGAAGTGAGTCGATGAAAGCCAATAGATAGAAGACTGACTAGGAGTGAGGCAAAAGAGCTGTAAGTTGGTTATAAAGCTATACCAGGAGTGAGTCGATGAAAGCCAATAGACAAAAGACTGACCAGAAGTGAGTTAATGAAAGCCAATATACAAAAGTCAAGGTCCACATTTCGCTTCAAACAGTAGGAACTTGATTCTATTTCTATTTCCAGATTCAATTGTGTTGGATTCGATTGCCTTTGTCCTTCCTGCAAGTCTAGCATGAGGATGCCGCCTAGCTGAGTTCAACAAGTTTAGTGCCCCGACTTCCCCCTAGGCATGACCAACGAAACAAAGGCCTCGTAAGTTTGCCCCCAACCACCAACAAGTAATGAGTAAGGAGGTTGACAAGTTGTTAGGAGTAGGGTTCATTACCGATATGTAGTACCCGAAATGGCTCGCCAATGTTGTACTCATTAAAAAATTTACTAGAAATTGAAGGATGTGTGTTCACTATACTGATCTCAGCAAAGCATGTCCAAAGGACAGCTACCCATTTGTTGGATTGATAAGTTGGTAGAGCCTACCTCAAGTCATGAGCTCCTCACCCTTATGAAGGTATTCTTAGGGCATAACCAAATCAAAATGACGTTAGAGGATCAAGAACATACTTCCATTATCATAGACTGAGGCATATATTACTATCGAGTAATACCTTTCAAGTCAAAAAATGCAGGAGCAACATATCAAAAGATGGTGAATAAAATGTTCAAGCTTAGATCAGGAGAAATGTTGAAACTTATGTGGATGACATGACAATGAAGAGCAAGACAATCGACTCATAATGGACAGAATTGGTTGGGACATTTCAAGTTATGAAAAAAGTTCAACATGCGCCTCAATCCAACCAAGTGCATCTTTGGGGTTAACTTAAGAAAGTTCCTCGGGTTTATCGTGTATTGGAGAGGAATAGATATAAACCCCAAGAAGGTACGAGCCATATTAGAGATGCATCCACCTTGGTAAGTAAGTGAGATTCAATAGTTAATGGTCGGCTAGCCATGCTCAATCGATTCTTATTTTGATCCGATGATAGGTGTTTAACTTTCTTTTAGGCATTAAAGAACCCAAAGGGTTTCTTGTGGACCAAGTGCCATAATGTGTTTGAGAAGTTGAAGGATCACCTCGCTAAGCTGCCGTAGTTCACTTCCTCTACTTTGGGTGAAATTCTAAGTCTCTACCTTGCTACCACTATCCTAGTTGTTAGCTCGGTGTTGATACAAGATTACATAGGAGTTCAAAGGGTCATCTACTATGTCAATCATATTTTGAGCAGACTCGAGAAGTGGTACCCCCTATTGAAAGGCTTGCATTTGTGCTAATCATAGCGGCAAGGAAGCTTTGCCCCTATTTTCAAGCACATGTTATACAGGTGATCATCGACTAACCACTCAGGTAGGTTTTCTCTTAGTTCGATGTCTTAAGATGACTATTGAGATGATTAGTAGAGTTAGGAGAGTTTAACATTTGATATGTCCCGAGGACTACCATAAAGGCCTAGACGCCACCGGACTGAATCTTATAACTAACTCCTCATTCGTCCAAAATTTACAAGTACACCCCACTTGCATGGACATTGTTCGTTAATGGCTCTACCATCTTAGATGGAGGTGGCATTGGACTTGTCCTAAAAGACTAAAATAGATAAGTTTATGAGCAAGCTCTTCGCTTCAGGTTCAAAATCTTCAACAATGAAGCTAAGTATAAGACACTTCTCTTAGGGCTTTGGTTTGCTTGAGAGCTACAAGTTCAGGATCTGATAGTATTCAACAACTCGTAGTTGGTCATGAACCAAGTGAAAGAGAACTACGAGGCCCGAGATGCAACTATAGTAAAGTACCTTGCCAAGGTGCATAAACTAACCCCAAACTTCTCCAAACTTAATATGTTGCAAGTTTCTCATGAAGAGAGTGTATAGGTTAACGCACTTGCTAGATTAGCATTGACCCAGGCTACGAAGGATGGTCAACTACCAATTGAGACGTTGCTGGCCCAAACCATAGATTTGCACGACATGGATATGGTCGGGGTAGAGCCTAGCTAGATAGATAAAATCCTACACCACAAAAAAGATGAAACACTCTCGATGAATCCCATGTCAGCCCGGAGAGTTAAGCATCATCAACCATGGTATTGCTTGATTAACGATCACTTGTATTTTAGATCTTTTAGTCAACCATTCCTTAGATGCCTACTCGAGAAGCTAAGAGGGTGTTGGTCGAGGTGTATGAGGGTATCTACAGGAAGCACATTGGTGGATGAATCTCGCCTTTAAGGTACTTCAACAAGGTTTCTGTTAGTCAACGCTATGCAATGATGCAATAGCCAGAGGTTTATGCAAATATAACCTCAATCGTCAGTCTCTTTGAGTTCCATCGATTGCAGGTGGCCCTTTGCTTAGTAAGTTATGGACATCCTCATACCCTTTCCATCAATCTCGGGCTAGGAAAGGTTTCTTATCATCGAAGTTGACTATTTTATGAAATGGATGGAGGCTGACCCACTAGCATTGATTGCTGAGCAGTAGGTTGAGGGATTCATATGGGAGAATATCATCACCTGTTTTGAAATTTCGAGTCATAATCACCGACAATGGAGCTCAATTCGATAATGTGAAGTTCAAGGAGTTTTGCTAATCCTATGAAATTCAGATTGGTAGCTCATCCTTAGACTAATGGTCTTATCAAGGTCACCAACCAAGCTATTTTCAAGGAGTTAAAGAAGTGGGTCATTAGAATAAAAGACACTTGCGGATAAGCTATTGAATATCTTATGGGCCTCTCGGACAATACCTAAGACCTGGTCAAGAGAGTTGTCATTCAATTTATCCTTCAGCATCGAGGCTATCTTGCTACCCGAGATAGTCTTTCCAACACCTCAGGTTGACTTCGGGCCAAACTAGACCTAATCAGTGAGGTTAAAGCAAAAGCATACCTAAGGGCACTGAGATACAAAAAGGTGGTGGCCAAGCTTTACAACCGAGGTGTTCGCCCTCTGGAAGTTAGATTAGGAGACTTGATGCTTCGAAAAGCTGAAATCAATGACCCAATTGGATCTTGGAGTAAGCTAGCGCAAAATTGGGAAGAGCCCTATTGAGTCATTGAGGTTGTTTGAGATGAAACCTATTACCTCGAAACAACAAAGGGGGTGGTTCTATCAATGACATAATACATTATAAACTTAAAGAAGTTCTACCCCTGAGGCATCCCTCGGGGTCGAGTCGAGGTGATTATGCTTCGAGTGTCAAGTCTTAGTTTATCATATTTTTAGCATCAATTGTGAAAAAAAGGAATATTTTTAAGGTATAGGGGTTACAAGTTGAGGAAATAAAGTTTTATTAGTTTAAAAAGACTATGCCAACTTGGAAGGACCTCTACGTTCAAAATGAGACATTGACCTACCAAAATGGAAGACTAGTCAGATTGACAAGCTCAACGATGCAACAAAGTAAAGACAAAAGGACTAAATTAGATAGATAGACCCGATGACTCAAAGAAGGCTAACATAACATGACAAAACAACAGGCTAAGCATTAGGGCGAGGTGGTGAGTCAGGATCATCATTAAAGGGCACTTGAGCAGCTATCAAAATATTATGATCTTTAGGATACTTGGTGAATATATCTTCCTCCATCTCCATCGTGGGGTACCTCACCTTAAAATGAGATAAGGCGATATAGTACATGTACTGATATTATTGAGAAACCATAGAGAGCATCACATATACAATGAAAAAATAAAAATAAAACAAGTTTCCCAAAAGAAGTTTATCGAATTGTTGTGTCGGGAGCGAAAAACTCATAAAACCAAAAACTACATAACATGTGTGAGACATTCTCATATAGTGGAGATCATAAATCTCCAATCTGCAGATCTAAGTCCGTGGATGAAGGATATCTCCGCTCTCCTCTCTTGCAGTGATCCACATGGCGGATGAAGCGGCAACATACCTTCTTTTGCAGCATGTGCTTTTCCTTGTTTTTACGCACCACAAGGCAACATCAATTCAAGAAGGGGCCGACCCTTCTTACTATCCTTATGCCCCAATAGAGCTGATGGTAGGGGAGGAAAGGGAGGGAGGAGAATAGGAGGTGGGCAGCCAAAGGAGTCTAGCCTATGACACTTTGGTCCCTCTTCCTATTTATAGAGAGCCCTCTCAACTTAACTATAATGGATCCTTCTTTTTGGGTATTGAATCTTCATTTAATAACCCCTTGGCTTAATGGATATTGGATCCTCATCTAATAATTACTCTAAGCCTTATTGAGTGTTACCTAAGAATCTATTAAAATAGGGGTTTATCGGATATTACATATCCAATCCTCTATTCGTCGTGTTATCTACTATATATATATGACCCTTTAGGCCCAATATCGAGCTGGTTATGAGTTATACCTATCAGAACTCTTTTTGACTTAGTGAATCATTATCCCCATAATAATTCACTTAACTCATTGACAACGGATGTACTAGGCCACTATGCCATAGTCCCGAAACAGTAAAGGGGGATCTAATCCATTGGACTTATCTGCCCTCATTTACCATATATCTATAATCCTTCATCTATCTAATATCATAAAGTTCATATATGTCATGCCCATATGAAATTTATTCGAGTCTCACTCTAATTGGATTCTCCTGAAGAACTTTTTCTCTCTCAATTTGAATCTCACGCTTATCAGATTCATCATGATCCGATCGACCCTGGCCAGAGACTTGCTTGAGTGAGAGAACATGAGATATTCCTCTTATGATACTGAGAGTGGATGATTCTATATTGATGTTGAGAAATCTGATATGAGCATCACATGCATAGCGGAAGAATAGAAAAAACAAAAACACAGATTTCTTAAAAAAAGTATTACGTCATCGCGCGAAGATTGTTGTGCAAAAATCATAACACTGAAAACCGCGTGTATCAAGTGAGATTTGTTACTTAAGAAGATCATATATCCCTAAAAAATCTTAGATCTGTAGAAGTGGATAAAGGAAGTCAATTGTCATCTTCTTTAGCAGTGATCCACCTAGTAGATACGGCGAAGACGCTCCTTAAATTGCTGTAGAATCTTCCTCTCCACGAGCACCACGTGATCAAGAAGGAGCTGACCTTTGTTGCCATCCACATGCCCCAAACTAGGGTTCTCTATTGAGGGGGAGAGGAGAGGGATGAGTATAGGAGGGGCGGCCAAGAGGTGACTAGCCTTTGTTACCTTTTGGCCCCTCCTATTTATAGAGGTTCTTACCACTTCACCCTAATGGATCATACCATATTGGGTACTATATCTCTATCTAATTACCCAAGCCTCTTGGATTAGTGGATCTCTATCCAATAATCTATATTTAGTCTTATTGGGTCTCACCCAAAATATCAAATAATTCAAGGGCTTACTGGATATCCAATAAGATAGGGGCTCTAACGGATATCTCATATACGAACATTTACTCATCGCAATATCTACCATATATGTGGACTCTCTAGGCCCAATATCGAGTTGGTCGTGAGTTGTACCTATCAGAACTCCTTCTGACTTAGTGAATTATTATCTCTATATTTAGTCTTATTGGGTCTCACCCAAAATATCAAATAATTCAGGGGCTTACTGGATATCCAATAAGATAGGGGCTCCAACGGATATCTCATATACGAACATTTACTCGTCGCAATATCTACCATATATGTGGACTCTCTAGGCCCAATATCGAGTTGGTCATGAGTTGTACCTATCAGAACTCCTTCTGACTTAGTGAATTATTATCTCCATAATAATTCACTCGACTTATTGACTACGGACGTACTATGCCACTACGCCATAGTCCCTAGACGATATAGGAGGATCCAATTTATTAGACCTATCTATTTTTAGTTATCATATAACTATGATCTCTCATCCATCTAATATCCCAAAGATCGTATATCAGACATGGTGCTATAAAGCCCATATAGAATATACTTAAGTCTCATTCTAATTGGATTCTCCCGGAGAACTTCTTCTCTTTCAATCTGAATGACCCTGTCTAAGGATTTGCTTGATCAAGAATATATAGGATATTCCTCTCATGACACCAAGAGCAGATGTTTCTCTATCGACACTCAATTACCATCGTAATATTGGTTGCCACTCCTGATCGGTTGTGCTAGATTTGGAACTTCCAGACTTATAAGTCTAGTATCAAAGAGTAGAGTACTCATATAGGACATCATTGGTGTCTCAAGTCTAAGGACCAAACACACAACTGAGACCATGGAATCGCTATCTGACAATGAGGTATCATCAACCATTCAACATTCCGTGAGCGGATCAATTAGTGAACTCATTCTCCAATGAGCATTTGCACTATATCCCTAGTGTCCTCACATGAGCAGCTATAAGACTAGTTGCCTTCATCATATGGACATGTATACAACACATCAGTCTGCTTGTTTATCTCGATTTTCCTCTCGAGTAACCTATGACTAGGATTATTTAGGGTCTGTGTTTAAAGGTGAATCGGTCTTATTATCGTGATCTTCTCACGATCCAATTCCTATTGCATAGATCCATGAATATCACAATATATGCAATATGCAACATAAAGTAAAAACATGTCAATAATAATAATAAGCAAAAAGACTATGCAGCGTGTCACACATGCCATCACTCACGTGATTGGCTTATATGGCACCTATGACTAGTAGTCTCCTACTTGACATGAAGTTAATCTCCTACGTGTGTGATTCCCATCAGACCCCTGTGATACTCAAAGATAATATGAGACAACGACTTCGTTAGTGGATCTATGATGTTATCTTCGGATGGAACTCTTTCCCTTATTACATCTTTTCAGGCCATGATCTCTCTGATCAGGTAGAACCTCCTCAGAACATGGTTCAACTTTTGATAAGGCCTGAGTTCCTTCACTTGAGCAATCACCCCGTTGTTGGCACAATATAAGGAAATCGACTCCTCGTTGCCTAGCACAACTCTCTGATCTATGATGAGCTTCTTCATCCAAACTCCCTCATTTGTTACTTATATCGCAACAATGTACTCCGCCTCTACGGTCGAGTCAACAAAAGTATCTTGCTTGGAACTCTTCTAGCATACTGCTCCTCTATTCAAGGTGAACACATACCCTAAATTAGACTTGCTATCATTGACATCGAACTGAAAACTTAAGTCCATATAACTATCAACCCTAAGGCTACTTTCTCCATATACTAGTAAAAGATCCTTAGTCCTTCTCAGGTACTTAAAAATACACTTTACTACCTTCCAAGGTTCTAAACATAGATCCGCCTAATATATGCTCATAACACTTAGACCACGCGCTATATTAGGCCTGGTACATAGTATAACATATATAATAGATCCTATCGCTGATGCATAGGGTATCCTATCCATATTTGCCCTTTCTGCATGAATATTTAGGGATATACTCATAGAAAGTGATATTCCATGTCTCATTAGTATGAGACCTCTCTTGGAATTTTTCATGCCAAATCTTTTAACAATGGTGTCTATGTACCCGAATTGGGATAAACCAAGTATTCTTTTATATCTATCTCTATAGATCCGAATCCCCAAGTTCCTTAATGGAGAAATGTCTAGATAACCAAGCCTTTAATATGGAGAGCATTCCTACATCATTTTCAATAATCATAATGTCATCCACATATAGCACCAAAAAGGTGATAGCACCCTCACTTACCTTCCTGTACACATAAGGCTCGTCTTCATTCTTAACAAAGTCATAAGATCTGATCGCTTCATCAAATCTTATATTCCAACTTCAAGAATTTTGCTTTAGTCCATAAATGGACTTAAGCAAGCTGGATACCTTATCTAGACTCTCCTTGGACACGAATCTCTCATGCTGTATCATATACACATCCTCCTCGAGGTTGCGATTGAGGAACACAGTTTTCACATCCATTTGCCAGATCTCATAGTCATAATATGCTGCAATAGCCAATAGAATTTGGATAGATTTTAACATGACTACATGTGAGAAGGTTTTGTCATAGTCAACACATTACCTTTGACGATACCCCTTAGCCACTAGCCTTGCTTTATAGGTTTTCACCTTTCTATCTACTCCAATATTCTTCTTGAAGATCCACTTATAACTAATGGGTATGATACCCTCAGGTGCATCAACTAGGTTCCAAACCCTATTGGAGTTCATGGAATCCATCTCGGAATTCATAGCTTCTTGCCACTTCTTGGAGTCTATACTTGTAATAACCTCATCGTAGGTTTGAGGATCAATATTCTTAACATCCTCTCCTTTGATATGCCCTACATATCTCTCAGGAGGATGGGGTATTCTGCTGGACCTATGCAAAGTTGAAACTTATGTGCTAGGTACCTGAATAGACGCAGGCCGCAGAATTGTGCTTAAGCTAGGTTCTTTAGCCTCGCTCAACTCTATCATGCTCCCACTATCTCCACCAAGAATGTATTCATTCTCAAGGAACACCATCCTCTTGGATACAAAGACCTTTGATCCTCGGGGTGAGAGAAATAATCCCCACAAGTTTCCTTGGGTATCCCACGAACTTGCACCGTTTCGTCTTAGATTCTAACTTGTCAGGATTATGTCTCTTAACGTGGGCAGGGCAGTCCCAAATCTTAACAACCTTAAGATTGAGCTTCTTCCCTTTCTATATCTCACATGGTGTAGACACTACCGACTTAGTTGGAACTCTGTTCAAAAGGTTAGTTGTGAACTCTAGGGCATATCCCTAAAATAAGACGGGTAGGTCGGTGAAACTCATCATAGACCGCACCATGTCTAACAATGTACGATTCCTCCTTTCCGATATACTATTGAGCTGAGGTGTATAAGGAGATGTCTATTAGGATGGAATCCCAAGGTCCTTGAGGAATTATGTGAACTCTGTACGCAAGTACTCACCTTCTCGATCTGATCGAAGAGTCTTAATACTCTTTCTAGTTTAGTTTTCTATCTCATTCTTATATTCTTTGAATTTCTCGAAGGCCTCAAACTTATAATTCATCAAGTACATATGTCCGTATCTAGAGAAGTTATCAATGAATGTAATGAAGTAAGAATAACCTCATATAGCCTGAGTTGACATAAGACCACATACATCACTATGTATGAGTTATAGCAACTTAGTGGCTCTCTCTCCAGTTCCACTAAATGGAGAGTTGGTCAACTTTCCATGAAGGTAAAGCTCACAAGTTGCATATGATTCATAATCGAACGAATCTAGGTAACCATCCTTTAGCAACTTTTGGATTCTTTCTTCGTGGATGTGGTCTAGCCTACAATGCCATAGGTACACACTATTCATCTTATCTCATGTCCTCTTGGACACATTTATATTCATAATATGTGGAGCAATGTCATACATAAATAAATAATTATGTAATGTTCCTCTAGTGATGATCTTATCATCCAATATTATTAAACAACTATTGTTCTCAAGAACTAATTTATATCTACTAACTATTAAACATGAAATGAAAATAATATTTTTGATAATATAATGAATGAAATAACATGTATCCAATGCAATAGTAGCTCCACCAAGTAGATGTAGGGTGACCTCACCAACAACCACTGTAGCATTTTTTGCTCCATTGTCTATCTTAAGGTCCATCTCGCCTCTTGCTAATCTCCTAGGACTTGTTAGAACCTGCAACGAATTACAGATGTGATAAGCACCGCTAGCATCCAATACCCATGTGTTATTATAAGAATATGATAAATGGAGACTGATCATAAATGTACTTGAAGCTTCTCCAAGCTTCTATTCTATATTCTCTCCAAGCTTCTATTCTATATCCATCTTTGTCATAGTGGAAACATTGGCCTTTGTCCTTTGTTGAGTCCTTCTTAGCAACCTTTACTTTGACCGATTTACCCTTGCCCTTGCCCTTCTTAAGAGATTTCGCTGCCTTCCTTTTCTTTCTGGTTTTATTAGTTTAAAGAACTAGCTTCTCTTTTTTGATGGTGCTCTTAGCCTCCCTCAACATATTTAGGAGCTCAAGGAGAGTCACCTCAACCTTATTCATATTAAAATTCATAATGAACTAAGACAAGCAGTCTGGGAGGGACTAAAGTACAAGATCCACATACAAGTTATCATCTAGGACCATTCCTAGACTCGTGAGTTTCTCTATCCACTCAATCATCTTAATGATATGATTCTGAACCGGTGTCTCATTAATCATCTTGGGGCGGAAGAGACTCTTGGATATCTCATATTGTTGAGTTCTTCTCTATTCCTTAAACAATTTGCGGAGATGCAGAAGAATGGATCTGACATCCATCTTTTCATGTTATCTTTGTAACTTAGGAGTCATGGAGCCCAACATGTAACATTGAGCAAGAGTGGAATCGTCTAACTACTTCACGTAGCGAGTGATCTCATCCTCACTTGTCACTTCCTCAAGCATGGGTATCATTATGTCAAGGACGTACGTAATTTTATCCGTCATGAGAACGATTCTCAAGTTACAGAGCCAACCTATATAATTTGGACCAATGAGGTGGTTGACATCAAGTATGCCATGTAAAGGATTTAAAAGTGATATGTTTATGACAAACAAAAAATATAGCAAAAATAAATAACATATAGATTTTACATAAAAAGTAAACAATCAAGATACAGACTTTTATCTTAATCTACTCCCACTATTTTCTCATGGAATACAGAACTTCCTTTAGTATGTGAATCGGAGACCCCCCGGTGGATCTTTAGTGGGGATCGAGATCCAACCGACGTCTTAGTGTAGCTTTGAGGGACTCGACCAATTTCACTGAGCTCGAAAAGTCAGGTAACTCTTGCCAATCATAACTCTTTATGATTCCCGTCTTGTTCAACTTCTGAAATATCATGGCCTCGAGGGACTCGACCAACCATGATGTTCGGTTAAGTCATCATCATCGTTACAAGATGAGTCTAATTCGATGATATGCCTTCGAGGGATTGTACCAAGCATACAACGTCCTCAGGTTACTAGTGACATCTCTATGTCGTAGGCAAGATCTCGAGTCGCAATATAGGTGAGCCTCGAGGGACTCGACCAACTCAGCCTACGTTGAGAATCGATTTCTCCCTAAAACGATGGAAGGCCACGTGAGTCAATCTAATTACCTCATGCTTACCGACTTAATTTTATCATGAGAGGGGATTTTGATTTGGCCTCCTAGTACGACATGTCACACATACATATTTAATATATATCTACATCGCGAGCGTGCACGATATATATATATATATATATAAATATATATATATATAAATATATATATATATATATATATATAAGCAATCATACATCACATGAGTAATCACACCAAATGATAATAAACCACATCTTAATGTGATTAAGCTTGAGCCAATGAGCCTAATCACTTATATCACATCTATGTGTTGAATCCCAAATTTTAATGATAAAATCAATTAATGAGTTTATGGACTAATAAGCGTTTGAGATAAGTGACGTAGAAGAAACTTTGATCAGAGACTTGAACTATCGAAAGACAGATCGTTGAAGTAGGAGAATCAAACGTTGGGCCTGAGAGCATCATGTTAAAGATTGGACATAAGACCGAAGGATTGGTCGACGTGCCGAAGGATAGACTTCGTGCCATAAGTTCGGGCATCGGGCCGGAAGGATTATGTATTGCGCCAAGAAGATCAAATGTTGTGAGAGGTCGACATGTCGATGGATCGGGCAATACGCCGACAGAAAGGATGATGCACCAGAGGTTCGGACGAAGTGCCAAATGAACAGATGATATGCTGGACAATGTGCCGAAGGCTTCATGATTACAATTAGAGTTGTTAAATCTTGATCGAAGTCGTTTAGAATCTAATTGAGTTGGTTTTGGGGCGTAACCATGCCAACTTGATTAGGAGTCCATTGGGCCTAAACCAGGTTCGAAATGGGCATGTTGGAAGGTCAATTCAATGACATGAGGTTAGGTTGGGAGATGGTATCGCTAGGCCCAAGCAGTGGTACCGCTTGAGAGTTGGAAAGCACTGGTTGTGTTTTTTCAGGAATCCCGATGGTAGTACCACCCATGTAGGTGGTTGTACCACCAGAGCCCAGATTCCCAAGCTCTATTCGACGATAGTATCACCCAAGCAAGTGGTGGTACTATTAGAGCCCAGATTCCCAAGCTCTACGCAGATGGTAGTATCGTTAGTACCCCAAAAACTCGGAGATTTGAATCTTTGGCTCCATTTTCGAAGTCATTTGAGGTTTATAAATATCCCACTCATGCTTGCTTGGTGCAAGCACGAAAACTTATGATTTGAAGTGTGTAAACTCTCTTGAAAAGTGTTGAGTCACTTCTTCATTGAGTTTAGAGATCATACTAAGGAGGTGTCTGGTTTTCTTGTAAAAGAAAGGTGTGAAGGTTCTCTCCTAAACATGTGAAAAGGAGACAGAGTTGTAATAAGGGTAGTTGATCTTTGCCCATTTAAAAGAAGATTGGTAATGAAAGCAGGTAGCCTCGAGGGAAGAGGAATCAAGAGTGGACGTAGGTTGGAACGATCGAACTGCTATAAATTTGGTTTGTATTTCTCTTTATACTTTTTCTTGCTATTACTAACTGGTTTAGTTGCTTACTACCTTTACTTACATTCTAAGTTAAATGCATTATTGATATGTATTTTTCGATCAAAACATTTTTTTGAAAGCACTAATTCACCCCCCTCTTAGTGCCTTTACGATCCTAACAATTGGTATTAGAGCCTGATTCTCTTAGTTGATTTAACACCCAAGAGAGATGGCTTTTTTGGCAATCAAGAGAGTCACTCTATCACTCGTCCTCCTATGTTTAGTGGGACGAACTACACTTATTGGAAGACACGAATGCAGATTTTCTTAATTAATATAGATTTTGATTTGTGGAATGTCGTTGAATGTAGTTTTTAAAAATCTTATAAACCGATAAATAAATGGAATGATCTTGAAAAGAAAACGTTTTATGAAAATACTAAAGCTATGAACGTTTTATTTTGTGCTTTAGACAAAAATGAGTTTAATCGTGTTTTTATATAGCATATGATATTTGGCACACACATGAAGTTAAAGGACTTGAACAACTTTCCTTTTTAAGAACTGATAGGATCATTAATGACCTATAAAATGACTTGCAAGAAATATGACGAACACGAGGAAAACCTTCCAAAGAACAAGAAGGATATTTCACTTAGAACTAAAGAAGATCACTCGAGCAAAAGCTCAAATAATGATGTTGATGACTTAGCACTCCTCACAAGAAAATTTAAAAAGTAAAAAAAATAAAATAAATTCTATAAGATAAGATTCTAAGAATAAAAATAAACTTAAAAATGATACAATAATTTGTTATGAATGCAAGAAGCTAGGGCACTTTAAAAAATGAGTGTCCACAATTGAAGAAGAAGTTGCTAGCACAAAAAAAGAAAAAATCACTCAAGGTAACTTGGGATGAATCAAGTGTATCAAAAGACAAAGAGCAAACCAATGAAGACGAAGTATCAAACTACGCATTGATGACTTTCAATGATGAGGTATCTGTCTCAACTGAAATTTCTTTACCTTATAATGAATTACTTGATGCATTTTATGATTTATATGATGAACTTAAAACAATCGATAAGAAATATAAATTGCTAAAAAAGGATCATGTATCTCTCTCTAATAAATTTGATGAATTGAAAAATAAGTATGACAATTGCATGCTAACATCTTGCATTAAATGTAAAGAAATAGATTCCTTCAAAAAGAAAAATATGTTATTACAATAAACATTATAAAATTTTAAAATTAGAAAAAAATTATTAAATATAATTTTTGCTAATAGAGGTTATGTATATAGAAAGGAAGGAATCAGCTTTGTGAGTAGCAACACTAAACAAAAGTCAACTACATTTATAAAATGACTCACATTACATGTTCCCACTAAAGTTAAATATAATTTTTGTGAAAGATGTGATTATTTTGCGTATACATGTTAATTTAAAAAAATATAGCTCTAATAAATTAGTTTGAGTTCCTAAAAGAACCATAAATGATTTAATGTCAAAAGTCAAGAAATGTAGATCTAACCATGAAGGACTCACAGTTAAATGGATATTTAAAGCAAATCCCTCTTTCTTGTAGGTATGTCTTCAATCAAAAGCTAGGAGCAAGAAATGATATCTTGATAGTGAATGCTAAAGGCACATGATCGGAGATCCAACACATTTCTCACAGCTCACTAGCTATGATAGGGATGTCATTTTCGGAGACAACAACAAAAGAAAAATTATTGACAAAGGAAATATATGTAACAAATCAAATCTTTTGATTGAAGATATTCTATTAGTAGATATCTTAAAACACAACTTAGTAAGTATTAGTCAATTGTGTGATAAGGGTTATAACAATAAATTTGAATCTAATGCTTATATTGTAGAGATACCACATAAAAATAAATCTATGATAGTCTTAAGGAGTGATAATGTATATACTATTGATTTTGATGATTTTCATAATGAAACTTATTTTTCGATTTTAAACGATGATGCATAGTTGTGACATAGGAGATTAGGTCATGCAAGTATGAAATTAATCTCACAAATTATAACTAAAAAACTTGTAAGAGGAATGCCTAAAATTAAATTTGTCAAAGATAAAGTTTACGATGCATGTCGACTAGGTAAACAAATAAAGGGTAGCTTTAAACCTAAAAATCAAATGAGTACCTCTAGACCGTTATAATTAATTCATATGGATTTATTTGAACCAATTGATATCACAAGTCTAGGAGATAGTAAATATGATTTTATGATTATTGGTGATTATAATAGATATACTTGGACATACTTTTTGGCACATAAAAATGATTATTTTAAATATTTTATAAAGCTTTACAAATAAGTTCAAAATGAAAAATATTTTATGATTTCTTCTATTCGTAGTAATTATGATGATGGATTTAAAAATCATGATTTTTAAAAATTTTATGATTCAAATGGGTATGACCATAATTTTTCTACTCCAAGAAATCCACAACAAAATGGAGTTATTGAGAGAAAAAAATAGGAGTTTACAAGAGATGGCAAGAACCATGCTTAATGAACATAGTCTACTAAAATATTTTTGAGCTAAAGTCGTTAACACTACATGCTATGTCATGAATAGGGTTCTCATAAGACCACTATTATCTAAAATTCCTTATGAATTATAGAATAATAAAAGACCCAACATTTCATATTTTAAAGTTTTTTGTTGTAAATATTTTATTTTAAATAAAAAAAGATGTATTAGGAAAATTTGATGTAAAATTCGATGGAGGCTTTTTTCTTGGATATTCCTCTATTTCTAAAGCTTATCAAGTTTTCAATTAAAGAACTTTAGTTATCGAGGAATCTATCCATGTTGTTTTTAATGAGTCTCCCGAATTTAAGAAAAATGATTTTGATGATGATTTTAAATTTGATATATTGAATTTGAATGAGAATTCTCCTCTCTAAAACAACTTGGATACATCTACTTCCAAAGAATCCTTACCCAAGGAATGGAAGTATATAGATACACATCATAAGGAGCAAATAATTGGAGATACATCAAAATGTGTTCAAACTTGTTCTTCATTTAAAAATTTTTGTGCAAATGTTACTTTTTTTTTGTCTCAAATTGAACCTAAATGCATTGACAATACTCTCGAATATGACTCATGAGTTTTTACAATGTATGAAAAATTAAATCAATTTAAAAGAAACAAGGTTTGGACTATTGTTCCTAGACCTAGTGATTATATGATGATTGACACTAAATGAGTCTTTAGGAATAAGCAAGATGAACAATGTATCATTATTCGAAACAAAGTTAGATTAGTGGCCAAAGGTTTCAACCAAGAAGAAGGTATATACTATAAAGAAACTTTTGCTTCTATAGCAAGACTTGAAGCCATAAGGATGCTCCTTACCTACACTTATTTTAAAAATTTTAAGTTATTTCAAATGGATGTCAAAAGTGATTTTCTTAATGATTTTATTTTTGAAGAAGTTTATGTTGAGCAATCACTCGGATTTAAAAATATTTTTCTTCAAAACCATGTTTATAAGTTATCTAAGGCTCTCTATGAGTTTAAGTAAGCCCTTGGGGCTTGATACGAGAGGCTTAGTTCTTTTCTTATTCAAAATAATTTTTTGAAAGTTAAGATCGATACCATATATTTATTAAATATTTTAAAAATAATTTTTTTATTGTTCAAATTTATGTTGATATTATTTTTAGTTTTACAAATGAATCTTTATGTGAATCATTTGCCAAAAGTATAAGCCAAGAATTTGAAATGAGTTTAATGGATGAATTGACATTTTTCTTAGGATTACAAATTAAGCAACTAAGTGATTGAACTTTTTTTAATCAAATTATGTATACTTTGGATCTACTAAAATGGTTTCACTTGGATAGTACTAAGGCCATTAACACGTCGATGAATATTTCTACCAAATTAGACATGGATAATAATGGAGAATGCTTTGATCAAAAAACTTATAGAGGTATGATAAGTAGTTTATTATATCTTACTGCAACTAGACCTGATATAATATTTAGTGTTGGGTGTTGTACAAAATTTCAGTCAAATCCTAAACAATCTCATTATAAAGTAGTTAAAAGAATTTTTAGATACTTAAAAGGAACTCCTAATCTAGGATTATGGTATCCAAAATCTAAAAATTTTGATTTAATTGCATATGATGATGCTGACTTTGCAGGATGTAGAATAGATAGAAAAAGTACCTCTGCAAAATGTCAGTTTCTAAGTCATGCACTTGTTTCTTGATCTTCCAAGAAATAAAATTCTATTACATTATCTATAGCCGAAGCTGAATATGTAATGGTAGGTGCTTGCTATGCATAAGTAATTTGGATGAAGAATACCTTGGAAGATTATGGACTTTACGTGAAAAATATCCATATAAAATGTGATAATACTAGTGTAATTTGTTTAACAAAGAATCCTATTCAACACTTTAGGACTAAATACATAGATACTAGACATCATTTTATTAGGGATCATACTAATAATCATGATGTATCTTTAGATTTCAATGACACAAAATATCAATTAGTAGATATTTTTACTAAACCATTGAACGAGGAATAATTCAATTTTATCAAAAGAGAATTAGGCATGTTGAATCCTTCAAATGCATGAATTCTTCTCATATGATTTTTTTTTTAAGGAGAAGATTTATTTAAACGGATCATTATCTTGATTTATCGCTGTTTATGTTTTCATGACTTGTAGATCCCATCATCAAATTGATCTCGCATGACTTGAACTTATTTTTTATATTAATATCCTTATGTGATATCAAAATAACTTTACAATTGACATATTAATGTAAATGATGAGAAATAGCACTATGAATCCATGATATTTTTCTCTTCTTTTTTATGGTGACAAAGGGGGAGAGAGGAGTAGTGACTTACACATTTCTCTTTTTTTTTTTTTTTTTTGATGATAAAGGGAGAGACGTCCAAAGTACTCTTTGATGACAATGTCTTAACTGATGATGATATGGAATTATGTATATGATGTATGCAATGATTACTTCGATTGTACTCTTTGATGACATTGAAAAATTATGATGTCTTAACTTATGATAATTTGAAATTATACATACTTTGAATGTACTCTTTGATGACATTGAAAAATTATGATGTGGTAACTTATGATAATTTGAAATTATGCATATGATGTATGTAATGATTACTTTGATATTATGATGATTTGAAATTATGCATAGGATATCTACAATAATTATTTTGATATGCATATGAAGTGTGCAATGATTACTTTGATCTTTACCAATTAAAATTAAAATTATGCATATAACTTTTGCAATGAAAGTCACTATGATTATTTTGATCTTTGCAATGAAAATTGAAATTATACATATGATCTTTGTGATGAAAGTTACTATGATTTTTATTAAAATTTATTTCGAATTGAATTTCAAAGAGTACCATGGAAAGGTTATCATTTTTTGATTTTGAGTTCATTTCAAAATGACATATAGACAAGGGGAGTTTTGTTAATACTTTGTCATCAATTAGTTATCATCATAAAAAGGGGGAGACTATTGAATCCCAGATTTTGATGATGAAACCAATTAATGAGTTTATTGACTAATAAGCGTTTAAGATAAGTGACATAGGAGAAACTTCGATCATGGACTCGAACCATCGAAAGGTAAATCGTTGAAGCAAGAGAATTAGATGTTGGATCAGAGAGCATCATGTTAAAGATATGACATAGGGCCGGAGGATTGGTCGACGTGCCGGAGGATGAACTTTGTGCCATGAGTTCGGACATTAGGCCAGAAGGATCAGGTATTGCTCTAAGAAGATCATATGTTATGGGAGGTCAACATGTCGATGGATCAAGCAATATGCTGAAGGAAAAGACGATGCGTCGGAGGTTCGGATGAAGTTCCGGATGAACAGATGAGATGCCGAACAACATGTTGAAGGCTTCATGATTGTAATTAGAGTTGTTACTCTTGATCAAAGTCATTTAAAGTCTAATTGAGTTAGTTTTGGGGCGTAACCATGCCAAATTGGAGCCCATTAGGCTTGAACCAAGGTCGAAATGTGCTTGTTAAAAGGCCAATTCAATGACCTAGGGTTGGGTTGGGCGGTGGTACCGCTTGAAAGTTAGAAAGCATGAGTTGTGCTTTTCTGGGAATCCCAACGGTAGTACCGCCCAAGTAGGCAATGGTACTGCCAAAGCCCAAATTGCCATGCTCTGTTCGGTAGTAGTACCGCTAGTACCTCGAAAACTCGGGGTTTTGAATTTGTGGTTCTATTTTTGAAGCTATTTGGGGTCTATAAATACCCCACCCATGCTTACTTGGTGCAAGTATGAAAACTTATGATTTGAAGTATGTAAACTCTCTTGAAAAGTGTTGAGTCTCTTCCTCCTTGTGTTTAGAGGTCATACTAGGGAGGTGTGTGATTTTCTTATAAAAGAGAGGTATGAAGGTTCTTTCCTAAACCTGTGAAAAAGAGAAAGAGATGTAACAAGGGTAGTTGATCTTTGCCCATTGAAAAGAAGATTGGTAGTAAAAGTCGATGGCCTCGAGGGAAGAGGAATCGGGAGTGGACGTAAGTTGGAACGACCGAACCATTATAAATTTGGTTTGCATTTCTCTTTATACTTTTTCTTGCTTTTACTAATTTATTTAATTGCTCACTACCCTTACTCACATTCTAAGTTAAACGCATTTCTGATACATATTTTTCGATTGAAAATTTCAAATCGAAACTTTTTTTTCCGAAAGCACTAATTTACTCTCCCCTCTTAGTCCCTTTACGATCCTAACAATGTGTGCATCGGCACATCTCCATACTCTGTGATCGTCCATCTCAGCCTCATGGGTCCCGTTGTCACTTCTACGCTCCCACCACACCTTCTCGTGTAATTACAACATAATCACAAGCACGTACACCCGACAATAAATAAGAAAAAATGAAGGCTCACAGGCCCCAATAATAATATAATAATCAAATCACATCATACGATCCATGATGATTTGTCCACATCCTACATCACATGTACGCATCATCATTTAGGACTACTAAATAAATAAATAATTAATTAATTAATTAAATTAATTAATTAATTACTTTATAGAATTTTTTAGGGTACCCTACCCTAGGGTGCCCCATGTAACTAGGAAACCCTAGCCACCAAGGTTACCCTAAGTCTATGAATCCTTAGCCGTAGGACACCCTTGGTTTCTAAAAACCAATCGTCGCATGAAACAACTTGGCTTTGATACCACTGTTGGGAAATCTGATTAGAGCATCACATGCGTAATTGAAGAATAGAAAAAACAAAAACATAGATTTTTTTTGAAAAAGTATCTCATCGTCATACGAAGATTAGTGCGCAAAAATCGTAAAACCGAAAACCGCACGTATCAAGTGAGATTTGTTACATAAGGAGATTATATATCCTTGAAAAATTCTAGATTTGTAGGAGTGGATGAAGGAGGTCAATTGTATTCCTTATCCACACAGTAGATGCGACAAACATGCTCCTTAAATCGCTACACGATCTTTCTCTCTACGTGTACCATGTGATCAAGAAGGGGCCAACCCTTCTTGCTGTCCACATGCCCCAAACTGGGGCTATCTATTGAGGGGGAGAGGAGAGGGAGGAGTATAGGAGGGGCAGCCAAAAGGTGACTAGCCTCTGTCACCTTTTGGCCCCTCTTAATTATAGAGTTCATACCACTTAACCATAATGGATCATGCCCTATTAGGTACTGAATCTCTATCCAATTACCTAAGCCTCTTGGATTAGTGAATCTCTATCCAATAATATCTATTTAGTCTTATTGGGTCTCACCCAAAAGATCCAATAATTAAAGGGTTTATTGGATATCCAATAAGATAGGGGCTCCAATGGAGATCTCATATATGAACCTCTACTCGTCATAACACCTATCATATGTGTGTGACCATCTAGATAATATAGGGGAATTCAATCTATTAGACTTGTTTGTCTTCAATGACCATGTATCTACGGTCTCTTTTCTATCAATATCTTAAAGACCATATATCGGGCATGGTGCTGTCAGGCTCATATGGAATCTACATGAGTCTTGGTCTAATAATCAGATTTCCTCGAAGAACTCATTCTCTCTCAATCCGAATGACCATGGCTAGGGATTTTCTTGAAAAAGAACATAAAGGATATTCCTCTCATGATACCAAGAGCAGATGATCATTTATCGATACTCAATTGTCCTTGTTAGGTTGGCTACCACTCCCGATAACCAATTATGCTAGATCTAAAACTTTCATACCTATAAGTCTAGTATCAAAGAGTGGAGTATGTTAGGAACAAGTCGGCACTAAGAGGGGGGGGGGGGGGTTGAATTAGTGCAGCGGTAAAATACGTCGGTTTGAAAATATTTTCGTACGATAAAAACCGAACTCGAAAATGCTTAACTTTGAAAGCGAAGTAAGAGCATATTGAAGGCAATTTGCAGTTAATGTAAATTGCAAGAAGTAAATGCAAACAAGATTTTATAGTGGTTCGGTCGTCGTGACCTACATCCACTCCGCCAATTCCTCTTCCGTCGAGGCCACTAGCATCCACTATCGGTCTTCCTTCAATAGGCGAATACCAACCACCTTTTACAACTCGATTCTCTTTTTATCAGGTTTAGGAGATAACCCTTACACCCCCACTTGCTCCTCTCTCAAACTATTATAATACTTAGAACTTTGAGAGGAGTTCACACAAGATTGCAGCAGCGCTTTCTTTCTTTTTCACTCTCAATACTTATGTATGTTAACCATGAATGAGAGGGGTATTTATAAACTTCAAGTTGATTCAAACTTGGAGCCTAAAAAAGTCTCATCCCAGGTTTCTTGGGTATTGGCGGTACCACTGCCATTCCTAGGCAGTACTACCATCGCAGGATTGGCTACTGGGCAATACCACCGTCTAACAGGGGCAGTACCATCGTTGGCAGCATTGCTGTTGGTGATACCACTGCCCAGATTTCTTGGGGTGCTGTTCCCCAGGTGGTGCCACCGCCAGCCCTAGCGATGCCACCGCCGGCTAGGCTTTCATCACCCTAGTTGGGCCTTGAATCTAGCCCAAACCAGCCCAACTTCAAGCTAGTTAGCCCCTAATAGAGTTGATGGGATTACCTCCCTATCCCAACTTTAATTATGTGCTAACTACGATTCCTAAGACATATTCTAAACAAAATAAGTCCAGTTTCTTCTAGCGAGTTTCCGACGATCTTCCGGCGAACTTCTGACGATCTCCCGGTAATGTTCCGGCGGACTCCCAACAAGCTCATGGACTTCACGACGATCTTCTTGGAGAGTTCTGATGAGCTTCTTTGGCAAGCTCCTAGACTTCTCGGTTGGTTCCGACAGAACTTCCGACGAACGTCCAGACTTCCGACAAACTCTCGAACTCCTAACGAAATCACGTTCTTGACTCCGGGACTTCATTTTGCTTTATGCCTTGCAATTATAGTTAATCCTGCACATATAAAAACACACTTCGATCTAGACAATTATTACTAAGTATGAATCATGTCGTCGGGCATATCATTAGTCCATCGACGCTTTATCCGATTCTTTGGCACATCGTCCTCTCTTGCGACCTATTGCCCAATCGGTCAGTTAACCTTGCAACTCTGATATCCTTGGCGCAATATTCGTTCTTCTTGGCACGATGCTCGAATTCATGGCCCAAAGCCTTCTGTCGATACGTCGACCGATCCTCTGGCCCGACGTCCAATCTTCTGACACATTTTCCTCCGGCCCAACATAATTCTTCCTGCTTTAATTATCTCATCCTGATCGAAGCATCTTGCGTCACTCAAAACACAGATCAATTCATAAACATTTATCAACTGGTTTCATCATCAAAATCCGAGATTTAACAATCTCTCCCTTTTTGATGATGACAACCATTTGATGATGAAGTTTATCTTAACTCTCAGAGTTTAAATAAACTCCCCCTATCAATATACCATATTTGATAGAACTCTTGGATTAAAAAATCTAAGCAACATGTTATCATAAACTTATACATAACATCATACTTCTCCCCCTTTGTCATCAACAAAAAGGATAAGTGTAACGAGCAAGTGTTTCAGACATACAAGTTCAGATCATTGCATCATAAATCTTAATTTTTATTATCATGCAAGTTAGCAAAAAATTTATAAAATTTTAGAACATGCAAACTAGCAATTTAGAGATGTGCAAGAAAGCAACTCTTGCTTCTTGAAATATACAAGTTTGTAAGTTTTGCTAGATATGCAAGTTAATATTTTTTGCTTCTTGAGATAGGCAAGATAACACTTCTTGGTGATGTTCAAGATAGCAAGTTCTACATCATGCAACATAGTGAATCTTATAATATTTTAGAATATGCATAATCACCAAATCATCATAAATTTTAATGATGTGCAAAATTATAAAATTTGCAAGTTTGCATTTGTGCGTCTTGAGATTTGTAAGATAGCACTTCTTGCTTCTCTTTTGAGATGAGCAAGCTAGCAAGTTTGCTTCTTTTGCAATGTGCAAGTTTTTAAATTTTGCATCTTGAGCTAGCAATTTTTTTCCCCCTTTGTCATTATTAAAAAGAAGGGAAGAATACAATATTATAATTTTTTTCCTTTACAATAATTTTTAAATCATGACAAAGGTAAAGTATTAATTCTTATTTCAAAATACCATAATTGAGATAAACCTTGAATTCAAATCAAAGTAATTTCAATCACGATTCACATCATATGCAATACATCACATATATCATCATAATAAAAAGCATAAGTATTGCATGCATCATTCCAAATCATAAATATTTCACATCATGATGGTATCAATTTATCAAATTACATCCTACCATACATGATCATAACTTTTCCCCCTTTTATCTTTGTAAACAAGAAAGAATAAGGGAAAAACATAATAGTGTAAAATATTTTAATTATTTCAAGACATTCGTGTCATAAATACAAAGAAATCATGTCATCAAAGATAAGACCACTTGAATACCAAAAGACATTATTCATATAGTAAATCTCTTCTTTAAATAAAATACCAAGAATAAAAAATTATAGGTGTACAAAGAAGAGATCTTGATTCAAAAAATCTCAAGTAATTCCAAGAAACCAAGATCATGATTTTGATAAAACTCATTCAAATTCAAATCGTTAAAATCATCAAAATCTTAACATTTCTTTCAAGAGATTCAAAATGGCATAAATAATTTGATTGGTCTCTCAGTGAAAAATCGATAAGATAGAGAAAAAAAAAATGCTTTCCTCCTTTTGTTTCAACTTATTGATTGATTTCATATATGCATGTTCTTTTCTTTTAAATCCATGCATCATTGATTAACACCAAAAAAGAACTTTCAAAATATCACAAAAATTATCATGCAAAAGTTCAAAATATAAACTCGTTAAGCATGCTTTCAAATCATCATTACATTTTCATTAAGATATATTTTTCTTTTTATATGTTTTATTTTAAGTGATTGATTTCATATAAGTATGCTTAGGTTTTTCATATGAAAACCATACATCATAGTTTAAGATCGAAAGAGAAAATCTTATCATAGAAATCATCAAGATCAATAAACCATGAATTACCCAAAAATCATCATTACTTCAAATCATCATTTATAATTTAAATATAAAATCATCAAGTATGATACTTACATTATTTAATATAAGCATACATTTTTCATTTATGCCAAATCAAAACATGCATCATTTTCAAAACTGAAAAAGTAATTTTCATTACCGTAAAAATCGATAATATATAAATCGCAAGAATCATCATGCATAATTTTAAAAAATAAATTTATTAGGCATGATATCATCAAACATGATTTCGTAAGGCATTTTTAATCAAAATTATTTTATTTATCATAAACATATAATTTTCATGATTATTTTCAAAATTACTAGAATGATAAGCATGATTCCTAATTTTTTATATTTTTATTATTAAATATATAATTTTTAAGAAAATTAATTCTAAACTAAATTAAAAATAACTCATGAAAAGTATTATGTAATTTTGAAATAAATTAAAGACATTTTGATTACCTCATCGTCGAAAGCCGTTAAGGCATAGTTTGCCACCTCGCCTTTGTTGATTTTCTTCTCGTCTTCGGAGGATCTCGATTCATCCCAAAGTGCTTCCCTTTTCTTGCGTTCATAGCAAGTAGTTGGGTTCTTTTTGTTCTTTAATTTTTATTTCATGAACTTTTTAAATTTCGTAATGAGGAGTTCAAGTTCACCGTCACTTGAGCTTATGCTCAAGTGGTCTTCAATTGTTCTAAGTTCAAAATCCTTCATATTCTTTGGAAGGTGGTTCTCAAGTTCTTTACGTGCATTGCACATCATTTCATAGGTCATCAAAGACCCTATTAGTTCTTCGAGTGGAAAACAATTCAAATCTTTGGCCTCTTGTATGGTCGTTACTTTAGAGTCCCAAGTTATAGAAAATGATCGTAAAATCTTGTTTACAAGTTCAAAATCCAAAAAACTTCTACCAAGTGCTTTTAAACCATTGACAACATCCATAAAACGGGTGTACATGTCAACAATGATTTCGCTTGGTTTCATATGAAATAATTTAAAATAATATATTAAAAGATTAATCTTCGAAGCTTTTAATTTACTAGTGCCTTCGTGTGTGGTTTCAAGAATGTGCCAAATATCGAAAGCCGTTTCGCACAAAGAAACCCAATTGAATTCGTTTTTGTCTAAGGCACAAAATAGAGCATTTATTGGAAGAGAAGACATTTAAAATCCATTTTCGACCATATTCCATAAATTTAAATCAATCGAAAGCAAGAAAACTCTCATTCGAGTTTTCCAATAAGTGTAGACCATCCTATTGAAAAAAGGAGGACGAATGAGAGAAAGTCCCTCTTAAAAGCTGAAAAGAGCAATTTCTCTTAGGTGTTAAAATCAAATGAGAACTACGAGGCTATGATACAAACTGTTAGGAATAAGTCGGTACTAAGAGGGGGGGGGGGGGGTGAATTAGTGCAGTTGTAAAATACGTCGGTTCGAAAAATATTTTCGTACGATAAAAACCAAACTCGGAAATGCTTAACTTTGAAAGTGAAGTAAGAGCATATTGAAGGCAGTTTGCAGTTTATGTAAATTACAAGAAGTAAATGCAAACCAGATTTTATGGTGGTTCGGTCGTCGTGACCTACATCCACTCCGTCGATTCCTCTTCCGTCGAGGCCACCGGCATCCACTATCGGTCTTCCTTCAATAGGCGAAGACCAACCACATTTTACAACTCGATTCTCCTTTTATCGGGTTTAGGAGATAACCCTTACACCCTCACTTACTCCTCTGTCAAACTATTCTAACACTTAGAACTTTGAGAGGAGTTCACATAAGATTGTAGCAGCATTTTCTTTCTTTTTTATTCTCAATACTTGTGTATGTTAACTAGGGATGAGAGGGGTATTTATAGGCTTCAAGTTGATTCAAACTTGGAGCCTAAAAAGGTCTCATCCTAGGTTTCCTAGGTACTGGCGGTACCACCGTCGTTCCTGGGTGGTTCTACTGCCGGAGGATCTGCTACTGGGCGGTACCACCGCTGGCAGCATTGCTGTTGGTGGTACCACCGCCCAGATTTCCTAGGGTGTTGTTTCCCAAGCGGTGCCACCGCCGACCATGCTTTCAGCACCCTCCCTAGTTGGGCCTTGAATCCGGCCCAATTGGCCCCTAATAGAGTTGATAGGATTACCTCCCAATCCCAACTCTAATTATGTGCTAACTACGATTCCTAAGACATATTCTAAACAAGATAAGTCTGGTTTCTTCCGGCGAGCTTCCGGCGATCTTCTGACGATCTCTCGGTAATGTTCCAGCGGACTCCCAGCAAGTTCCTAGACTTCATGACGATATTCTTGGCGAGTTCTGATGAGCTTCTTTGGCAAGCTCCTAGACTTCTCGGTTGGTTCCGGTAGAACTTTCGACGAACGTTCAAACTTCCGACGAACTCTCGAACTCCCAACGAAATTGCGTTCTTAACTCCGGGACTTTATTTTGCTTTATGCCTTGCTATCATAGTTAATCCTACACACATAAAAACACACTTCGATCTAGACAATTATTACTAAGCATGAATCATGTCATCCGACATGTCATTAGTCTATCGACGCTTTGTCCGATTCTTTGGCGCATCGTCCTCTCTTGCCATCTCTTGCCCAATCGGCCAGTTGACCTTGCAACTCCGATATCCTTGGCACAATATCCATTCTTCTTGGATCGATGCCCGAATTCATGGCCCGAATCCTTCTGTCGATACGTCGACCGATCCTCCGGCCCGACGTCCAATCTTTTGACACGTTTTCCTCTGACCCAACATGATTCTTCCTGCTTTAATTGTCTCATCCTGATCGAAGCATCCTGCGTCACTCAAAACATAGATCAATTCATAAACACTTATCAATTGGTTTCATCATCAAAATCTGAGATTCAACATAGTACTCATATAGGACATCCTTGGTGTCTCAAGTTTAACGACCAAACATACAACTGGGACTATGGAATCATTGTTTGACAATGAGGTATCATCAACCATCCAACATTCCGTGAGCGGATCAATTAGTAAAGTCATTCTCCAATGAACACCTATACTATATCCCTAGTGTCCCCATACGAGCAGCTATGATATGGACGAGTATATAACACACTAGTCTATCCGGTTATCTCAATGTTCATCTCAAGTAACCTATGATTGAGATTATTTAAGGTATGTGTTTAAAGGTGAATCAGTCTCATTATCGTGATCTCATCATGATCCGATTCCTATTACATAGATCCATGGATATCACAAAATATACAACATGTAACATAAAGTGAGAAAATAATAATAATAATAATAAGCAAAAAGACTATACAGAATGTCACTTATGTCATTACTCACATAATTGGTTTACAAGACACTTATGACTAGTAGTTGTCACCCAATTGCTATCGTAAGGTTAGCTACCACTCTCGATGACCGACTATGCAAGATCTAGGACTTCCAGACCTATAAGTCAGGTATCAAAGAGTAGAGTACTCATATAGGGCATCCTTGGTGTCCCAAGTTTAAGGACCATACACACAACTAGGACTACGAAATTGCTGTCTGACGATGATGTATCATTAACAAATCAGCATTTCGTAAGCAGATCATTTAGTGAACTCATTCTCCAATGAGCACCTACACTATATCCTTAGTATCCCCACACAAGCAGCTTTGAGACCAACTATCTCCATCATATGAATGTGTATGTAGCACGCCAGTCTGTCCGGTTATCTCAATGTCCCTCTCGAGTAAACAATGATCGGAAATATTTAGCAATCTGTGTTTATAGGTGAATTGGTCTCACTATCATGATCTCATTATAATCTAATTCTCATTGCATAAATCCAAGAAAATCACAATATATACTTATCAAATAGTATAATGTGAGAAAATACCATAATAATAATAACAAAAAAGATTGTATAGTGTGTCACACGTGCCATCACTCATGTGATTGGCTTGTAGGGCACTTGTAACTAATATATATAAGGTGACCCCCGACCTCTCTAGACTCTTCTTGAACCCTATGTAGGCCTTATAATTGATGACCATCTCCTTCCGAAACCTTGGTATCATGGTTCTCTTAGCCTCTAGCACATCCTTCAAGGCCTCCATCTCACTATTCATACTTTGAATTTACTCATTCAAGGCGGTCAAATGCTCGGTCACATTCATGACGCACATATGATCAATCTTTCTCTACCCATATTGAAGACAAGTGTCCCCTTGGGTCGAATTCAAAGAGACACTAATTAATAAAGGGATACCTTAAAAAGGTCAATGTGCGGAAACTACCTCAAAAAGCATGAAAAAACCCACCATAATGGGAGGTGCAAGGCAAAATGTGCATCAGATATGTGAGCTAGGAAAACCTGACCGTATGAAAAAAAAAAGACCTACCATGATGAGAGATATAAGGCAAAATGTGCTCTCGGTGTGTGAGTTGGGGAAACCTAACCCACATGAAAAAAAAAATCATCACGACGGAAGACACAAGACAAAATATGCCCGAGGCATGTGAGTAAAAAAATCTAACCAATATGAGAAAAAACTCGTCACGACGGGAGATACAAAGCAAAATATGCCTAAGGCATGTGAGTTGAAAAAACCCAACCCGTATGAAAAAAACCTACAATGGTAAGAGGCACAAAGCAAAATGTGCTTGAGGCACGTGAGTCGGGAAAACTCGATCCGCATGAAAAAAAACCTACTATAGCAGGAGGCACAAGGCAAAATATGTTTGAGACACGTGAGTTGAAAAAACTCGATCCGCGTGAGAAAAAACCCACTATGGGAGGCACAATACAAAATGTGCTCAAGGTGTGTGAGTAAAAAAAAATTCAACTCATGTGAGAAGAAACCCATCACGATAGAAAGCATATGATAAAATGTGCCCAAGCTATATGAATTGAGAAAAATCGACCCTTGTTAGTGTTCGTACAACTCATGGAGATTGGGCATTGTTGAATCTCGTATTTTGATGATGAAACTACTTGATATATGTTTATGATTTAATCTGTGTTTTAAGTGACGCAGGATGCTTTAATCAGGATGAGACAATTAAAGCAGGAAAATCATGTTGTGCCGGAGGAACATGTCAGAATATTGGACGTTGGGCCGGTGGATCGGTCGACGTATCGATAGAAGGCTTCGGGCAGTGGACTCGGGCATCGGGCCAAGAAGAGCGGTTATTGTGCCAAGGATATCGGAGTTGCGGAGTCAACTGGCCGATTGGGCAATAGGCCGCAGGAGAGGACGATGCGCCGAAGAATCAGACGAAGCGTCGAGGAATCAGACGAAGCGTCGAGGGACCAATGACATGCCGGACAACTTGGTTAATTGCTTAGGATTAATTGTCTCGATCGAAGTTTTGCTTTAATTGTGCAGGATTAACTATGATAACGATGAAGACATAAAGCGAAACAAAGTGTCGGAGTCCAGCGCGAAGGATTTGTTGCAAGTTCGAGAGTTCGACGGAAGTCCGAAGGTTCGTCGGGAATGCTACCGGAACTAGCCGAGAATGAGTTGGGAGCTTGCCGAAGGGTTTTCGGAAGCTTGCCGGAAGGTTCGTTGGAAGTTCGCGGAGCTCGCCGAGAAAGATCGGAGCTTGCCGAAGAAGCTCGTTGGAACTCGCTAAGATCAAATCGTGAAGTCTAGGAGCTTGCCGGGAGTCCGCAGAATGGTTTCCGAGAGTTCATCGGAAGACCGCCGGAAGTTTGCCGGAAGCTCGCTAGAAGAAGTCTTGACTTGCGGACTTTGTAATAGCTTAGAAAATGTCTTTAAAATCATAGTTAGCACGTTAATTAGGGTTAGGATTAGGTGTTAATCCTATAACCCAAGTTCGGACTGGTTTGGGCCAAGTTTGGAGCCAAACCAAGTGAGCTGAAATAGTGAAAGAGGTGGCACCGCCAGGGTCAGAGGTGGCACCGCCCAGGAGAGGTTCTCCCAGCGAAGCTGGGAGGTGCAACCGCACCAGGCAGGCGGTGGCACCGCTTGGGGCTCAGTCTCCGAGCGAGACTGGGCGGTGCAACCTCCCCTGACAGAGAGGTAGCACCGCCTGAGCTCGGGCTTCGAGCTCTAGCAGAGAGGTGCAACCGCCTCAATCAGGAGGTGGCACCGCCTGGGGCTCAGTCTCCGAGCCAGACTCAGGCGGTGCAACCGCCCCTGACAGAGAGGTGCAACCGCCTGGGCTCAGTCCTCGAGCTCTGCTAGGCGGTGCAACCTCTCCAATCAGGAGGTGCAACCGCCTGATCCCGGAATTCCGGGATTTGATCGTTTTAAGCTCCAAATTTGAACTGGGTTGGGGCCTATAAATACCCCACCCATTCAGCATTGAAAAGATACAGACCTACACCGAATTCTTGATCTTTTCTGTGATTCTAAGAGCTCAAATTTGTGTAAAGTCCAAAAGTCCTCCGCTTTCTGTTCTTCAAGTCTTGAGTTATAAAGAGAGGAGAGAAAGGTTCTGTAAGGGTTGTCTCCTAAGCCCGTCAAAAGGAGTGAAACTGTAAAAAGGCAGTTGGCCTTCGCCTATTGAAGGAAGGCCTCTAGTTGACGTCGGTGACCTCGTCGGTGGAGGAAGCCAAAAGTGGAGTAGGTCAAGACTGACCGAACCACTCTAAATCTCTAGTTTGCTTTTATTTTGAGCACTTTATCATTACTGCAAACCTCCTACATAGCTACTGCTCTCTGCGCTTTTACGAACAAGTTTCTAAGTTCTGATCTTTCCGAATCTGCATTCAGACGTAAATCGGTGTTTTCGTACGATCTTTACATTGCAGTTTACATTTACGTTTTGATTCTATTTATAACTGCAAACTGTCTTCTGCGCTTTTACGAACGAGTTTCTTTGCAGTTTACGTTTACGTTTTGATTCCATTTATAACTACAAACTGCCTTTTGCGCTTTTACGAACGAGTGTCTAAGTTCAGATCTTTCCGAATCTGCGTTTAGACGTAAACTACGTTTTGACGTAAAACTGTGTTTAGACGCAAACTGCGCTTAGACGCAATCTGCGCTTAGACGCAATCTGAGCTTAGACGCAAACTGCGCTTAGATGCAAACTGCGCTTAGACGCAAACTGCATTTAGACGCAAACTGCATTTAGACGCAAACTGCGTAAACTGCGCTTAGACGCAAACTGTGTTTAGACGTAAATTGCACTTAATCATAAGTAATCTTAGAATCGGCTTTTGCATCAAAATAGTTTTTATCGAACGAACGCAGCTTTCGTTTTTAATCGCTGAAAGATTTCCGCTGCACTAATTCACCCCCCCCCCCCCCCCCCCCCCTCTTAGTGCCTTCGATCCTAACAATTGGTATTAGAGCGGGGTATTTCTCATTTCGGATTTACACCCGAGAGAAATGGCTCTTCAAGAGGGCTTTTCGGTCTTTCGTCCACCGTTCTTTAACGGATTGGACTACACTTATTGGAAAACTCGAATGAGAGTTTTCTTGATTTCTCTAAATCTGAATTTATGGAATATCGTTGAAAACGGTTTTCAACTTCCCTCTAAACCGATGAACGAATGGTCGGATTTAGAGAAGAAGTATTTTTCTTTAAACGCAAAGGCTATGAATGCCTTATTTTGCGCTTTGGACAAAAATGTGTTCAATCGGGTTTCTTTGTGCGAAACGGCTTTCGATATTTGGCGCACTCTTGAAATCACGCACGAGGGAACTAGTAGAGTCAAAGACTCGAAAGTTAATATTTTACTGCATGATTTCGAGCTTTTTCATATGAAACCAAGCGAAACTGTTGTTGACATGTACACCCGTTTTACGGATGTCGTCAATGGTTTAAAATCACTTGGTAAAAGCTTTTCGGATTTTGAACTCGTTAACAAAGTTTTGCGCTCACTTTCTAAAACTTGGGATTCAAAAGTAACTGCTATTCAAGAATCGAAAAACTTGAACCAATTTCCACTTGAAGAACTAATTGGTTCATTGATCATATATGAAATGACGTGCAATGCACGTGAAGAACTTGAGAACCACCTTCCAAAGAACAGGAAGAATTTGGGACAGAACATTTGAAGACCACTCGAGCATAAGCTCAAGTGATGGTGAACTTAAACTACAAATGAAACAAAAATTAAAAAGTAAAAAGAACGGAACTACTTGCTTTGAACGCAAGAAGAAGAACAAAAATTGGGATGAATCGAGCTCCTCCGAAGACGAGGAGAAAATCAACAAAGGTGAGGTGGCAAATTACGCCTTTACGCCTTTCGACGCTGAGGTAATCAAAATGCCTTTAATTTACTTTGAAATTACATGATGCTTTTCATAAAGCATTTCTCCTTTTTTAATTTTCTTGAAAATTACATGTTTAATAATTTTATAATGAAAATACAAACAATTAGGAATCATGCTTATCATTCTAGTAATTTTGAAAATAATCATGAAAATTACATGTTTATGATAAACAAAATGATTTTGATTAAAAATACCTTATGAAATCATGCTATATGTGGTTGAGAAGTAATAATGTGTATCATGTTGATTTCCATTGTTATTTCTCGATTTTGAGTATATATTTTTGAAATTATGTATGATGATTCTTGATATTTATGGATTATCGATTTTCATGATAATAACAGTGGCTTTAAAAAAAAAAAAATTGATGCATGTTTTCATAAATGAAAAGGCATGCTAACATGAAATCGACCACTTAAAATGAAACACTTAAAAAGGGGGAAAATATATTATCAATGAAATCATGAATCCATTTATGTTATAAATTTTGTGAGCCATAAAAATTATTTTGATGATTTAAATTTAAAATGAGTTTTATCAAAATCATGATCTTGATTTATCAAATTGAATGAATTGAAAATGAATGATGATTTTTCTCTTGAATGATTGTGACTTGTATTCCTTGTATTCATGATATGATTTTTATGCAATTCTTTGAATTCATGAAATATTTATCTCATCACCCAATTATTTCTTTTCAATATTCCTCAAGTGATGATATGAATGCATGAGATATTCATGAATTTATTTTGATGTATGCAAATGAGAAGTTTCGATCATGCATGGTAGGATACAATGTGACAAATTAATACCATGATGATTTGAAATATTTATGATTTGGAATGATGCATATGCTTTTTATTATGATAATGAATGCTTAAAAAAAATTAAATAAATAAATGTTTATATCATGTTAGATGGTTTTACATATTATGCATGATAAGCTATAGTGATGAGTGAAACAATGATTGAAATAATATGAATGATGATTTGGAATCATGCATATAATAATGAGTTTATATGTTTTGAAAATGTGCATGTTTTAATTTGAAAATATAATGATGCACAAGTGAGATTGATACTAACCTTTGTCATGATTTAAAAATTGATGTAAAGGGTTTTTCCCTTCTTTTTGACAATGACAAAAGGGGAGATAGCTAGCTTGCACAATTCAAAAAGAAAGCAAAAATTGCACTTCTCAAAAGAGAAGAAATTGCTATCTTGAACATCACCAAGAAGTGCTATCTTGCAAATCTCAAGACACAAATGCAATCATGCAAAATTTGTAATTTTGCACATCATTAAAATTTATGATGCTTTGGTGATTATGCATGTTCTAAAATGTTATAAAATTCACTAGCTTACATGATGTAGAACTTAGTTATATTGAACATCACCAAGGAATGCTATCTTGCCTATCTCAAGAAGCAAAAAGTTAACTTGCACATCTAGCAAAACTTATATTTCAAGAAGCAAGAGTTGCTTTCTTGAACATCTCAAAATTGCTTTTTGCAGGCCTTAAAATGTAGAATTTTTTTGCTAGCTTGTATATGGTAAACTTGCTATCATACTACCATGATGATGAGCATGCCTTATCTTCATGATTATATTTGAAAAACTATGGCAAAAATATGTCTGAATGATTAAACGTGTTAAAATTATTTTTCGGACTTTTTTGATTGAATGATCAAATCACTTGATTGCCATAATGATTTTACACAATTACTTGCCATGATTACATGTTGAAAATTACGTGCTTGAATACAAATATTTCCATGATAATAAGCATGTTTTACCTTCATGATTGTAATTGAATATCTCTAGTAAAACCCTGTCCGAATGTATGAAAGTGTCAAATTTCATTTTCGGATTTTCTTGATCCTAACAATTGGATTTTCTTGATACATTATCCTCTTCCGAATTTAACAAGCATATGTCATATCAAGTTTAATTCACATCATTGATTTTTGACATATGGAATCATCTAGCAAATGCACTTATCATGTGAAAAATATTTTTCGAGAAACATATTTAATGGTTCCCTCTTATAAAAGGAAGATATTTTTACATACAAGGATTTGACTCACTTACATATCTTAATCCTTGCAAAAATGAAGTGTGCTTTAATATCTTATCGATTTGAACTTCACATATGGCTTTCCTCCTTCATGTAAAAAGATAACAAATAAAAAGGAAGAAGCAATAAAAGCTATCTCCATGTCATGTTTTCCTCGAGATGTTTGCATAACTGGTATCCTATCACTCACTGTTGGAAAATGACATGAACCAACTTATGGCATCGCACTTATATTTAAAATTTGCTTATATCGTTCTCCTTGTTGTTGATGACAAAGGAGGAGAAATATATGAATTGATATGTTTGCTATCACTAATAGTTGCTATCACTAATGCTATGATTAGGCCATACTTGCATCACCAAGAAATATATGATTGCTATCATTGCTATATGCCCTGTATCAAGATATCAAACAAAAATTTGCATCGTACGAGCTGATATCTTACCATGTGATGCAATGCTACACTTGCTAAAATATTCGAAATGTGTACATCATGAAATGATATCAAAATCTTGCTTCACAGCTTTACATGTCGATATCATGCCATATGATGAAATGCTACAATTGATAAACACTTGAAATAGTTGCGTTACGATATCAAAAGCTAACACTACAAAGGAAGCAAAAATTTGCTAGCTTGCAACTTGCATATTTCAAGAAGCAAGAGTTGCTTTCTTGAATATCTCTAAACTGCTAGCTTGCAAGTTCTAAAATGTTGTAACATTGCTAGCTTGCATGTGCTATCTTGTATGCCGTAAAACTTGCATATCTAAAACTTGATAGCTTGAATGTTCTAAGCATGATGTAACATTTGCTAAATTTTCTGGCTTCAAACTTGCATAATGGTAAGAATAAATATTATGTTTTTCATGCAATGAGTTAAACTTACATCACAAACACTTGATTGCGATACTTCTCCTTTTTGTTGATGACAAAGGGGGAGAAGTATATTGATGACATGACATGTTATGCATAAGTTCATGATGATATGTTGCAAGTATTCATGATGAATATTGCAATGACTTGAATTCAGTTTGAATTCAAGGTTCTATCAATATGGCATATTGATAGGGGGAGTTTGTTTAAACTCCGGGAGTTAAGGTTAACTCCGTCATCAAGTAGTTGTCATCATCAAAAAGGGGGAGATTATTGAATCTATTATTTTGATGATGAAACTACTTGATATATGTTTATGATTTAATCTGCGTTTTGAGTGACGCAGGATGCTTTGATCAGGGTGAGACAATTAAAGCAGGGAAATCATGTTGTGCCGGAGGAACATGTCAGAAGATTGGACGTCGGGCCGGTGGATCGGTCGACGTATCGACAGAAGGCTTCGGGCAGTAGACTCGGGCATCGGGCCAAGAAGAGCGGTTATTGTGCCAAGGATATCGGAGTTGCGGAGTCAACTGGCCGATTGGGCAATAGGCTGCAGGAGAGGACGATGCGCCGAAGAATCAGACGAAGCGTCGAGGGACCAATGACATGCCGGACAACTTGGTTAATTGCTTAGGATTAATTGTCTCGATCGAAGTTTTGCTTTAATTGTGCATGATTAACTATGATAACGATGAAGACATAAAGCAAAACAAAGTGTCGGAGTCAAGCGCGAAGGATTTGTTGCAAGTTCGAGAGTTCGACGGAAGTCCGAAGGTTCGTCGGGAATGCTACCGGAACTAGCCGAGAATGAGTTGGGAGCTTGCCGAAGGGTTTTCGGAAGCTTGCCGGAAGGTTCGTTGGAAGTTCGCGGAGCTCGCCGAGAAAGATCGGAGCTTGCCGAAGAAGCTCGTTGGAACTCGCTAAGATCAAATCGTGAAGTCTAGGAGCTTGCCGGGAGTCCGCAGAATGGTTTCCGAGAGTTCATCGGAAGACCGCCGGAAGTTTGCCGGAAGCTCGCTAGAAGAAGTCTTGACTTGCGGACTTTGTAATAGCTTAGAAAATGTCTTTAAAATCATAGTTAGCATGTTAATTAGGGTTAGGATTAGGTGTTAATCCTATAACCCAAGTTCGGACTGGTTTGAGCCAAGTTTGGAGCCAAACCAAGTGAGCTGAAATAGTGAAAGAGGTGGCACCGCCAGGGTCAGAGGTGGCACCGCCCAGGAGAGGTTCTCCCAGCGAAGCTGGGAGGTGCAACCGCCCCAGGCAGGCGGTGGCACCGCCTGGGGCTCAGTCTCCGAGCGAGACTGGGCGGTGCAACCTCCCCTGACAGAGAGGTAGCACCGCTTGAGCTCGGGCTTCGAGCTCTGGCAGAGAGGTGCAACCGCCTCAGTCAGGAGGTGGCACTGCCTGGGGCTCAGTCTCCGAGCCAGACTCAGGCGGTGCAACCGCCCCTGACAGAGAAGTGCAACCGCTTGGGCTCAGTCCTCGAGCTCTGCCAAGCGGTGCAACCTCTCCAGTCAGGAGGTGCAACTGCCTGATCCCGGAATTCCAGGATTTGATCGTTTTGAGCTCCAAATTTGAACTGGGTTGGGGCCTATAAATACCCCACCCATTCAGCACTGAAAAGATACAGACCTACACCGAATTCTTGATCTTTTCTGTGATTCTAAGAGCTCAAATTTGTGTAAAGTCCAAAAGTTCTCCTCTTTTTGTTCTTCAAGTCTTGAGTTGTAAAGAGAGGAGAGAAAGGTTCTGTAAGGGTTGTCTCCTAAGCCCGTCAAAAGGAGTGAAACTGTAAAAAGGCAGTTGGCCTTCGCCTATTGAAGGAAGGCCTCTAGTTGACGTCGGTGACCTCGTCGGTGGAGGAAGCCAAAAGTGGAGTAGGTCAAGACTGACCGAACCACTCTAAATCTCTGGTTTGCTTTTATTTTGAGCACTTTATCATTACTGCAAACCTCCTACATAGCTACTGCTCTCTGCGCTTTTACGAACAAGTTTCTAAGTTCTGATCTTTCCGAATCTGCATTCAGATGTAAATCGGTGTTTTCGTACGATCTTTACATTGCAGTTTACATTTACGTTTTGATTCTATTTATAACTGCAAACTGTCTTCTGCGCTTTTACGAACGAGTTTCTTTGCAGTTTACGTTTACGTTTTGATTCCATTTATAACTGCAAACTGCCTTCTGCGCTTTTACGAACGAGTGTCTAAGTTCAGATCTTTCCGAATCTGCGTTTAGACGTAAACTACGTTTTGACGTAAAACTGTGTTTAGACGCAAACTGCGCTTAGACGCAATCTGCGCTTAGACGCAAACTGTGCTTAGACGCAATCTGAGCTTAGACGCAAACTGCGCTTAGATGCAAACTGCGCTTAGACGCAAACTGCATTAAGACGCAAACTGCATTTAGACGCAAACTGCGTAAACTGCGCTTAGACGCAAACTGTGTTTAGACGTAAATTGCACTTAATCATAAGTAATCTTAGAATCGGCTTTTGCATCAAAATAGTTTTTATCGAACGAACGCAGCTTTCGTTTTTAATCGCTGAAAGATTTCCGCTGCACTAATTCACCCCCACCCCCCCCCCCCCCCTCTTAGTGCTTTCGATCCTAACAGGCACCCCAACCCCCATTGGCTTTCTTCCCACTGCAGGGAGGTTGGGTGACCCCAACCCCACCCTTGTCGGCATTGAAAGCCATTGGTCAAGTGTTCGAAGGTGTTTGCCAAGTGTCCCTGACCCTTGTCGATGTTCACCTAGCATATAGAGATTGGGCATCCTCAATCCCTATCAGTGTTTGATCAACACATGGAGGTTGATGGTTCTAAAGGCATAGGTTTGGAAAGCTTGACCCTCCCCTCCCTTGCTACTAAGGTGCAAAAGTTGGGAAACCCGATCCCACCTCATTGTCAAGCCATAGAGGTCAGGTGTCTCAACCCCCTCGTTGTTAAGGCATGGAGGTCAAGCACCCAACTCCTCTTGTTGTCGAGGTGCGGAGGTCAGGAAACCCAACTCCTCTCATTGTCGATGTGTGGAGGTCAGGAAACTCGATCCCCCTGCTATGGAGGTGCGAAGGTCGAGAAACCTGACCCCCTTTGTTGCTAAGGCACAAAGGTCAAGTGCCTCGACCCTCTCGCTACCAAGGTGGGGAGGTCGGGCACCTTGACCCCATGTCATTACCGAGGCATGAAGGTCGGACATCTCGACTCCCCTCACTCTATTTTTCCTATGGTTCTTACAACTCGTTGGTGAAGGATTCATTGCCATCTTAGAAGCTTTGGGCTTACAAGTGGCTTTCTTATAGTTCTTCAGCCAAAGGAGCAAGGAGAGCCTATCTTAGCTCTCCTTGTCAACTTCCCCTAAGTGGAGACGAGGATTCTATAGGGAAATCTAGGGGGCGACATCACAAGCGCAACGGAAGAACATAAAAATAAAATTCCTAAATTTCCGATCGATATGTTTGTCGTTGTGCGAAGATTGGTGCGTAAAATTCTTGAAACTTAAAACTGCATATATTAAAGGTTTGTGTTACATAGGGAGATCATATATCCTTGAATCCCTATAGATCTGTACGAGAGGGTAAAGGAGGTCAAGCATCCTCATCTCTAGCAGTGATCCACATAGTAGGGCTACAACGATGCTCCTCAAAACTCCAGGCCTACTATTTGAGGAGGACAAGGGGAGGAGAGAATAGGAGATGACAACCCAAAGAGGCTCTAGCCTATGAACCATTGGTTCCCTCCTATTTATAGAGGTCCCTTGTCAATATAATCCTGCCCTATTGGGTATTAGATCTTCATTCAACTACTCAAGTCTCTTAGATTAGTGGATCTCTATCCAATAATCTCTTATTGGCTCTTATTAGATCTCATCCATAAGATCTAATAATTCAAGGGCTTATTGAATATCCAATAAGATAGGAGCTCTGACGAATATCTCATATCTGAACCTCTACTCATCGTAACGCCTACCATATGTGTGTGACCCTCTAAGCCCAATATCGAACTGGCTGTGAGTCATACCTATCAGAACTCCTTCTGGCTCAATGAATTATTATCTCCATAATAATTCACTCAACTCATCGATTGTGGACGTACTAGGCCATTACACCGCAGTCCTTAGACGATACAAGGGAATCCAATCCATTGGACTTGTCTATCCTCAATTACTGTATACCTATAGTCCCTCATCCATCTAATATCCTAGAGACCATATACCAAGCATGGTGCTATTAGACCCCATATGGTTTCTACTCGAGTCTTGCTCTAATAGGATTCTCTCGGAGAACTCTTTCTCTCTCAATCCGAATGACCTTGACTAGGAATTTATTTTAGCAAGAACACATAGGATATTCCTCTCATGACATCGAGAGTGGATGATCTTCTATCGACACTCGATAATCCTCATAAGGTTGACTACCACTCCCGATGATCGGCTGTGCGAGATCTGAAACCTCCAAACCTATAAGTCTGGTATCAAAGAGTTGAGTACTCATACAGGATATCCTTGGTGTCTCAAGTATAAGGGTCAGGTACACCATTGGGATAATAGAATCACTACTTGACAATAAGGTATCATTAACCATCTAGTATTCCGTGAGAGAATCAATAAGTGAACTCATTCTCCAATGAGTGCTTGCACTGTATCCTTAGTGTCCCCACACGAATAGTTATGAGACCAACTGCATCCATCATATGGACAGATATGCAACACACCAATCTGTCCGGTTATCTTGATATCCATCTCAAGTAACCTATGACCAGAATTTTTTAGGATTTATGTTTAAAGGCGAATCAGTCTCATAATCGTAATCTCATCATGATTCAATTCCCATTACATAGATCCATAGACATCATAATATATTCAAGCAACAAGCAATATAAAGTAACAAAATATCAAATAATAATAATAAGCAAAAAGATTACGTGTCAAGTCACACGTGTCATCACTCACATGATTGGCTTGTAGGGCACCTATGACTAGCAGATTCGCCGATAGAGATATTGATGTCACTTGATATAAGTTCTTGAATGCCTTCTAGCTCCTCCTCTTCCTTTGAATGTCTATAGTTGCCATGGCCAAGTGAAAGGGAAGGGGGAAGAGAGAAACACTAGACTTGGAGACATTGGACTTGTCTTACAATAACTACAGTGGAGCAATCGATTCGTAGTTAGGTGGCCTCAGCAGATTGCAAAGCTTGAATCTCTCTATGGATCTCTTGATCAAGTGGATGCCTTCTCTTGGGAAAGGATGGGAGGAACTAGTTTTGTTTGCAAATTTCTTCGATTGCTAAATCCCAAGTGAGATTGGTGTCCCAAAATAGGCATCTTGATGGCTCCTCCGCTCTCATCTCTGCATGGTGCATGTGTTGGATAAACTGATAGATATACTTTAGGACCTCTTTAAAAGAATTTCTAAAATACACTTATACGGGAGGGACAATTGATCGAGAGAGTATCATCGACCAATTGTTGTTCAATAGTGACCCCATGTGATGTCCACATTGAAAGAAGGAGACAGAGGTTACCTCCCATCGGTCTGTCCATGTGAATAAGGGTTCAAAATAGACTATTACAGATAATCTCCTTTTTTTTATCATCCATTTGGATAAAAGACCAACGAGAGGTTGTTAAAAACAGTTGATTATTTTATAGAAAAGATTATCTTCTCATAGAATATTTTATAGAATATTCTACCTCTTTAAAACTAAATATAAAAACTTATTTTTACGTAGTTGTAAAGATCATTTTTCATCACTCACGTCCACACACCAATACCTCGGGTTACTAATTTAAGTGTCGGAGAGGTCGGATTGGAAAACCTCTCTTGACTTTAGTATTTATATAAGTGATAATTTAGGAGCTAGACGTTTTTAACTCGGAGACACACCGGACAATCCTAACCACATGAGTCTGGACCACATCGGGCTACTAATCAATATATTAATGACATTTTCCCATAACAAGTTCTATGGTAAGATGTCCATGAATTTTTGAATAATTTTCAAAATTTAACCATTAAATCAGAATTTAATGATGATTAGAATTGCGTACATAAAATCTATCAATAATTAGACCTACTTGTGATGTGTTATATATACGCATTACAAGTCGAATTCTCTCATTTGAATAAAATGTAATCGATGTATTCAAAGATGATGCGGCATAATGGCATATGAATTGCGTATACGTGCCATTCAATTCCAACCCATATTATAGGAAGGTTTGACATATTCTTTCAAAGTTTAGAAATAGCATATTTTATATCCTTCTAATTAACACAACATATATGTATTTTGTTCAAATATTTAATGATAATATTTTTGAAAGAATATTAATATTACTTGAAATTTCAATGTCGAAATGTATATATATATATATATATAGAAGAGTAAACGTGGAAACTTAATCATACATATAATTTTCTTCATTAATAAAATATATAAAAATTAATATAAAATTCTACTAATTAAACTGTAATGTGGTGTAAATAACGGAAGCTGAAGGGCAATTTAGGTAATAAAAACCAAAAGCTCCCCGAGAGCGAGGCGCGGAGAGAATCGCCTTCTCTCGAAGCGTCTACAAAACCCTAGACGAGGAATCCGATCGATCGTCGATTCCTGAACTCCCATCGCAGCAGAATTCCTCCGCGATCCATCTCCTCCTTGATTCTTCATTCGGGATAAGAAACATGGTCGTCATCGAGCCGGAACCGGACGCCACGGAGACCGGAGAAGCCACCGATGCCTCCCACTCGAGATCCGTGGACGCTTCTCATGGGGGAAGTTGCAGCGATGAGGAGTCCTTCGAGGACGCTCTCACCGAGGAGCAGTTGAGGGAGGTCCTGTCTCATGATCTCTTCTTTCTTACTGATTCGATTAGTCTTTCACGTTTGTTTGAATTCTTCTGTATCGTCGTTGAGATTCGCTTCTTCTGATTGCTTTCTTGAATACAAAATGCTCGTAAAATCATCGATCTTCATTTAGTCTGTTATCCCATCCTCTTTTAGTTGGGTGTTTTTACGTTGTTAATTAGGCCATGCTGCAAATGAGATAACCTGGATCTTGCCTCGGTTTTATCTGATAATTTCGTTAGAGAAATGTTTGGTACGGACTTGGATTGTTATGGATTGATTGTGGCTTCTGTCGGATGACATCTAGAGGAGGATATAGATAATTTCCCATGTTAAATCGGTTGCCCAATTATTGAACTACCAGAATTTCTGTTGAAACTTGAAACTAGGTTGAGCTGTGCGGAATATTGGCAAGGAAGAAACTTGAGATATGATCAGTGTTCAAATAGCTGTTTGATCATTTATTTCACTTGATACCAATTCTTCTGCTAGTGTGAAATTTTTGTTTCCTTCTTGATATATTCTTTTTGTACACTTAGATGAATGATGATGGAGAGGAGTAAGGGCTTTCTTAGACCTTATTTCTTGAATAATCCTGTTGTACACTTAGATGAATGAGGATGGAGAGGAGTTAGGGCTTTCTTAGACCATGTAAATTTGTTGTTACTTCTGATCCACATGATACTGTATCATCTTTAATGGATATATGGTTGGCTTCATTAATTACTTGGATTTGCATTAGCCCACATCAATTTATGGAATGATTTAGTTCTTCATCTTATAGGGTCCTTTCTTAATAGAAGCACTAAAATGTAAAAAAATAAGTTTGTTTTCAGCAGGGTTCCTGAGAAAAGCATTTCATAATTTTATTCTTGGTTCCGTTCTAGATACTTTGGAAAAATTTTGTGTTCACATTGGATGTAATTCGTTGCTAGTTTTATGTTTGATGGATTGAATTTCTTTTTGTAGTATAAAATCAGATCCTAGTTACTAAAACATGTCACCGTTCTTCTTTTCTTTGTTGATGCAGAAAGCTCTTAAGCAAGCAAATGATGCAAAAGAGGAAGGGAACAAGCTTTTTAGGACTGGTCAATATGAGGATGCACTCCTGAAATATGAACTTGCTTTGCAAATTGCTTCAGAGGTGACTTCATCTGTAGATGTATGCTCTATGTGTCATGGGAACCGGGCTGCTTGTTTCTTGAAATTGGTAAGTCATTCTTTCGGTGTAAATGATGATGATGTTAATGATATTGGTACAAATAATTCCTCTTTTATTTTGCCATCGTTAAGTCACTTATGTGAGGTCTCAATAAAGACGGTTAGGAGTGTTATAATAGTGCAAGGCAGTGTGACAAGCACTATACGTGCCAACTATTTTTTGTTGTTGAAAAACTTTATTTATTGAAAATTCACCTTAATTTTTCAAATTACCTGAACAAGCAACAAGGGGTATGTTTATGTTGGATATTATTTTGTGTATGTGGCCACTGATAGCTTTTTTATTTTTAGATTATGAGGTCATTTTGATGTCTTTATGTGGCTAACAATAACCTTAAATCATCATCAGATTTTAATGCCTTATTTGCTGCCGAAGTTAGTAATATAATTCAGTTGATGGATCAGCATGCACTTTTGCCCTGGTTACAGTATATTTTAAAGTACGAAGACAACTGCTGCAAGAGTTCTTGTTTTTCCTTGGTTTTGGAGAATTATTGTATAATGATAGTCTAATGGTTTTTAGAGTGGATCTTTTTCCTTCTAATATTGTTCGTTGAAGTACTCTTACTCTTTTATGATTATTTAATGATTTTCATGGTCTAATTTAAGACACAGTGTCCTAAAGTCATCTTGTTTTATCTTTAGGGAGCCAGTTTACTGAAAACTCAAATTTACTTGCATTTTAACAAATATCACACCATCAGAGTTGGCATAAATGTTGTGTTGATGAAATCAATGATCCCAGAACTCTAAAGATTCAATTTCATTTGTTATTATTCAACAGAAGGGGAGACTAAAGATATTGCTCATGGATTTAGAGTTCAAATGACGAGAGTGGAGAAGGATGTCTTTGGATGTTATGATTATTTGTTATGTGATCACTGTGTGTTCCTTGGACTAAAGACTTTTTTAAGGCAATTTTACATGGTTCTTTACTTTATGGATCGGAATCCTTGTTGATCAATGTTAATTATATGAGAAGTCGAAATGGATGTACTGTGGACTATGGATTACCAGAGATCAAGGATAAAAAATATTTATATTCATGAATGATTTGGAAGAATCTCAATTGAGGATGAAACAAGGAATCCCTCAAGGCTTGCACATGTTAAAATATATTTAAATATACTAGTTAGGTGATGTGAGTCTTTTCAAACCAATGATGCAACAGGAAGACCTAAGGTGATATTTGAAACTATAAAATGTCATGTCTCTTTGTATTCAATTTTTCTCCATGGTGTTCAAAATAATTCATGTAGCCAGGCCCTAAGAGTTAAGATTTATGATTAATCACAACCTTTGCAAATGGAAACTAACGGGTGGTCAAATTGGCAACCGATGAACTGAATATTGAGATGATACCTCATACATATCTCACATTATGTTGATCTGTTTTCAATAAGGTTCATGATTTTGAGGTTGTTAAATACATACTACCAGCTTCTTATGTGCCTTAAATTTATGATGGTGGGCCTTGTATAGCTAAGATGAGCTATGCATCACTGTGTGATTGCCCATCTTGAACTGGTACTCCATGATGTTCTTATGGATTTGTGTTTCTTTAATTGGTCCTGTAAGTGAGATTTTTACAACTCCCTTTTGTTTTGCCATATCCATTGACTTTGTTGTTCTACTTGAGCCCTATTTTCATATTTTAGGCAGACGATATGATGACTGACACATAACCTGCTTAAAAAAAATCTTATTTGACTGTTTGGTCGATAAGTGGTACTATTAAGCAAGGGCAACAGAGTCTACAGCTGGGAGACTGCTTTTCTGCTATCGGATGCATTAGCAAGCTACCGGGGATTATTTGAAGCAGATGCTGCACATTCTGTAGGTTAATATATCTTGTTCACTAATGTTTTCCTTTTTTGTTTGTATTTTCCCTTCTCAGGATAGGTACAAGGAGACAGTACAAGAATGTACAAAAGCATTGGAATTGAATCCATCCTATATAAAAGCACTATTTAGAAGAGCTGAGGCACATGAAAAGCTTGAAAACTATGACGAGGCTATTGCTGGTAAGTTAGAACGCATGAAGCGTGGGTCTTGGGGAATTATTCTGCTACAAAAATTTGCTATATAATTTTTCTGTTGTTTTAATTGCCAATTGTCATTGTGGGTCAGTGAAACATGGCTTCCTGATGATTTCTGAATGTCTTTATTTTTTATTCTTTTGCTTAATATCCCTCCAGACATGAAAAAGGTTCTTGAGTTGGATCCTGCAAATGACCAAGCTAGAAAGAACATAAGACGGTTAGAACCAATTGCAGCAGAAAAAAGGGAGAAGATGAAAGAAGAAATGATTGGTAAGCATGGTGCATTTATTTCTGTCCATATATGTATATATACTAAATTGATGCAGTTGAAGGTTTGAGTATTTAGTATTATATTTTCCATTACCATTTGATTATTTAATTTTGAAGCTATGATTTGAGGCTTGTTCTGAATTAGTTGCTGACAAAACAAGCAAATATGTGGAATGTTCGACTTGATTACTATTTGCTTTCTTTATCATTCGCATGTTTGCTCTAATAAATTATTATGCTGCTTTTTTTTAACAAAATATTAAGATAAATCCAAAATGAGAATCATTATGCATGCAATATGCTTAAATTTTCTTGTAGAAACAAAAGTGCTAACTGGTGTATGATCAGCAAGTCTGGTTTTTCAGCCCCATAGTATATCTGTAACATGAATAAGTTTCAATGTGCTTGCAAAAAATATAACAGAAGCAGCTGCCATAAGCTATAATCCCCCAACATTCTCAAGCTGATTTCATGGATGTTTGTTTGCATTTGAATGCTGGTAATGCAAAAATATTTTAGATTCATATTCGTATTGTTTGTGAGGTCTCTAGTTTGTGTCTCTGGTCAGTTATAGTTATTCCACTACGTTTGAACCATCTTATTCAATTTAGTACATTGCATTAGATATTCACTTACTAGATTGCATATTGCTTTTTTGAAGTTGGTGCAGTCAGTTCTAGTGCAAGAAATGACTGCCGTTTTTCGTCTTGGTAGTTCCATTTTAGGGTTGTTTACATATATATATATTTTTAGCATACTTGTTGTTTGATTCAACCCTGTGTCATCAATATTTACATCCTAAATTAGTTCTTTATTTTTTCATTCTAACCTTTACAATAATGGAGTTCCAACAGAATACGAATATTTGAGGAACTTAATAATCTTTGTATCATAATAATGTATGGATGGAACTTTTCTGTCACTCCATGAGAAATAAAAAAGAGCATTGAAACAAGAATTTTTTATTTAAGAAATGAAAAAAGAAAAAATAAATGTAAGCAATGGGATATGCTAAATGCTATTAGAGTGGCTAATAGTCATGAACAAGAAGGGGCTGGAATGCAATACTAAAGAGAGTGATTTTGTTGTGATATAAATATTGATAAGGCAGGTTTAAATTGTAAGCCAAATGGAGGGACTTACATGTAGGTAGGTTTTCAATGGTAGTTTGAACCAGCTCCATTCTTCCTTTTTTGACAAAAGATTGACATTTGGTTTTGGGATGAAGTTGCACATGGATTATTTTGGATATCTTGAATGTTGCATTCAAGTTTTTTGAAATCATTGCAGGTAAGTTGAAGGAGATGGGGAATTCTTTGTTGGGACGATTTGGCATGAACCTCGACAACTTCAAAGCTGTAAAAGATCCAAACACGGGCTCATATTCCATCTCTTTTCAGCAATAGATGATGCAATGGTACATTTGGTAGACCAAAACAAAGTTGTGAAATGCATTTTGGTGCTCTCTGTCAACATGGACATAACCTATTATTCCATCTCCGTTTAATCAGTTCACTTGTTCAGGTTTGATTTATGCCTATCTCATTTGCATTTCTATATACCGTCAAGAAATATTGGTCTGGAAATTGTTAGTGCAGTGCAGATGTAAGTACGGTTGTGTTTCTTCTTTCTATTTCCTTGCAAAGTATACGTATCTTCATCAAGGAACATTACATGGCAAACCATTTGACGTGGTTTTCTTGGTGGACTGATACAAAGTGGTGAGCTGCATTTTTGTGCTGCCTGTCAGTGTGATCATAACTATTCTTCTCTCTCTATTTACTCGGTTCACTTGTTCAGCTTTCCGTTATATCTGCCTCATTTGCATTTTTATATATCGTCGGATGGTGGAGTGCAGGTAGTCAGGAATTATGGATCTGATCCTTCTTTCTATTTCTTTACAAAATATGTTTGTTCGACTACGGACACACATCGGCTTTTCTTTGGACGTCAGAAATTAGAGGTTGTGTGCAAAGTAGTGATCCAAAAGGATTGGATTCGTTTATTGAAGTGATACAGGATAGGACATTCGATGATTTTTTTATAAAAAAAATCTCGAGCTTTTATATTTTTGTGTCTTCTTTTTATTTTATTCTTGTATTATTTTCTTGCCTTCATCTCGTGTTGCACTCTCATGTTGCGAGGCCTTAGGTGTTGTTATGTCACGTTGTATCATTTTGTTGAGAGACCTCACTTTGAGCTCTCGTTGAGTGCACTCATGTTGCTCAGGCCCTTGTCTCTATCGTGATCATCGATCACGATGGATAGGATGGAGGTTAACGAAACTGAGGGCAAGGGTGGCATGACTTTAGCAGTGAGAGCACGAGCAGATGTGATGGATGAGGGCGAGATTGGAGGTGGTAGACGAGGGCATTGATCACGAGGGAGGTGAGGGCATCGGCACAATAGACAAGTGCTTTGGGTCACGATAGAGGTGAGGTCATGATCACGATAGGGTGAAGACGATGATCGATGAGACGGAGACATCAGTAATATTATCTTCTAGAAAGGGTAGGATGTGAAAATAAAATAAAAAAGAATGCTAAGTGGGAAAAAAAGTGAAAAATTAAGATTTTATAAAGAAATTTGCCCTAGCATATTTTCAAAAACTCTATTGAAATTTCGGACAGTCTAATACTAAAGTTAGCATGAATGTCCGACAATTATCTATGTATATATTTGTAATATAAATGTATACTAAACAAGTTCAACAATGATTAGATGTTGTGATTGTTAGGGAAATGCATTTAAACTCAGAGAGGTGAGAGTAGTAGACAATTAAATCAATAAGTAATAGTAATAAAAAGTATTAAAGAAGTGAACATCAAATTTATAGTGGTTCGATCGTCGTAATCTACGTTCACTCTCGATTCCTTTCTGTTGAGATTATTGGCTTTCACTATTGATTTTCTTTTCAACGGGTGAAGATTAACTTCCTTCTTTACAACTCTTTCTCCATTTCACAGGCTCGAGAGAATTTTTACACCTCTTTTTTATACTAAAACAGACCTCATTTCTCTCTTAGAATAGGAGGAAGAGATTCTATAGAGAGTTTACATACTTTTTTTCTCAAATATACTTTCCCCTTTTCTATTTTTTTTATTGCTTACCCAAGTAGAAATAATTGGGGTATTTATAGGCCCCAAATGACTTTAAAAATGATACTAAAAAAGGTCATATCCCGGGTTTCCGGGGTCTTAGCAATACCATCGCCTATGTTAGGCGGTGTCATTGCCCAGTTTAAGCGGTACCACCACCTTACACATGGGTGACCATGTACTGGCGGTACTACCGGTAGTTTGGGCGGTACCACCACTTGACACTAGCGATACCACCTCTTGACACTAGTGGTACCACCGTCGGGTCTTCCAAAAAATGTACACTTCATATGTTTCCGCTCATAGGCCATTCCACCACCTAGTTTGGCAGTGCCACCGCTTGACCTAACTCTGGGTCATTGAATGAGCTTTCAAATGGGCCCAAATCATCCTTGACTCAAGCCCAATGGGCCCCTAATTGAGTTAGCATGGTTATACCCGAAACTAACTCAATTAAGACAAACTATTTCGATCTAGATACATATGATTATATGCATGAATCTTATGTTGTCCGACATATCATTGGTTCATCTGACAATTCGTTTGATCCTTCGGCGCATCGTCCTCTCCTTCAACGTATTGCTCAATTCATCGGTATGTTGACCTCTTGCAACATCTGATCTTCTTGGTGTAATATTTAATCCTTCTGGCCTAATGCCCGAACTTATGACACGAAGTCCTTCCAGCACGTTGACCAGTCTTTCAGCCCGACATCCAATCTTTTGACATGTTCTACTTCGGCCCAACGTCTGATTTTTCTACTTCAATCAATTTGTCTTTCCATGATCGAAGTTAATCCTATGTCACTCAAACGCTGATTAGATTATAACTTCATCAATTGATTTCATCATCAAAATCTGAGATTCAACAATCTCCCCCTTTTTTATGATGATAATCAATTGATGATGGAGTTTACTTAAACTCCCCCTATCTATATGTCATATTGAAAGAAACTTTAAATTCAGAAAATCATGAGTAGTTTGTCATTGCATGCATCATGAAATCATGAGTATTTCATGTATAATTTCAAATCATCATAATTTTGAAATATCAAAGTACATCATATCATGCATGATTCAAATTTCAAATCATGATCATAACTTCCCCCCCTTTGTCATCAACAAAAAAGAAAAAAGTACAACTAGTAAATTTTTAAAATATGCAAGCTAGCAATTCTTGAGATGTGCAAATTAGTAATTTTTGCTTAGATGTGCAAGTTTAGTCATTTTTACTTCTCTTGAAATGTGCAAGTTTAGTAATTTTTGCTTCTCTTGAGATGTGCAAGCTAGTAGTTCTTGCTTCTTTTATGAGATGTGCAAGCTAGCAATTCTTTGCTTCTCTTGAGATGTGTAAATTTAGTAATTTTTGCTTCTTTTGAGATGTGCAAGCTGACAATTCTTGTTTATATTTTGAGATGTACAAGCTAGCAATTCTTTGCTTCTCTTGAGATGTGCAAGTTTAGCAATTATTTCTCTCTCTTTGTCATTGTCAAAAAGAAGGGAATAATACAATGGTATAATTCTTTTCCCTTTACATCAATGTTCAAATCATTACATGAAAGATATCAAGAAAAATTAATTTGGTGATGAGGTATACAATTCATGAATACAAGGGAGTATCGAAACATAAGAGAAAAATCAATTTATATATACAATGTTTCAAAACATCAAAGTACATCTCAAGTTATGAGTATCGAAAATCAAGAGAAAAATTATGATTCATTTGGATAAATATTCTCTTTAATAAAATGAAAGAATCATATGAGAATAAATAGTAAGAGATTTTGATTCATAAAAAATATCAAGATATAATTATGAGAAATCAGAAGAAAAATCATGATTCATTTGAATAATTCTCTTTAATAAAACGAAAGAATAAATAAATAGTAAGAGATCTTGATTCATAAAAAATCTTAAGTTATAATTCTAAAAAATTAAAAGAAAAAATATGATTCATTTGGATAATTCTCCTCTTTAGTAAATAGCAAAAAGAAATACAGGAGATCAAATAAGAGATCTTGATTCACAAAAAATCTCTAAGTATCAAGTGAGAGATTTGAATAAAACTCATTCAAATTCAATTTGTCAATCAACAAAATAACTTTCATAGTTTAAAAGACTCATAAAAAATATAAATAGATTCATCAATCTCTTATTAAAAAACTTGATAAAGACATTGTCAAGAAAAAAATACATTCCCCTTTTTTTTATTTCCATTAATGTGATTGATTTCATACAAGCATGCCCTTATCTTTTATACGAAAGCCATGCATCATCGTTTAAAATCGAAAACTAGTTTAAAATCGAAAAATAGGTATCATCACAAAAATCATCAAGATCAATAGTATAATATATTAAATAATAAAATATTTTCAATCAAAAGATTTATTACTAATAATTCTAACTCTAATGATTTTTCCTTTATTATTGTTGTTTCGGTTAGTGAGCTTTATGAACTGTTTTGGATCTCCAATCGTATACCTTGAGCATGCACTATCAAGATTTTATTTTTGCTCATAGCTTTCGATTGTAGAGATGTCTACAAGAAAGGTGGGTTTGTTCTAGGTATCCATTTAGATCTACCTATCTTGATTTTTGACATTAAGTCATTTATGGTTCCTTTAGGAATCCAAACTAATTTATGAGAGCTATACTTTTTAAATAAGCATTTATAAGCATAATGACCACATCTACTACAAAAATTATATTTAATTTTAAGGGTAACATGCAATGTGAGTCCTTTAACAAATATAGTGGACTTTTTTTTAGGGTTACTATTCATAAAGTCAATTCCTTCTTTTCTATATACATGACCTTTATTAGCGATGATCATGTTTAATGATTTGTTATAAATCTTAAATTTTTCTAAAGTTTGTTATAATAATATATTTTCTTTTTTGTATGAATTTAAATCTTCACATTTAGTGTAAGGTGTTAACACGCAATTGCCATGCTCATTTTTTTAAGTTTCAAATTTACTAGAGAGAGAAGTACGATCCTTTTTTAATAATTTATATTTTTTACCAACTAATTTAAATTCATCAAAAAAATCATTGAATGCATCAAGTAATTCATTGTAAGGTAAAAAAGATTCATTTGAATCACATACCTCATTGTTGAGAGTTATTAAGGTATAGTTTGTCACCTCATCTTCATTGGTTTGCTCCTCATCTTCTAATGCACTTGATTCATCCTAAGTCATCTTGAGTGCTTTCTTCTTCTTTAGTTGCAGACATTTACTTTTGAAGTGCCCTAGCCTTTTGCATTAATTGCAAGTTATTGTGTCCTTTTTAAGTTCATTTTTATTCTTAGATTTTTGTTTTATGAACTTTTTAAATTTTTTTTGTAAGGAGTTCAAAGTCATCATCATCACTTGAGCTTTCGCTCGAGTGATCTTCTTTTATTCTAAGTGCAACATCCTTCATATTCTTTGGACGATTATTCTTTAAAAGGAAAACAGTTCAAGTCCTTTGCTTCTTTAATATCAATTACTTTTGGATCCTAATTTTTTGAAAGAGATCTTAGAATTTTATTAATAAGTTCAAGATTAGTAAAACTTTTACCAAGAGTTTTCAAATCATTGAGGATATCTGTAAAACGGGTGTACATGTTACCAATGATTTCACTTTGTTTCATTCAAAACAATTCAAAACTATGTATCAAAAGATTGATCTTAGATTTTTTAACTCTACTTGTGCCTTCGTGTGTAACTTCAAGTGTGTGCTAAATATCATGTGCAATTTCACAAGTTGAAATATGATTAAACTCATTTTTGTCCGAAGAACAAAACAAAGTACTCATAGCTTTAGCATTTAATGAAAATATTTTTTTCTTAAAATCATTACATTCATTCATAGGTTTAGAGGGTTTTTTAAAATCAAATTCAATGACATTCCATAAATTGAAATCTATAGAAAGTAAGAAAACTCTCATTCGTGTTTTACAATACATGTAGTATGCCCCATTGAACATAAGAGAACGAGTGATAGAGTAACCCTCTTGATTGTCGGCAAAAGCTATTTAATCCTTTTTGGGTGTTGAACCAACCGAAAGAAACTTGGCTCTAATACCAACTGATAAGACCGTATCGGCACTTGGAGGGGGGGGGGGCAAGTGAATTAGTGCTTTTGTAAAAACCTCAATTTGAAAATTTTGAATGATGAAACTGTTAGGATCGAGAGCACTAAGAGGGGGGGGGTGAATTAGTGCAGCGGAAATTTTTCAGCGATTAAAACGAAAGCTGCGTTTGTTTGATAAAAAACGATTTACGTCTAAGTGCAGATTTAGAAAGTTCCGAACTTAGAAACTTGTTTGTAAGATCGCAGAAGGCAGTAAGCAGTTATGATTGAAATCGGAACGTAAACGTAAACTGAAATATGATGATCGTACGAGAAAAGCCGATTTACGTCTAAACGCAGATTCAGAAAATTCTAAACTTATTCGTAAGATCGCAGAAGGCAGTAAACAGTTATGATTGAAATCAAAACATAAACGTAAACTGAAATATGATGATTGTACGAGAAAACCCAATTTACGTCTAAACGCAGATTTACGTCTGAACCTTGAAACTCGTTCGTAAAATCACAGAGGCAGTAAGCTATTGAGAAGTTTGCAGTGAAAGTAAAATACTCAAAGGAAATGCAAACCGAGATTTAGAGTGGTTCGGTCAATCTTGACCTACTCCACTTTTGGCTTCCTCCACCGTCGAGGTCACCGACGTCAACTAGAGGCCTTCCTTCAATAGGCGAAGGCCAACCACCCTCTTACAGATTCACTCCTTTTGACGGGCTTAGGAGACAACCCTTACAGAAGTTTTCTCTCCTCTCTTTACAACTCAAACTTGAAGAATAGAAAGAGGAGAACTAGCAGTTTGGAGCTCTAAGAAACACAGAAAGACAGCAAGATTTCGAGTGTGTGTTTTGTGCTTTCAGTGCTGAATAGGTAGGGTATTTATAGGCCCCAACCCAGTTCAAATTTGGAGCTCAAATCTGTCAATTCCCGGAATTCCGGGATCAAGCGGTTGCACCGCCTGGCAGAGCTCGAAGACTGAGCCTCTGGGCGGTGCCACCTCTGTCAGGGGCGGTTGCACCTCTCTGCCAGAGCTCGAAGACTGAGCTCAGGCAGTTGCACCGCCTGACTGGGGAGGTTGCACCGCATGGCAGAGCTCGAAACTTGAGCTCTAGCGGTGCTACCTCTTGACAGAAGAGGTTGCACCGCCCAGTCTCGCTCGGAGACTAAGCCCGGGCGGTTGCACTTCCTGGATGGGGCGGTTGCACCGCCCAGTCTCGCTTGGAGACTGCCTCCTGGGCGGTGCTACCTCCTAGCACTATTTCAGGTCCGAATGGGTTGATCCATTCGACCTAATTTGGGTCTTTCAGGGGCCCAATTGCCCCAAGATTAAGTTAATGGGATCACCTCCCATTTCTAACTTAATCATTGTGCTAACTACGATTATTTCCTAAGACATTTACTGCAACTTGCTCCGGTACGTCAATCGCTTCTTCCGGCGAGCTTCTGGCGAACTTCCGTCGATCATCCGATGAACCCTCGGTGATGCTCCTGCGGACTTCCGGCAAACTCCTGGACTTGCGACGATCCACTTGGCGAGTTTCGACGAGCTTCTTTGGCAAGCTCCTGGACTTCTCGGATTTGTTCCCGCAGAACCTCCGACGACCGTCCGAACTTCCGTAGAACTCTCGAACTCCCAACGTGATCATTGTCTTGACTCCGGCACAACTCCTGCTGCATGTCTTTCTTCCATCATAGTTAATCCTGCACACTCAAAATAAAAACTTCGATCAAGACAATTAATCCTAAGCAATTAACCAAGTTGTCCGGCATGTCATTGGTCCCTCGACGCTTCGTCTGATTCTTCGGCGCATCGTCCTTTCCTGCAGCCTATTGCCCAATCGGCCTGTTGACTCCGCAACTCCGATATCCTTGGCACAATACCCGCTCTTCTTGGCCCGATGCCCGAGTCCACGACCCGAAGCCTTCTGTCGATACGTCGACCGATCCACCGGCCCGACGTCCAATCTTCTGACATGTTCTTCCGGCACAACATGATTTTCCTGCTTTAATTGTCTCATCCAGATCGAAGCATCCTGCGTCACTCAAAACGCAGATTAAATCATAAACATATATCAAGTAGTTTCATCATCAAAATACGAGATTCAACAATCTCCCCCTTTTTGATGATGACAACTACTTGATGACGGAGTTAACCTTAACTCCCGGAGTTTAAACAAACTCCCCCTATCAATATGCCATATTGATAGAAACTCTTAGATTCAAAAAATCTAAGGAACATGTCATCATAATCGAAGTTAACCTTAACTCCCAGAGTTTAAACAAAACTCCCCCTATCAATATGCCATATTGATAGAAACTCTTGGATTCAAAAATCCAAGCAACATGTCATCATAAACTTATGCATAACATGTCATGTCATCAATATACTTCTCCCCCTTTGTCATCAACAAAAAGGAGAAGTACCGCAATCAAGTGTTTGTGATATAAGTTTAACTCATTGCATGAAAAACATAATATCTATTGTTATCATCATGCAAGTTTGCTATTATTAAATGGTAAGATATCAATATGTAAAATTACGATTCAAGTTCTTGATATCTTAACATGATATGACATTCATAGCACCTATTCATATGAATGCTGCTTTTGATATCTCATCATAATATGGCATTCATGACATCTATTCATGGCATATGCTTTTTAAGTTTGGAAGAGGATAATGTATCAAGAAAATCCAATTGTTAGGATCAAGAAAATCCGAAAATGAAATTTGACATTTTCATACATTCGGACACCGTTTTACTAGAGATATTCAATTACAATCATGAAGGTAAAACATGCTTATTATCATGGAAATTTTTGTATTCAAGCACATAATTTCCAACATGTAATCATGGCAAGTAATTGTGTGAAATCATTATGGCAATCAAGTGATTTGATCATTCAATCAAAAAAGTCCGAAAAATAATTTTAACACGTTTAATCATTCGGACATATTTTTGCTATAGTTTTTCAAATATAATCATGAAGATAGGCATGCTCATCATCATGGTAGTATGATAGCAAGTTTACCATATACAAGCTAGCAAAAAAAATTCTACATTTTAAGGCCCGCAAGCTAGCAATTTTGAGATGTTCAAGAAAGCAACTCTTGCTTCTTGAAATATAAGTTTTGCTAGATGTGCAAGTTAACTTTTTGCTTCTTGAGATAGGCAAGATGGCATTCCTTGGTGATGTTCAATATAGCTAAGTTCTACATCATGCAAGCTAGTGAATTTTATAACATTAGAACATGCATAATCACCAAAGCATCATAAATTTTAATGATGTGTAAAATTACAAATTTTGTATGATTGCATTTGTGTGTCTTGAGATTTGCAAGATAGCACTTGGTGATGTTCAAGATAGCAATTTCTTCTTTTGAGAAGTGCAATTTTTGCTTTCTTCTTTTATTGTGCAAGCTAGCTATCTCCCCTTTTGTCATTGTCAAAAAGAAGGGAAAAACCCTTTACATCAATTTTTAAATCATGACAAAGGTTAGTATCAATCTCATTTGTGCATCATTATATTTTCAAATTAAAACATGCACATTTTCAAAACATATAAACTCATTATTATATGCATGATTCCAAATCATCATTCATATTATTTCAATCATTATTTCACTCATCACTATAGCTTTTCATGCATAATATGTAAAACCATCTAACATGATATAAACATTTATTTATTTAATTTTTTTTTAAGCATTCATGATACACATCATACATTATCATAATAAAAAGCATATGCATCATTCCAAATCATAAATATTTCAAATCATCATGGTATTAATTTGTCACATTGCATCCTACCATGCATGATCGAACCTTCTCATTTGCATACATCAAAATAAATTCATGAATATCTCATGCATTCATATCATCACTTGAGGAATATTGAAAAGAAATAATTGGGTGATGAGATAAATATTTCATGAATACAAAGAATTGCATAAAAATCATATCATGAATACAAGGAATACAAGTCATTCATTTTCAATTCATTCAATTTGATAAATCAAGATCATGATTTTGATAAAACTCATTTCAAATTTAAATCATCAAAATCATTTTTATGTCTCACAAAATTTATAACATAAATAGATTCATGATTTCATTGATAATATATTTTTCCCCTTTTTAAGTGTTTCATTTTAAGTGGTTGATTTCATGTTAGCATGCCTTTTCATTTATGAAAACATGTATCAATTTTTTTTTTTAAGCCACTGTTATTATCATGAAAATCGATAATCCATAAATATCAAGAATCATCATACATAATTTCAAAAATATATACTCGTTAATCATAACTTCAAATTAAACATGATTTCATATACTCAAAATCGAGAAATAACAATGGAAATCAACATGATGCACATTATTACTTCTCAACCACATATAGCATGATTTCATAAGGTATTTTTAATCAAAATTATTTTGTTTATCATAAACATACAATTTTCATGATTATTTTCAAAATTACTAGAATGATAAGCATGATTCCTAATTGTTTGTATTTTCATTATAAAATTATTAAACATGCAATTTTCAAGAAAATTAAATAAAAAAGAAAAATGCTTTATGAAAAGCATTATGTAATTTCAAAGTAAATTAAAGGCATTTCGATTACCTCAGCGTCGAAAGGCGTAAAGGCGTAGTTTGCCACCTCGCCTTTGTTGATTTTCTCCTCATCTTCGGAGGAGCTCGATTCATCCCAATTTTTGTTCTTCTTCTTGCGTTCAAAGCAAGTAGTTCCGTTCTTTTTACTTTTTAATTTTTGTTTCATTTGTAGTTTAAGTTCACCATCACTTGAGCTTATGCTCGAGTGGTCTTCAAATGTCCTATATCCCAAATCCTTCCTGTTCTTTGGAAGGTGGTTCTCAAGTTCTTCACGTGCATTGCACGTCATTTCATATGTGATCAATGAACCAATTAGTTCTTCAAGTGGAAAAATATTTAAATCTTTTTTTTCTTGTAAAGCCGTTACTTTTGAATCCCACTTCTTAGAAAGAGAACGCAAAATCTTGTTCACAAGTTCAGAATTCAAAAAACATTTGCCAAGAGCTCTTAAACCATTGACGACATCCGTAAAACGGGTGTACATGTCACCAATGGTTTCACTTGGCTTCATTTGAAAAATCTCGAAATCATGCAGTAAAATATTAACTTTCGAGTCTTTGACTCTACTAGTTCCCTCGTGTGTGATTTCAAGAGTGCGCCAAATATCGAAAGCCGTTTCGCACAAAGAAACCCGATTGAACTCATTTTTGTCCAAAGCGCAAAATAAGGCATTCAAAGCCTTTGCGTTTAAAGAAAAATGCTTCTTCTCTAAATCCGACCATTCGATCATTGAAAGAGAAGACTTCGATAAACCGTTTTCGACAAGATTCCAAAGTTCAATATCCATAGAAATAAGAAAGATCCTCATTCGGGTCTTCTAATAGGTGTAGTCCAATCCGTTAAACAACGGTGGACGAAAAATCGAAAAGCCCTCTTGAAAGCCATTAAGAGCCATTTCTCTCGGGTGTAAGTCCGAAATGAGAAATACCGGGCTCTGATACCAATTGTTAGGATCGAGAGCACTAAGAGGGGGGGGGGTGAATTAGTGCAGCGGAAATTTTTCAGCGATTAAAACGAAAGCTGCGTTTGTTTGATAAAAAACGATTTACGTCTAAGTGCAGATTTAGAAAGTTCCGAACTTAGAAACTTGTTCGTAAGATCGCAGAAGGCAGTAAGCAGTTATGATTGAAATCGGAAAGTAAACGTAAACTGAAATATGATGATCGTACGAGAAAAGCCGATTTACGTCTAAACGCAGATTCGAAAAATTCTAAACTTATTCGTAAGATCGCAGAAGGCAGTAAACAGTTATGATTGAAATCAAAACATAAACGTAAACTGAAATATGATGATTGTACGAGAAAACCCGATTTACGTCTAAACGCAGATTTACGTCTGAACCTTGAAACTCGTTCGTAAAATCACAGAGGCAGTAAGCTATTGAGAAGTTTGCAGTGAAAGTAAAATACTCAAAGGAAATGCAAACCGAGATTTAGAGTGGTTCGGTCAATCTTGACCTACTCCACTTTTGGCTTCCTCCACCGTCGAGGTCACCGACGTCAACTAGAGGCCTTCCTTCAATAGGCGAAGGCCAACCACCCTCTTACAGATTCACTCCTTTTGACGGGCTTAGGAGACAACCCTTACAGAAGTTTTCTCTCCTCTCTTTACAACTCAAACTTGAAGAATAGAAAGAGGAGAACTAGTAGTTTTGAGCTCTAAGAAACACAGAAAGACAGTAAGATTTCGAGTGTGTGTTCTATGCTTTCAGTGTTGAATGGGTGGGGTATTTATAGGCCCCAACCCAGTTCAAATTTGGAGCTCAAATCTGTCAATTCCCGGAATTCCAGGATCAGGCGGTTGCACCTCCTGACTGGGGCGGTTGCACCGCCTGGCAGAGCTCGAAGACTGAGCCTCTGGGCGGTGCCACCTCTGTCAGGGGCGGTTGCACCTCTCTGCCAGAGCTCGAAGACTGAGCTCAGGCGGTTGCACCGCCTGACTGGGGAGGTTGCACCGCCTAGCAGAGCTCGAAACTTGAGCTCTGGCGGTGCTACCTCTTGACAGAAGAGGTTGCACCGCCCAGTCTCACTCGGAGACTGAGCCCGGGCGGTTGCACCTCCTGGCTGGGGCGGTTGCACCGCCCAGTCTCGCTTGGAGACTGCCTCCTGGGCGGTGCTACCTCCTATCCTGGCGGTGCTACCTCCTAGCACTATTTCAGGTCCGAATGGGTTGATCCATTCGGCCTAATTTGGGTCTTTCAGGGGCCCAATTGCCCCAAGATTAAGTTAATGGGATCACCTCCCATTTCTAACTTAATCATTGTGCTAACTACGATTATTTCCTAAGACATTTACTGCAACTTGCTTCGATACGTCAATCGCTTCTTCTGGCGAGCTTCCGGCGAACTTCCGTCGATCATCCGATGAACCCTCGGTGATGCTCCTGCGGACTTCCGGCAAACTCCTAGACTTGTGACGATCCACTTGGCGAGTTTCGACGAGCTTCTTTGGCAAGCTCCTGGACTTCTCGGATTTGTTCCCGCAGAACCTCCGACGACCGTCCGAACTTCCGTAGAACTCTCGAAATCCCAACGTGATCATTGTCTTGACTCCGGCGCAACTCCTGCTGCATGTCTTTCTTCCATCGTAGTTAATCCTGCACACTCAAAATAAAAACTTCAATCGAGACAATTAATCCTAAGCAATTAACCAAGTTGTCCGGCATGTCATTGGTCCCTCGACGCTTCGTCCGATTCTTCGGCGCATCGTCCTTTCCTGCAGCCTATTGCCCAATCGGCCTGTTGACTCCGCAACTCCGATATCCTTGGCACAATACCCGCTCTTCTTGGCCCGATGCCCGAGTCCACGACCCGAAGCCTTCTGTCGATACGTCGACCGATCCACCGGCCCGACGTCCAATCTTTTGACATGTTCTTCCGGCACAACATGATTTTCCTGCTTTAATTGTCTCATCCAGATCGAAGCATCCTGCGTCACTCAAAACGCAGATTAAATCATAAACATATATCAAGTAGTTTCATCATCAAAATACGAGATTCAACAGAAACCGTAGCGGAAATGCATTTAAACTTAGAGAGCTAGTGAGAGTAGTAGATAATTAAATCAATAAGTAATGGTAATGAAAAGCATGAAAGAAATGCACACCAAATTTATAGTGGTTCGGTTGTTGCAACCTATGTCGACTCTCAATTCCTCTTCCGTTGAGGCCATCGACTTTCATTACCAATCTTCTTTTCAGCGGGCAAAGATCAACTACCATCTTTACAACTCTTTCTCCTTTTCGAAGGCTCAAGAGAGAACCTTTATACCTCTCTTTTACACTAAGACAAACCTCACTCATCCCTTAGAAGAACTTCTAAACCTAGGAGGAAGAGACTCTATACTTCAAGAGAATTTACACACTTTTTTTTCTCAAGTATACTTTCCCATTTTCTACTTTTTTTCTTGCTTACCAAGTAGGAATAACTGGGGTATTTATAGACCCCAAATGACTTCAAAAATGGAGCCAAAAAAGGTCTCATCCTACGTTTTCGTGATCCTAGCGGTACCATCGCTTGTGTTGGGTGGTACCACCACCTACAGCACTGCCAACTGGCGGTACCACCGTCTAGTTTAGGTGGTACAACCGCTTGACACATGGAAACCATGTACTGGTTGTACTACCACTAGTCTAGGCAGTACCACCCCTAATCTAGGCGGTACCACCGCTTGACACTGGAGGTACCACCGTCGGGTCTTTCAAAAAATGTACACTTCGTACATTCCAGCTCATAGGCGGTTCCATTGCCTAATCTGGTAGTGCCATTGCCTGACCGAACTCTGGGTCACTGAATGAGTCTCCCAATAGGCCTAAATCAATCCCAACTCAAGCCCAATGGGCCCCTAATTGAGTTAGCATTGTTACACTAGAAACTAACTCAATTAAAATCTAAACTACTTCAATCTAGTCACATAATTACAAGCATGAATCTTATATTTTTCGGCATGTCATTAGTTCATCCGACGCTTTGTCTAATCCTTTGGCACATCGTCATCTTCTTCAACTTATTGCCCGATCCATCGACATATTAACCTCTCGCAACATATGATATTCTTGGCGCAATGTCTGATCCTTCTGGCCCGATGCTCAAACTCATGGCACAAAGTCCTTCCGGCACATCGGTCGGTCCTTCAGCCCGACGTCCAATCTTCTGACATGTATTACTCCGACTCTTAGACATGACATGTATTACTCCGACTCAATGTCTAATTTTCCTGTTTCAATCGATTTATCTTTCCATAATCAAAGTTAGTCTTGCATCACTCAAATATTGATTAGATCATAACTTTATCAATTGATTTTATCATCAAAATCTAAGATTCAATAGTGATAATGAGAAGTTGATATGGCAAACATATAAGCTTGAACGTGGTTGACAAGTAGGTCATCCTAGCAACTTGTCAGCCATATCTTACCAACAAGTGATGGTCGAATATAAGGATACGTGAATTTAACCAGTTGTACATGACCGAACACTCAACCATCCAACCCTATAAAGGGCATGGTGAGGTGACGTGGGCCTTAGGAGTAGCAAACGTTATGCCATGCCATTACCTGACAGATTGCACATCTCCTATTAATGCTTGGTGATTTCGAATGTCATCGTTCCCAAACTACCCATTAAAATGACTTCAAGATATGCATTTGAGGGATTCATCTATTCGGTCACATTGACTAGTTCGACTCGTCCAATCGATTTGACTAGTCTTAGATTATTAACTTTAGGAATTGATTTGATTGTCAAAGAGGTCATTGTCGAGAATACCCTGGACTCAATCTTATAAGATCGATATGTCAAGAAATCATAAGTGGAACCTCAAACAATCTTGGAATGAGCCTGGGTTGGATCTGACCCACCTTCTCAACTTGGACAATCGAAATATGAGCTAAGGGCGTTAGAAGAAGGACCACGATGCATGTCTTAAGGAAATTTTGTAGGACCGTCAAGGCCAAACCTGGATAAAGTCGATCATCTAATTGCATTGAACGACCCGGGGGGGGAAGCCTAATGGCATAGAATGCCCCTCTGCCAAAACCCTCGATTTTGGTTCTTCAAGGGTTGATCCCACCATGATTCGACAATTAACCCACCTCCTGCTCAGCCTGCAACTCCACCTACCCAGACTATCACCATTCCTTGTAACTCTTCATGACCTAACCCACCAAGTCCAATTCTTGATGAGGTTATTCTAATATGTGGCCCTATATCTCTCCCAACTAACTCAATTGATGCAACAAAGAGCACACCAAACCCCTCACACCTCTCTTTTCCTTGCTCCAGTGTCTTCACCAGCCCCTGCCCCTAGCATGGTGGTAGAGTCACATCCACCTATGGCTGAGCAGTAACCAAAAATTCATCCTCCAATCCGACCCCCATAGGTTCCACTTCCTCACCCTCTTCACAAAACTAGGACACCAAGGTTGATGGCTTCATCAATCGGCCCCATCCAAATGTGCGAGACCAGCTATTTGAGATGGATTAGTGCCTAGAGGATATAGAAAGGAAGATAATGTAGTGATAATAATAAACGACACTTTCCTTAAGTTTCCATTTGCCAAGAGCATAATGCAAGAGCCTATTCCCCCGGGCTTTCGTATGTCGACCTTGGAGTTATATAAGGGAAGCTTCGATCCTACTAAACACATTACTACTTTCATTTTTCAAATGACAATATTCGGGACTATCGAACTTTCCTAACCACTCTTAGAGTAGTCGTGAGGGAATAGTTTTTGAAACTCTACCCAAATCCATCTCGTCCTTTGGAAAGTTGGCAAAAATAAGTTTGAGTTAAACTTCATCAACTAAAAGTTGTCAGAGAAATCAATTACCTCACTCTTAGGCAATTTGACAAATGGACAAACAGTACCTTTCAAGTTAGGCAAAGATATTTAAGGATGAAATCATTATAGTGGCTGACCCAAGCTCCTTTGTTCTCATTAATGCTTACATAGGCAGCCTCCATCCCTTAAATTTCCTTTATTCAATTATCACACGATCGTTGACAAATTTTTCAAAGTTATTTAGGAAGCTAGTCATTATATTATTGAATAATTTATAATTATGGAAAAAAATACTCTGAACCTAAGAAAGCTCCTAGGGAAGAGAGGAGTTCAAGGCGAGGCAACTCTGAGTTACCCTGCAATGATAAACCAAGGGTGATCGAGCACTCGGATTTTCTCCATTGAACATATCACATACCAAAGTATTCAGGTAGATAAGAGAGAATGGCCTACTTTTCACTCCCCCACCCTTTATAGTCTCCTCCAACCTATTGGAGTCGTTCAAAATATCATCGCTTCCATTAAGACCATAGGCATGAGATAAAAGATTGCTACGATATGAAGTTACAGATTGAGGAATTCATCTAGAGGGAGAAGTTCAATCATTACCTACACAAGGTTCAAGAGCCTTCCCCAAGATTGTGAGGCCCTATTGAGTATCAAGTGGATGTCATTACGAGACGACTTGCATTTGGAGGAACCAGTTTCACATCTAGAAAAAATTATATGAGGGACCCTTCATATAAGAGATTTCACCCCTTGGAAGATTCTTCGATCATGTTTAAGGAGGAAGACGCTGAGCACCATGATCCTAATCACGATGATGCCTTGGTGGTCTCCCTCAAGATTGTAAACATATTAGTAAAAAGAATTTTGGTGGACACGGAAAGTTTTACTGACATATTTGTATAATGATTTCATAAAAATTGGGTTGAATGTCAAAGACCTCCACCGATCTCCTCCATACTCCTATGGGAATGGCAAATTTGTATGTTACTTTTAGATCTGATGATTGCTCCAGAACCATGAAGATAACATTCCCGATGGTCGACATCCCATTGCCTATAATGTAATCATTGGTCGCCTAACTCTCAATCACTTTCATGTGATCGTCTCAACCTATTACATCACCTTAAAATTCCCCACCAGCTTTGGGGTTGAAATAGTAAAGAGCGACTTGTGAAAATCTGGTTAGTGTTATCATATATTGGTAACACTTTCGAGGAAAACAACCCTCTCAATCCATCAATTGGATCCAAGAGAACCAACTCCTTTGATCACCCATCCCGAGACTAGAGAGACCTTATTGAAAAATCTCTTGATCTAATAAGGCCAGGTAGAACTAAAAAGATTGGTTTTGCTCTACCAAAAGAAAAAAAAGATCAATCTCATCAACTTCCTCCATCATAATGTAGAGGTCTTCGTTTGGACTCCTAGTGACATGCCAGGAATAGATTAGGCAATAGCCTAGCACCACCTCAACATTGACATGGAGCACTAGACCATTCAACAAAAGCCTTAGAGATTCTCATCGGATCGATAGGTGGCAATAAGACAAGAAATCGTAAACTCATGTATGATAGCTTTATTAATAAGGTTCACTATGCAAAGTGGCTCACCAATGTAATTTTCATAAATAAGAGTAATCGAAAGTGAGGTATGTGTGTTGGCTATACAGTTCTCAAGACGGCTTGTCTAAATGACAACTATCTTTTGCATTGAATCATCAATTGGTCAATGTAATCTTAGGTCACGAATTACTCACAATCAAATTAAGATGACACTAGAAAACGACGAGCCACATACCCATCGAGGTTTTTATCATCACAAGATCATGCCTAAGATCATGCCCTTCGGATTGAAGAATGTCAAAGTCACATATCAAAGAACAGTGAATAAAATATTTCAAACCCAGTTCAAAAGGATCATAGAAGTCTATGTTGATTATTTGTGGGTCATAAGTTGAACGTCAGACAAGCACCCTGTTAGTTTGGCAAGTCCCATAGTCCCACATCGGGAAAATCAGACTTGTTGTCTCGTCTTGGAACTATAAATAAGGGCCTGGGCTTTGAAGTCAGATGCACTACAAGTGATACCACAAGAGGCACCACAAGAAAAACCTAAGTGTTTGTTTTGGTTTAAGTCCATACTCAGTTAAATAGTTTGGACTTATAGTTTGGTTTTTCTTGTTTAGTATTTTCGGGTGTTTTATGGCCTAGGAACATCTTCCTAAGGCATTTGTAATTGTCCCTCTTTTGCAGTAGTAATTTGCTCCTCTTTCGTCCGTGGATGTAGGTCAAAGTCAATTGACCGAATCACGTATATCTGGTGTTCTTGTCTCGCTTTTATTCTTTCCGTTTTATTGTCTTGTTGGGTTGCCAAAATTACCTTGTGGTAAATTTCCTAGGGCTAGCTCTAACAAAAAGATTGTTGTCGAGAAATTCGACAGAAATGTCAACTTCGGCTTGTGGCAACTCAAGATGGAGGCCATTCTAGTTCAAGACGGAGTTGATTTGATACTACAGGGAGCTGAGAGCATTCCAGATGATATGTCAAAAGAAGAGCTTACGGGTATGGATAAGAAGGCCCGATCAAGCATCATTCTAAATCTCTCTGACGAGGTTTTACGGGAGGTAGCTACGGAGACTACGGTTAAGAGTATGTGGGACAAGCTTAAAACCTTGTACATGAATAGGACAGTGGAGAATCGTCTCTACTTGAAGCAGAGTATGTATATGCTTCGGATGATTGAAGGTACATCTATACTCTTACATCTTGATAAGTTTGATTCTTTGGTTATGGATTTGGAGAATATAGATGCAAAAATTGATGATGAGGATAAGGCTTTGTTACTCTTGTGTTCTCTTCCCCAATCTTTTAAGCATTTCCGTGATACTTTGATTTATGGAAAATAAACAGTTTTGTATCAAGAAATTAAATCTGCACTGAAATCTAAGGAGCAGATAGACAGGAATATCATTAGGGAAAGTAGAGAGAATCAGGCTGAGGGTCTAGTTGTTAGGGGGAGAATGGATAAAAGAGAATTTGACAGTAGTAGATCTAAATCTAGATCTAAATCCAGACATCGAAATTTGGAATGCAAATATTATCATAAAATGGGGCACATTAAATCTGATTGCTTTAAATTGAAAAATAAATTAAAGCAAAAGGAAAAATTTGTTGAAAAAACTACTGAATCCGCTGAAGTTAGTGTAGCAACTGATGAGATTGTTGGAAATATTTTTTCTGCTATTGATGACAGGACGAGGTCTAAAAATGAATGGATTTTAGATTCAGGTTGTTCTTATCACATGTGTCCCAATAGGGATTTGTTTTCCACATATGAAACTTGTAATGGTGGAATTGTTTTGATGGGCAATAATGCCGCATGTGATGTTATTGGTAGAGGAACAATCCGAATTAAAATGCATAATGGTATTATGAGGACGCTCACTAATGTTAGAAATGTTCCTGATTTAAAAAGGAATCTCATCTCTTTAGGCACCCTAGAGGCCCTTGGGTATAAATACACAACTGAAGGTGGAGTTATGAAAGTTTCTAGAAGTGCTCTTGTTGTTATGAAAGCTTGTAGGTCTGGTAGCTTGTATATTCTGCAGGGAACTACTGTCACAGGTTCGGTTGTAGTTTCGTCATCATCATTGTCTGATTCTGACATCACCAAATTATGGCATATGCGTTTGGGTCATATGAGCGAAAAATGTTTGAGCATATTGAGCAAAAGGGGTCTACTTTGTGGACAGAGTACTGGGCCACTTGATTTTTGTGAACACTGCATTTTTGGAAAGTAGAAAAGAGTCAGCTTCACTTCTCCGGCAGTTCACAAAACAAAAGGTACTCTTGACTATATTCATTCAGACCTTTGGGGTCCAGCTTATATTCAATCTAAGGGTGGTGCTAGGTATATGTTGACTTTCATTGATGATTATTCCAGGAAAGTTTGGGTTTATTTTCTGAAGCATAAAAATGATGTTTTTCTAATATTTAAACACTGGAAGGCTTTGATTGAGAAGCAAACAGGTAAACAGATTAAGCGGCTTCGAACAGATAATGGTATGAAATTTTGTGAAGGTGATTTTGAAGAATTCTGTAAAAATGAAGGAATCGTTCGGCATCGTACTGTTAGGATGACGCCTCAGCAAAATGGTGTGGCCGAACATATGAACAGAACACTCTTGGAGAGAGCGAGGTGTATGATCTCAAATGCAGGGTTGACAAAGGACTTTTGGGCAGAGGCGATTAATATGGCCTGTTACGTTGTCAACCGCGCTCCTTCTGCAGCACTTAACTTTAAAACTCCGGAGGAAGTTTGGTTAGGTACTCCTGCTGATTATTCTGATTTAAAAATTTTTGGGTGTCCAGCATACATGCATGTAAATGAAGGAAAATTAGAGCCTCGAGCTAAAAAATGTATTTTCCTTGGGTATGCTTCTGGGGTGAAAGGATACAAATTATGGTGTTCTGATCCCAAATCTCCAAAATTTATAATCAGTAGAGATGTTACTTTTGATGAATTCTCTATATTATCTTCCAAAGAGGATTCTACTAGTTGTACAAATGATAGTGCGCAGAAGCAGGTGGAGCTTGAGATTGGTAATTCAGATTCTTTTAAGTCGAACTCTTCTACTCAAAGAATGCTAGTAGGTGGTCCCGAGTCTACTGACGCAGATGATCCATAGGAAGAGCAATATTCCATAGCCAAGGATAGACCACGGAGAGAAATTCGACCACCACAAAGATATGCAAATTTGGTTGCATATGCTTTGTCTGTTGTAGAAGAGACAAGTGAAGTTGGTGAGCCTACTTCCTACTCAAATGCAGTTTCTTGTGATAATTCCGCTAAGTGATTGATTGCGATGAATGAAGAAATTGAGTCTCTCCATCGGAATGAAGCACAATCTAGTTGATATGTTTACGAAGCCTCTTCCGGTTTACAAGTTCAAGCAGTGCTTGGACTTGGTTGGTGTTCATTGTCGGTGATTGCCTGTTGGGGCTGTTATGAAGAAGGTGGAGCAAGTTTTGTTGGGACATGCCAAGGTGGAGATTTGTTAGTTTGGCAAGTCCCATAGTCCCACATCGGGAAAATCAAACTTGTTGTCTCGTCTTGGAACTATAAATAAGGGTCTGGGCTTTGAAGTCAGATGCACCACAAGTGACACCACAAGAGGCACCACAAGAAAAACCTAAGTGTTTACTTTGGTTTAAGTCCATACTCAGTTAAATAGTTTGGACTTATAGTTTGATTTTTCTTGTTTAGTATTTTCGGATGTTTTATGGCCTAGGAACATCTTCCTAAGGCATTTGTAATTGTCCCTCTTTTGCAGTAGTAATTTGCTCCTCTTTCGTCCGTGGATGTAGGTCAAAGTCAATTGACCGAACCACGTATATATGGTGTTCTGGTGTTCTTGTCTCGCTTTTATTCTTTCCGTTTTATTGTCTTGTTGGGTTGCCAAAATTACCTTGTGGTAAATTTCCTGGGGCTAGCTCTAATACACCCGGCGGACCTAGTAGAAATCTTCCACATGCTTCATCAATTTCAAATGTTACTCAATTCAATTTCAAATGTTACTCAATCCGATAAAGTGTGTCTTTGGGGTTGGATTTGATAAGCTCCTAGACTTATCAAATGTAGCTCAATCCATCATACTAGAATCGACATTAATTCAGAGAAGGTGTAGGTCTTCCTAAACATAAGGTCTCCAATGTCCATCAAGGAAGAATAGTAGTTGACTTGTTGTTTGTCATTCTTCAGAAAACCTAAAGTGGTTGAAGGGCTTCTAATGGACCGAACAATGCCGAAAGGTCCTCGAACAACTCAAAGAGTATTCGGCAGTGCCATTCCAACTTTCCAGTCTTGACCTCAAGGAGGACCTGTACCTATACCTTTTAGTTGCTCCCACGATGGTCATCTCTTTTGTAGTCTGAGAACAAGAGAAGGTCAGGAAGTCAGTGGAGCTTAGTAAATTTGATCTATTACCGCTAATGCACTACTATAAAAGTTTGGGCTTTGGCGATTTCATCGTAGTGTTGACTCTAGAAGAATTGTCTCTCAATTTTCAACCATGAACCCTTCGTATTAATGGATCTATAAGCATCAAAGAAGCAGGTGCAAGGCTTATTTTGTAATGCCCCCATGGGGACACATTTGAACACTCTCTTCACTTTGGGAACAAAGTGGCCAACAACTAGGTCGTGTATGAGGCTCTTCTAACGAGACTTTACATTATTAGCAAGCATATACTGATAAAGAAGCTAAAAATATATAACGGCTCACCATTGGTCATTAACCAAGTGGAGGGTGTTAGGATTCTAAAGACACTAGGGGGAGAGGGTGTGAATTAGTACTTTTGAAATAAAGTTTTAATTTAAAAATTTTTGATTGAAAAATATGTATCGAAAATATGTTTAACTTAGAATGTAAGGGTATTGAGCAACTAAATCGATTTATAATATAAAGAGAAATACAAATTATATTTATAGTGGTTCGGTCGTCCCGACCTATGTCCACTCCTAATTCCTCTTCTCTCGAGGCCACCGGCTTTTACTACCGATCTTCTTTTCAATAGGTGAAGATCAACTACTCTTGTTACAACTCTTTCTCCTTTTCACGGGCTTAGGAGAGAACCTTCACACCTTTTTTTTATAAGAAAATCACACACATCCTTAGTATGACCTTTAAACTCGAGGAAAAGACTCAACACTTTTCAAGAAAGTTTATACATTTCAAATCATAAGTTTTCATGCTTGCACCAAGCAACTATGAGTGGGGTATTTATAGACCCCAAATGGCTTCAATAATAGAGTCAAAAAATTCAAATTCTCGAGTTTTCAGGGTACTAGCGATACTGCCGTCAGCATTGGGTGTTACTACCGCCGAACAAAGCCTGGGAATTTAGGCTCTATTGGTACCATCGTTGGCCTGGGTGGTACCACCACCGACACTAGGCGATACTACTATCGGTATTCCCAGAAAAGCACAAATAATTCTTTCAGGCGGTCTTGGCGGTGCCACCACCCAACCCAACCCCATATCATTAAATTGGCCTTCCAACAATCTCAGTTTGACCCTGGTTGAGGCCCAATGGGTTTCTAATCAAGTTGACATGGTTACACCCCAAAACTAACTCAATTAGACTCTAAACAACTTTGATCAAGACTTAACAACTCTAATTACAATCATGAAGCCTTCAACACATTGTCCAACATGTCATATGTTCATCCGACACTTCGTCTGAGCCTCTGATGCATTATCCTTTCCTTCGATATATTGCTCGATCTATCGGCATGTTAACCTCCCACAACATCTGATCTTCTTGGCACAATACTCGATCCTTTCGGTCCAATACCTGAACTCCTGTCACGAAGTCCATCCTTCGGCATGTTGATCAATCCTTCAGCCTGATGTTCAATCTCTGACATGATGCTCTCCGACCCAACATCTAATTCTCCTGCTTCAATGATCTGTCTTTCGATGGTTCAAATTCATGATCGAAGTTTCTCTTGTGTCACTTATCTCAAACGTTTATTAATCTATGAATTTATTAATTGATTTTATCATCAAAATTTGAGATTCAATAAAAGGGACTTATGAGACTCGTAATCTCATCATGACATTATATCTCTTGGAGGTCTAAAGAATAATCGTTGATATCCCTACCAACATTGAGCAAATCCGACGAGAACAAAATGCCATAGTAGATGCCTAAAAATTGGCTTTAGGAGCCCAAGGCTCAGCTTTGAGAATTCAAATAAAATATATGCCCTCTCTCCTTAGTCTACTTGGATAGTGGATATATACCCTTGGTATTACTTAATCAATGGGGAAATCTTTTATCAATCCATGACTCAACCCCTTCTCCATTGCCTCCTCCATGAGGAGGCAACACTGGTGCTCCATTGAAGTTCACGAAGGAACATATTGGAGCCCACTCATTAGCCTTCAATATTCTATAATAGGGCTACTACTAGCCCATACTTTGCTAGGATTGAAGAGAATTCATCCAATGGTGTGACCGATACTAGCACAACATCTCTAGATTGAGCTTAGCTGTTCGCTTAGTGAGGCTTGGATATTCTAGGCATCACACTAACATAAATTCCTATTGGTCAGTATAGACTAATTCATTAGATGGGCTGAGGTTGAGCTATTATTCTTGATTGCTGAGAAGCAAGTTGAGGGATTCATTTGAAAAAATATCATCTCTAGTTTCAGTTTACTTCCGATTATCATCATGGACAATAGAACATAATTCAACAATGCTAAATTTAAGGAGTTTTATGAATCATTTAGGATTCATCTCTGTTTTGATTCTATCACACACCCCGAAACCGGTGGAAAGACTAAAGTCACTAATTAGGCTATTCTTGAACACCTCGAGTGTAAGGAAATCCAGGGCGACATTACATGCATAGCGGAAGAACAGAAAACAAAAATCATAGATTTCCCAAAAAGGTGTTTATCATCGTGCAAAGATTAGTATGCAAAAACCCGTGAAACGAAAAACCACGTATGAGATAGTTATATTACCTAGGGAGATCGTATATCCTAGAAATCCTATAGATCTATAGAAGAGGATGAAAGAGGTCACGTGTCCTCATTTCTAGCGGTGATCCACACGATAGAGGCTGTAAAGACACTCTTTGAATCGTTGCCCAAATCCCTATACCCGTTGGTTGAGTAGGAGAAGGGAAGAAGAGAATAGAAGGTGGCAGCCAAGAAACCTAGCTTATCGCCCTTTGGTTCCTTCCTATTTATAGAGGTCCCTTGTCAACTTAACCATAATGGATCTTGCCCTATTGGGTATTGGATCTTCATCCAATTACCCAAGCTTCTTATATTAGTGGGTCTTTACCTAATAATCTCTTAGTAGCTCTTACTGGATCTCATCTATAGGATCCAATAATTCAGAGGATTAATTGGTATCCAATAAGATAGGGGCTCCGGCAGATATCTAAAATTCGAACCTCTACTCGTCGCAACACATATCATATATGTGTGACCCCCTAGGCCCAATATCGAGCTGGCTATGAGTCATACCTACTAGAACTTTTTCTGACTCAATGAATTATTATCTCTATAATAATTCACTTGACTCATCGACTATAAGCATACTAGGCCACTACGCCGTAGTCCCTAGATGATACAGGAGAATCCAATTTTTTTTACCTATCTATCCTCAATTATTGTGTACCTATAGTCCCTCATCCATCTAATATTCTAGAGACTGTATACCGAGCATGATGTTGCCAAGCCCATACGGTTTCTCCTTGAGTCTCGCTCTAATCGGATTCTCCCGAAGAACTTTCTCTCTCAATCTGAATGACCTTGGCCAAGGATTTGTTTGAGCAAGAATACATGAGATATTTCTCTCATGATACCGAGAGCAGATGATCCTCTATCGACACTCAATAGCCCTTGTAAGGTTGGCTGCCACTCCCGATGCCGATTGTGCTAGATCTGAAACTTCCAAACTTGTAAGTCTGATATCAAATAGTGGAGTACTCATACAGGACATCCTTAGTGTCTCAAATCTAAGAACCAAGTATACCACTGGGATGACAAAATCGTTATTTAACAATGATGTATTATCAACCATCCAACATTCCGTGAGTGGATCAATCAGTGAACTCATTCTCCAATGAGCACCTACATTGTAGCCCTAGTGTTTTCACACGAGCAACTATGAGACCAACCGCCTCCATTATATGGATGAGTATACAGCACACCAGTCTGTCCAGTTATCTCGATGTTCCTCTTGAGTAATCTATGACTAGGATTATCTAGGGTATGTGTTTAAAGGTGAATCGGTTTCATTATCGTGATCTCATCACGATTTGATTCCTATTACATAAATCCATGGATATCATAATATATTTATGCATCAATTAATAAAAAGTGAGAAAATACTGTTAGGATCGAAATCGACACTAAGAGAGGGGGTGAATTAGTGCTTATGATAAAAATATTGATTTTAGAAAATCTTCATTCGATGAAAACGATAATGAAAGCGTGATTGACTTAGAGTAAGTCAACTAAGCAATTAACTCAGAATGTAATAGAAATGAAATGTAGAAAGAAAGTGCAAACCATATTTATAGTGGTTCGATCGACGTGACTTAGATCCACTCCTGATTCCTCCTCCGTTGAGGCCACCGACATCCACTAACGGTCTTCCTTCAACAAGCGAAGACCAACTACTCTCTTATAACTCTCTCATTTTCACAAGTTTAGGAGACAACCTTTACAAGCTACTCACCCCTTTCTTAAACTGAAATCAATACTTAGAGCTAGAATAGGGGAATTCTCACAAGATAACAATAGTCTTTTCCCCTATTTTTATTCTTAATTGATGTGTAAACCGAGCTAGGATGAGTGGGATATTTATAGGCCCCAAATGGATTCAATTTGAAGCCAAAATGATCTCATCCAGGGTTTCCCGGGTCCTAGCGGTACTACTGCCTATGCTGGGCGGTACCATCGCCTGCAGCACTACTACTGGACGGTACCACTGCCTAACACACTAACACTGGGTGGTACCACCGCTTGACAGCCTGTAAAAGTGTGCTCTTAATTTTTCCAGCTTAGAGGTGGCTCCACTTAACCTTATGGGACCGAATAAACCTTTCACTTGGCCCAAAACAGTTGCCCAATGAGCCCCTAATTGAGTTAGTAGGGTTCCTCCTAAAACCAACTCAATTACAATCATGACTACTTCAATCTAGACACAATCAATTACAAACAAAATACTATGTTGTCCGGCATGTCATTGGTTCATCTGGTGCTTCGTTCGATCCTTTCGGCGCATCGTCTTGTCTTGCAACGTATTGCCCAATCGACATATTGACCTCCGTAACATCTGATCTCCTTAACGCAATATCCGATCCTTTTGGCCCGATGCCTGAACTCATGACATAAAGTCTTTTGCCGACACGTCGACCGATCCTTTAACTCGACGTCCAATCTCCTAACATGTTTCGGCCCAATATATAATTTCATTGCTTTAATCAATTTGTCATTTCCTGATTGAAGCTAGTCTTGTGCCACTCAAAACGTAGATTAGATCATTAACTCATCAATTGATTTCATTATCAAAATCCGAGATTCAACAATCTCCCTCTTTTTGATGATTACAACCGATTGATAATGGAGTTTAAACGAAACTCCCCTAATCAATATATCATATTAATAGAAACTTTGAATTCAAAAAATTATAACTATTTATCGTTATATCATTCCAAATCATAAATATTTCAAATTATCATTGTATTAAAATATCAAAGTACATTACATCCTACCATGTATGATCATTATCATACCTTCTGTCCCATTGTCATCAACAAAAAAGAGAAGTGCAACTAGCAAGTTTTTGAGATATAATTTCAAATCATTACATTATAAATATAATTTTAAGTTTTTAAAATATTGTATACTTGTTAGGACTGAAATCGACACTAAGAGGGGGGGAGGGGTTGAGTGAGTACTTATGTAAAATCATATCGGTTTGAAAACTTTGTTCGATTTCTGTAAAATCATATCGGTTTGAAAACTTCGTTCGATGAAATCATATCGGAAAAACATTTAAACTTAAAAATATGTTCATAAGCATAGTGAGAGTAAGAAATCAGTGTGTAATGTAAATAAAAAATATAAAGTAAATGCAAACTATATTTATAGTAGTTCGGTCGTCATGACCTACATCCACTACCGATTCCTTTTCACTGGAGACCACCGGCTTCTACTACTAATCTTCTTTCAATGGACAAAGATCAACTATCTTTCCAACTCTTTTCTTCTTTTCACAAGCTCACGAGAGAACCTTTATACCTCTCTTTTAGACCTCACTCCTCTATTAGAAATCTTTTAACTCTAAGATGAAGAGACTCACTAATATAAAGAAATTATAATTTTTACTCAAGAATTCTTTCTCCCTTTTTAACTTTATTTCATGCTTATCCATGCAGAAATAGCTAGGGTATTTATAGACCTTAAACTTAAAAAATGGAGCCAAAAAATGTCTCATCCCGAGTTTCCCAAGTCCTAGCGGTACACCACCATTATTGGGCGATACCACTGTCTGCCAAACTGATGATTGATAGTACCATCACCTGTCAGTCTGATACTGGGCGGTATCATCTCTTAGTTTGACATTGACACTGGGCAGTACCATCGCTTGACACAATCTTGAAGACTGTGTCTGGGCGGTACCAACATCGGTCTGGGAGGTTCCACCACCCAAACAACCTGGGAGGCCAAGTCCCTAGCGATGCCACTGCTTGGGCATGCTATGGGTTGTTGCATGGGCCTCACTTAGCCCAAATCAGTCTAAACTCAGGCCCAATTGGCCCCTAATTGAGTTGGCATTGTTTCACCACAATACCAACTCTATTAGACCTAAACTAACTCGATCTAGACACACATGATTACAAGCATGAATCTTATGTTGTCCGGTATGTTATTGGTTCATCCGACGCTTCGTCTAATCCTTCAGCATATTGTCCTCTCCTTCAGCGTATTGCCTAATTGGCATGTTGACTCCCGCAACTTCCGAACTCCTTAATGCAATGTCCGATCATTCAGTCTGATGCTCGAACTTATAGCACGAAGTCCTGTTGACACATCGACCGATCCTCCGATCGACGTCCAATCTTCTGACATGCTCACTTTGGCCCAACATCTGATTCCTCCTACTTTAATCAATTTGTATTTTCTTGATCGAGGTTAGTCCTGCGTCACTTAAAACGTAAATTATATCGTAAACTCATCAATTGATTTTATCATCAAAATCTGAGATTCAACTATCTCCCTCTTTTTGATGATGACAACCAATTAATGACGAAGTTTAAACTAAACTCCCCCTATCAATATGGTATAATTGAGATGAACCTTGAATTCAAATTGAATTCAAGTTAAAGCAAATTTAATCATGAATATTTCATCATTGCATGTATCATTATCATAAGTTGAAGTATTGCATGCATAATACCAAATCATTATGTATATTTTTAAATTATAAAATTATCATTACATATATGATTATAAATCATCATTCATAATAAAATTATATCATATCATTGCATGATCATTATCATACCTTCTTCCCCTTTGTCATCAACAAAAATGAGAAGTGCAACTAGCAAATTTTTTAAATATGCAAGCTAACAAGCTAGTAAGATTAGTTTTGAACATACAAGTTAGTAAGTTTTTCACATAAGAAAGTTTGCAAAATTTTGCTTCTTTTGAGATGTACGAGATAGTATGTTTGCTTTTTTTTGCAATGTTCAAACTAGCAAGTTTTTAAAAAAGAATGCAAGATAGTAAATAGCAAGTTTTATATCATTTTAAAATATGCATGCTAGCAAGTTTTAGAGATGTGCAAGTTTAGCAATTCTTTGCTTCTTGAGATAGGCAAATCTAAAGATAGGCAAGATAACTCTTAGTGCTTTCGAAAAAAAAAATAACGTTGATTCAAAATTTTATTCGATAAAGTTTATATCCGAGAAGACATTTAAACTTGAAAACGTTAGTAAGTGATTGAGGGCAGTGAGCAAGTAAATCAGTGAGTGAAGAGAATAAAAAGCATGAAAAAAATGATATAAAAAGAAAGCACACCAGATTTACAATGGTTCAATCATCGGGACCTACATCCACTTCTGATTCCTCCTCCGTTGAGGCCACCGGTATCTACTAACGGTCTTTCTTCAATGGGCAAAGACCAACCATCCTCTTACAATACTTTCTCATTTTTACGGGTTTAGGAGACAACCCTTACAAGCCTCACACCTCTCTTGAATGATCTCAAAACTATAAAGGGAGGAGGAGGACACTTAGCAATTTTACAACCCGAAATCTCAAGATTTTTATTTACACTTTCATTGCTCTTTCATGCAGGAAAGAGTAAGGTATTTATAGGGCCCAATGACTTAAAAAATAGAGCTAAAAAGTATCTCATCCTGGGTTTTCAGGGTACTAGCGGTACCACTACCATTATTGGGCGGTACCACTGCCTAGACTGACACTGGGTGGTACCACTGCCTAGTCTGACCGATACAACCACCTAATAAAGCCTAGGAGACTAGGCTTTGGTGATACCACCGCCTGACAGGGCAGTACCACCGCTTGGCAGCATTAACTACCGGTGGTATCACTGCTTAGACTACTTGAGAAGCTGAGCCCCAAGTAGTTCCATCGCCTAACGTGATTGCAAGTGGCTGAATGGGCCATCCAACCACCCCAATTCAGCCCTGTTAAAGGCCTAGTTGGCCTTTAATTGAGTTAGTAGGATTTTTTCCAAAACTAACTCAAAATCAAATTCCTAACTATGATAGTTAAGGCTAAAACACTTACTCTACTTGCAATCTAAGTTGTCTTGCATGCCAATGGTTCAACCAAACTCTTAATGAACTTTTGATGAACTCCCGATAATCTTCTAGCGAACTCTCAGTGAACCTTCGATGAGCTTTTGGGGAACTCCTGATGAACCTCCGGCAGGCTTTCGATGAACTCCCGATGAACTTTCAGTGAGCGTTCATTGCATCATCTAATCCTTCGGCGTATCCCCCGATTCATCCGACCCAATGGCCGATCATTGACTCTGGCCCAACTTCGATTCTTCTTTAATCATTTTGACTTTCTCACGATTATAGTTAGTCCTGCATCACTTTTCTCAACACATGGATTAGATCATTAATTCACCAATTGATATTATCATCAAAATCCAATATTCAACATGGGCTAGTAATACGGAGAAATTGATATGACATACACAAGCTTAAACATGGTTGGCAAGTCAATCATCCTAGCAACTTGTCAGCCATGTCCTACCAACAAGTTGTTGTCGAATCCAAAGGCAAGTGGACTCAACTGATTGCACATGGTCGAACACTTGACCATCTGACCCCATGAAAGGCATGACCAAGCGATGTGGGTTGTAGGAGCAACAAATGTTACGCTATTCCCTTACCCAATATGTTGCATGTCTTGTCGCTTGATGATCTCGGATATAATTGTTCCCAGGCTATCTATAAAAAGGATCTCAAGATACGCATTCGAGGGATTTAACTATTCGATCTTATTAACTAGTTCAACACATTCGATAAGTAGATTATTAATTTTAAAAATTGACTTGATCATCAGAGAGGTTATTATCAAAAATACCCTCGACTCAATCTTGTAGGATCCACGGCAAAAAATCGTACGTGGAACCTTAAACAATCTTAGAATTAGTCTTGATGGGATCCGACTCATATAATCAAAATCTGATTTAACGTACAATGTAAGATTAATTTTGTAAAGTTTATTTAGTTAGTTTAATTATTAAAGATTATGAATATTGATCAAACTTCAGATTTTGTACTTATTATTTTATAAATATTTTTTTATATATTAAATAACGTACATTCTTATATAGATTATAATGAGATTTATTTACTGTCCAATGATACACTAAATTAGGACGTACATATATGCAATGTACCGGCGGCGTCTTTTATCTATTGGGCCCTACATTATTCATCGGACGGGTCGAGGTCGTCACGAATGATCCCTGATTGAGACTCATCGATCCAACGGCCCTGCTTCTTCCTTGCTTCCGAGTTGCGTCTCATTTTACTTCGAACGGCCGCCGTCGACTTCAACCGAGTTGTGTGTATGTGTTCAATTCTTTTCCCTTATTCGTCTGGCTTCCCTGCTGAGTACGAGAAAAGAGGAAGAGGAGAAGAGGAAGAAGAAGACGAAGGTTATGGCGTCTATGATGAGCTTGGCCAGACGGAGGGCTGGGGGACTCCTCCGACCGGAGACGATGCGGCATGCCGCCGTGTTTTGCCGCGGATTCGCGGCGGCGGCGGATGAGAACGACGTGGTGGTGATCGGCGGCGGGCCCGGCGGGTACGTGGCAGCGATCAAGGCCGCGCAGATGGGGCTCAAAACCACGTGCATCGAGAAGCGGGGCACGCTCGGCGGCACATGCCTCAACGTTGGTTGCATCCCTTCCAAGGTAAAAGATCGCCTCATGGCTCTATCTTCTGCCCCTTCTTTTCCCCCATTCACATGTCGTCCTTGATCTTCTCCTCTTGGTCTTTTCTTGATTCATACTCGTGTTGCTTGATTGCAGTAAATTTTGCTGATGTTTATGTATTCGGTGCACCAATTAGACCCGATCTGTTGTTTAGGGGCAAACGAATTGGATTCACGTTCTGTTTGTTTGTGGCTTTTCATAGCAGTTGGTGTTTCTTGGTGCTGTTATTTGACTTTGTAAATATCAAACAGGTGGATCTGAGATTTGGAAGCTGTTGGAGAAAAAAACAACTTGTAGGAAAGATTCAACTTTTTTCCCAGTTAATCTGTGTTCTTTGTGGTGATGTTCTCGTTAAGTGGAGTCGTTTGATCGATTTGGGCTTCTTAAGGTCATTGCCTGAATTAATCATTGATATTTGGTTTTTGTCTAAAGCTAGGAAGGTCCCAAAGTCATTTCTTGGAAATTAGAACCATTATCCAAGGAACCAAAAGTCTTTGCAAAGTAAAAACTGGAATTCTCCCATAGTTTTGGAAAATTGTTGAGATAACTTCTGGCGAAGGAAAAATTTTTATTAAAGCTCAAGATAAAAAATCAAGCTCTACTCAGTTTTGACTTCCAACAAAAGACAAACAGACTTGGAATTTGTTAGTAAATTTGGCTTAGCAAGTGTGATTTCATATCCATGGAGTTTGACTATATGTAACGTTTGGCTTGGTGCTTGATTTTAGTACTCTTGGCAGATGCAAAAAGTGGCAGCCCAGATTCACTGCCAATGCAAGGGTGGGTCTTAATTTTTCTTGGTCTATTTTAGGTTTTGTTCAGTTCAGTTTGGTTAAATGGTGAATTTGAAACTGGACAGGAGGGTTCAAATTTATACACCGAGGAACCAGAATCAGCTTTTAGGATAAACCCCACTTCGGACTGAAATTTTTGGTTCTGCATAGTTGGATTCATTGGTCTTCAATGGAATAAAATAATTTTTTTAAGTGGTTTATTCTTCTCATAACTGATAAAAGTCAAGTTCTGGTAATTGGTCTGAGATGGAAGACACAAGTCGACCTGGTGTCAAGATGGATACTGCCAGGCAGGCCAAGGTGAGCTTTTGCCAAAACAAAGAATGAAAAACCTGCAAAAATAGATGGACACTGGAATTGCATCTATCTGGATCCTTAAATGCTCAAGTCAAAGGTCACTCGGTCACTCGGATGTCGAGAGAAGATGAAGTAGAAGAGTTAGCAAACAGAATGTTCTGCCCCTTTTACCATCGGAGAAGGTCCCTCTTATAGTGTTGAAATCCCTAATGCCTCATCTGCAGTGAAAGATTTACCATGTGGAGAATTTTTACCATATCGATCTGATGATGATGTGATGGATGAGTTGACTGGGGTGTCATGGAATTTACTGCATGGTGTCCACCATGGTTATAAAGTTCACGTGTTACTTTTATGATTGGTGGTGCTTGTTTTCTATCCCGATCGATAAATATTATTTTCAAATGACCATTCATCTGTTCTGACTGCCACACAAGCCTTTCACCATCCTCCAATTTGCTTCTTTGAGTAATTTCTGATTGTGTTCCATCGTTCCAACACTCTTCTAGTGGAGTTTTTATTGTAATAGACCTTGAGATTATGAAGAGGGTAACAGCACAGTGATCCCTCTTCATCATGGCAAAAGTTGAGGGGAGACCAATGAATGCAGGTGGGAGTTCAAGGGCATGGAACATATAGTAGAAGAAAACGTGTTTTGGGATTGGCTGATTTAGTTTTGGAACAAGTCTACCCGATGTTGGACCTGTGGTGATGTCAGTTTGGAATGAGCTGTCAGTTTTGATTGGATCTGTTGGTAGATTAATCTCCACAGTTAAATATTTTTTGGGAATGGAACAAAATCTTTCACAAAATATCAAAGAATTGGAAGTGCTTCAGTCATTTTAGCATAAGAGGAAACGGAACAATTAGATATTTTCATTTTGTGCTTTTTTCTATATTTTTTTCTTTTGTGCTTGTAATTGGGATGGTTATACAACTTGAAGATCATAAACTTATAAACTCATGAGTCAAGATATTATTGTTTAATGAAGGAGTGGCTCTTTGTCATATTTTTCCTCCTGGTGTGGTTCCAAGCATCTGAAGTGAGTTTGAATTGATTCCTCATACATCTCTCCCTCCTTCCTTTTTTTTTCTCCCACATAAAGTATCTGAAGTTATTAACAACGTGGACATTGAAAAAAAAAAGAACCTATTTTAGGTGTCTTTAATATTTGTTTCAAGTTAATAGTTCAAGATTATGTTAGAAATAACCAGTGGTAGGTTTATTTTAGGATTTGTGATCATTAGTAATTAACCCTATATAGGATCTATTTTAAGGTTTATGGCAGTTCTTGGATGCATTCACTATTTCTCTTTGCAATAAAAGTTATTTTATTTAATAGATTGCTTTGTTCTTAGCTTGTGAGGCTTATTCTTAACCTTGAATCAGTGAATTACTTGTTAGAGGTGTTACTTCTAACATATGAAGAGCTATTTTGCAAAAGACATTGCTGTAAATATATTTTGACTGAAGATGGATATGTAGAGGTATAATACCTCTTAAATGTGAAGTGTGAATGTTGAATATATAGATATGTCAAGTAATGGTTGTAACTATTGTGATACTTCATACATGGAAATGCTCTTGTAACTGTTTGATGGACTCATTTAGTACTCTAAAATTTAAATACTTCTCTTAATAGACCTACGAGATAAGCATACAACAAGGTTGCCAGTTGAATTTCTTGATGTTGTTTAATATTCTGGTATTTTTAAAAACTGTGTGCTGGAGTGTTTCTAGTGACATACCTTCTTCTGCACCTCTCTTCCAGTTTATCTCTTGTTTCTGTTGTTGTCCAACTTTGATTGAAACCCAACAAGATAAACCAAACTGAAAATTTTGTTTTTGTTCAAAATCTATTTTTGTTCTAGCTGGGTTCAGTTTCTGTTTTGGTCAAAAAAATCGAGTGATTAGTTTGGTTCAGAGTTCTGGGGAACATGAATAGAGTGAAATGAATATACTACTAAACAGGACCAGCCATGTGAAATATAAAATAACTAAGTTGCTGAATGATCATTCTTAAGATTGTTAACTAACTCTTTTGTTTTCCTGTTTGCAGGCTCTTCTTCACTCCTCTCACATGTACCATGAAGCCAAACATGCATTCCCGAGTCATGGTGTAAAGTTCTCTCAGCTTGAAATTGACCTACCTGCCATGATGGCACAGAAAGATAAAGCTGTCTCTGGTCTCACACGTGGTATTGAAGGCTTGTTCAAGAAGAACAAAGTAAACTATGTCAAAGGTTTTGGCAAATTTGTTTCACCCTCTGAAGTCTCTGTTGACACCGATGAAGGAGGCAACACTGTTGTCAAAGCAAAAAATATCATAATTGCCACTGGCTCTGACGTCAAATCACTACCTGGAATTACTATTGATGAAAAGAAGATTGTTTCATCCACTGGGGCTCTGTCTTTGTCTGAAGTCCCAAAGAAATTGGTGGTGATTGGTGCAGGATATATTGGTTTGGAGATGGGATCAGTTTGGGGAAGGCTTGGTTCCGAGGTGACTGTTGTTGAGTTTGCACCGGATATTGTTCCCTCAATGGATGGTGAGGTAAGGAAGCAATTCCAGCGCATGCTTGAGAAGCAGAAGATGAAGTTTATGCTCAAGACAAAGGTTGTTGGGATTGATGCGTCAGGGGATGTGGTGAAACTGACAGTCGAACCTGCAGCTGGTGGGGAACAGAGCACACTTGAAGCTGATGTTGTTCTTGTCTCAGCTGGTAGAATCCCATACACAGCAGGGCTTGGTCTGGATACCATTGGTGTACAGACTGATAAGGCAGGAAGGATCCCAGTCGATAAACATTTCATGACCAATGTGTCAGGAGTATATGCTATCGGTGATGTGATACCAGGGCCCATGCTTGCTCACAAGGCTGAAGAAGATGGAGTTGCATGCGTAGAGTTTATCGCAGGTAAGGTAGGCCATGTAGACTACGATATGGTCCCTGGAGTTGTATACACACATCCTGAGGTGGCTTCGGTTGGCAAGACAGAGGAGCAGGTAAAGGCCATGGGGGTGGCGTACCGGGTTGGCAAGTTCCCGTTCATGGCTAACAGCCGTGCAAAGGCCATCGATGATGCTGAAGGATTGGTGAAGATACTGGCTGAGAAGGAGACTGACAAGATTCTCGGTGTCCACATAATGGCACCTAATGCAGGGGAACTCATCCACGAAGCTGTGCTAGCCCTCCAGTATGGAGCCTCGAGTGAAGACATAGCTCGCACATGCCATGCGCACCCTACGATGAGTGAGGCTGTGAAGGAAGCTGCCATGGCTACATACGACAAGCCGATTCACATGTAGTGGCCTTTTGCTGAGACCATATATAATCTTTGCGAGCTTTCAAAATAATTTTTGGAACAGTCAACAAGAGGAACTTTTTCGATTTTTACCAGTCGTCCATTGTTGCTCTCAAAGTACACATCATAAGTTATCTGCTTTTGTATGTTCTCTTTCTGTATTTGGAATAACATGTACCTTGAAGAAATTTAACAGTCAAAGCGAATCGGCAGTACGAATTGTGATCTTTTGTAATATAGTTGATCTTAGATTCAATTCCATTTTATGTTGTGTACTTGTGATTGGAGCATTATGCTTGTCTTTGATATTGCTCTCTGGTCGATGCATTCTGCTTTGGGCCTTCATCAATACTGGGAATATCCAGATGCATCTGATCTGAATTCTATAATCATTGCTAGTTTTGCACTGAAGAAGCATCAGTAATCAGGTTTAGAAGACGATCAAATATATATTCTCTTGATGAAGGAAAGCCTTTCATTATATATATATATATATATATATATATATATATATATATATATATAAGAGAGAGAGAGAGAGAGAGAGAGAGTAAATCTAGCATGATATCTTCTCTAGACATATACCCAACAGAAGAGACAAAAACTTTATAACAAGGTAAAAATGTCCTTGATTACGTTCAATATATTTCATGAAATTACATTCTTTTTAGAAGTATATGAATCAGATTCTTCCCCTAAACACAATCTGAAGTCCATCTTTGAGACGAATTGCCTCGTCCATAAACCTACATCCGACCAAAATGAGATTACTGGTATCATTTCTTACCACGAAGTCTACTCCATCACACAGTTTGACTTCTGGAATCCATGAGTTGGAGGAACCGACCGATGACGGGTCAAACAGGTAGGTGATCGAAAGAGGTACACGCCTGCGGTTACCCACGAAACACGTGAGGCCGAAGGCGATCGGAGAGAAGGATTTCGTGTGGGGCCCTTGTCGACGTTTGCAGTGGTCAATTTCTAGGGTTACGTCCATTGGGGCCTCGCTAGATTTCACATAATTTCTTCGTCTTTTGCTCCTCTTGTCTTCCCCTCCAATAGAAGGCGATGGCGCGACGTGGGGCCCTGTATGCTGCTCGCCCTTCCCCTGGGCCATGGCGGGCGGTGAGGAAGCCGAAGAACCGGAGTACTGGCTGCGGTGGCAAGTGCCGGCCTGCGCTGCTATCCTCGCCGTCCCCGCCGCCGTGTCGGTGGCTGTGATCTCGAGATCCAGGGCCGTGGATCCCCCCAGATCCTCGGATCTGTGGTCCCCCTGCTGGAAGAAGCTCAGCCCGCTCTGGCTCCTCGGCCTTCGTGCTCTCGCCCTCTCGATCCTATTCTGGCTACTATGCCGGGCGGTTCTCCTCGACGGCGCCTTCGCCTTCTACTTCTACACTCAGTAAGCCCCTCAAGTCGCCTTCTTGACATGGAAATGGTCGGCTTCTCCCGCTATTTTGGCTTGTATTGGCTATAAAATCGCCAAAGATTCTTTCTTTTTCCCTTCTTTCTTGCTGGATTTGAAGTAGAGTGAACTTTGAAAGCTGCTATTTCAGCAAATCTGGTCACTTCATACACATGCGGAGGATATGGATCGAGATAGGGGACACTCATAGCAGCAGATGTTGTGCACATCAATCAGGTCATTGGTTTCTTGTTTCCGGTTTAGGGTTCAGGTTGCCAGTAATGAGCTAATTGGGTGTATAGGTCTAATGGTTCCGTTGTTCTTTCGGTTCGATGAACCTATCAATGCATCTTTCTGATGTCACTTTGTTCTTATTTCTGTTGTTTTTAGTTGACCTGAGCTTCTGCTTCCATGAATTCTGTCATCTTTTTATCAATTGCATTATGCTATCTTTAAAGAATGCAAGGAGACAAAACATGAGATGTGCAAAGGAGCAATTTAGTTCCTTCTTGAGTTTACATTTCACTTGGCAACTAAATTTATGTGTTGGTAAAAGAGAAGCAGAATAAAGCTACTTTGTGTGTGGCTTCTAAATCAATTAGACCACATTATGCTTATCCTGATAAAATGTAAGGAGAGAAAACATGAGATGTGCAAAGGAGCAATTTAGTTCCTCCTTGAGTTTACATTTCACTTGGTAACTAAACTTGTGTGTTGTGAAAGAGAAGCAGAATAAAGCTACTTTGTGGGTGGCTTCTAACTCAATTAGACCACATTATGCTTATCTTTATAAAATGTCAGGAGAGAATACATGAGATGTGCAAAGGAGCATTTTAGTTCCTCCTTGAGTTTACATTTCACTTGGTAACTGAATTTGTGTGTTGTAAAAGAGAAGCAGAATAAAGCTACTTTGTGGGTGGCTTCTAAACCAGTAAGATTACATTATGATTATCTTTGTAAAACGTAAGGTGAGAAACCATGAGATGTGCAGAAGGGGAAATTTGGTTCCTCCTTGAGTTTACATTTCGCTTGGCAACTAAATTTGTGTGCTGTGAAGGAGAAGCAGAATAAATCTACTTTGTGTGGTGGCTTCTAAACCAGTTACTGACTGTAAATATCCTTTGGATGATCTGCAGGTGGACCCTTTCGTTGGTAATCATCTACTTTCTGGTATGTTCCAGTTCTCCACTTTTGTGATTTTTTGTAGCATTTTTCAGAATTTTGCAAGACCCTTAATGGAAACCCTTCTTCATGTTAATCACTTGCTTAATACCGTAATGCCTTCGACCCATCATAATTAGATGTCTCTAATGGATGCAATTTTTAGTCACCTAGTTACTTCCAAGCATGCATTCAGTTAGGCACATCTTCTGCATCACCTTATGGGTCACTCATTTACTACCAATTTTGCATGCTTGCAGATTGGGACGTTTATATCTGCTCATGGTTGCTGGATTTATGCAAAGCGTGCCACTGAAAATGATGAGGCGGATACATTCTTTAATAGGGACTTTGGAGAAGAATTACCTGCAACTTCAACTGGATCAAATCGAAACACAAAATCTAGCAAATTCCATAATGTCTATGAGTGGGTTGACAATGAACAAAAAGCTGGGTTTTGGGGTTACCTCATGCAAATTGCTTATCAGGTATGTCTTTTGACAGCTTCAAACTATCATAAATATTTCTTGAGCAGATCTTATAATTTTACCATCCATCAGCATGTTAGTACTATTAAGGAGGCTTCCAGTTCTACTGCAAACTATATTATTGTGTTCATTTTAAGAAACTTGTTTGCTTCTTTGTCTTGCCAATCATATGGCACATTTTATTGCAATTTCATATTTTCATCAGTTCATCTTATTAAATTTTGTGAGTAAAACCCTTGTATTCACTTGAACAGACTAGTGCAGGTGCTGTTACATTGACAGACATGGTCTTTTGGGGGCTTCTAGTACCATTTCTTTCTGCTGAACATTTCAAACCGGACATGGTGGGTGCTCCCTACCTGTGTAATGTTTTTAATGAAAGTTTTCCTCCAGATCAATCTTCAATGTAACTACTGTTAGTTTCTTTGTTTGCACTATATATATATATACACACACACACACGCGCACACACACATCAGTGTTACTGTATCTTCTGAAAGATGCAAAACTACTACTTGTATGTTTACTGTTTGTCCTATTTTTTCACCTAAGTGCATGCCTGCTATTTATTCAGCCATAGCAATTCACCAACTTTGATTATGATTTTTCATGTTCTCATAGATAATAATATAATGGCTTGCTAGATTTCATCTATTGACATGTATAGAAGAGCATAATACCTAGTGTTCACAATAAAAAAATATAAAAAACTTCTTTGCTGATGATTATAGCATAATTAAAAAAATGTATGCATTTGTTATTAGTGTATGTCATTACCAGAGGTCATATCTAAGTTCAGTATAGGAGTTGGTTGTTGCTTTTTAGCTAGAAGCAAATTGGAGAAGGAAATGTGAAGGCCTGAAACCCTAAGAACCACTGAGACTCTCCAAAAGTTGCTGCAAAGCACACTGTCGTATATATGTCTATTATCATTGGACTGCACAAAATGCAAATAAAACAAGAGTTATATGAAGAACCAGCTGTTAAAGCCTCAATGGTCACTTCAATCATACTGATAAACCGTAATGATAATTTTCTTCCATATTTATGTTTTCTTCAGTATATAGAAAGAATTTTATTTGATACCCAGATTATTTTTTGTGTTTTTCTTGGCAGCTCATGGGGTGCATGCACACATTGAACCTTGTGTTTCTTCTCCTTGATACTGCCCTAAACAGTCTGGTAGATTATGTACTTACAGGATGTTGATCACTTAAATCCAATTTTCCGTATATAAAGAGTTGATGAAATGATTTATATTTCTTTCCAGCCTTTTCCATGGTTCAGGATGGCATATTTTGTTCTTTGGAGCTGTGTCTATGTGATTTTTCAGTGGATTCTGCACATCTGTGGTTTTTCATGGTACGGCTTTTACTTTCTGCATCCGTCTTGTTACATAAATATTGAATCTGAATAATCTACAAAAATAAACATCAATATAACAAAAATATCACCAGCTGAAGATCATTGTCATCTCCGCTACACTAATGTGTGATTTCCAGTAAACATTATGTGCATCTTCAAGGTTGTAACCAACAATTCTACTATTGTGGCATATGTTGCTTTTATATGTAACTCACTGATAGATTTTCTTTAGGTGGCCCTACTCTTTTCTTGAGCTCTCAACTCCTTGGGCTCCTTTTTGGTTAGTATTAGATCTTTATTAATCTTCCATCTGTTAACACAAGATACTAACAGCTACAGTAAAACTTGCAGGTACTTATGCCTGGCATTGGTCCACATCCCTTGTTATGGTCTCTACAGCTTAATTGTGAAAGCCAAGATCTCATTGATTCCGAAAATTTTTCACCGTATCTATATAAGGCCTTAGGATTTATGGTTATACATTGTTAATTCCAATTATTCTGAGTGTAATCAATTGAAAGAAGTATCGGACATCTTTGCAGGTAGATGCCATTTGTTACTGATCACTCAGCTTCTTTGTTGTTGAGTCTTGAGAAGCAGTACTACAGCAGTATCTATTTTTTGCATCAAACTTTTGTCAAGAATGGTTGTGTAGCTGAATTTTCACTCTGAGATTAGACATGTGGAAGTATCATGTGATAAAAACAAAAAAAACTTCTTAGCTATGGAACCTCCATGATTGTTTAACTGAATTTAGTAGATTTTTGGATGATGGTTTTACCAGTCAAAATGGATGCTTCAAGCTGCTATTAACTTGTTGATGTCCTATGTTAACCAGTATGATATTTTGGTAAAGAGGAAGACGAAGGCTTGTCCAATTTTGCATTCTTAATTTTCTGATTGTGGTTATGAGAACTATGTTTTATGTTCTTGATATTGAATTGAAAAAGCATCATAATTGTTGGATGACTAACTATGAGAATGTGTTTTTCACCTAAGTTGGTCTTCATATCAATGATGTAAAGAGTTCAGCTCAAACTAGGCCAGCTTCACTCAGAAATGTTGCATAATGCCTGAACCATAGAGAAAGCCAAGGATATTGATATAACATTTGAATTCAATGATGTAACATTTGAATTCTGTATTTGTTCTTGATGTACAAATGCATTAAGAACCCAATTATCAATGTAGCTGCTGTAACAAAAACATCCCACAGGCCTGTAGTTACAGTGTCACAAGATTTGCCCAATTTTGTGTTTACTATTGGGAAAGTTAAAGCAGGAGACATTGTCTTTTATCTTTAGAAAAAGAAGAGAACTCATTTAGTGGTCAGTTTGCAAGAATTATAAAATGCTGTTATTATTTATATATTCTACAAAACCAGTGTAAATTCATACAATGAATAACATCAATCAGATCAAAGAGAATTTAGCATGACATTCTTTCAACCACTAAATGACATGTATATGATCCTTTTGCATAAAGACATTCAGTGAATTACCATCTAAATTCTAATCTAGTATAAGAGATGGACAATATCAGTATACAACATTCAATGAAACTTTTAGAACAATGATCACAACAGCTTGCAAATGATCCAACTACAAAAATTTTGGCTTTCAACTTTAGTAATTATAATGGATAACAACGTTCGTTATGTATCATTCAATACGAGTGCAACATATCAATCCAACAACAGGAGACCGATATGATATATACTATATGTCAATACACTCTGATATATTCCTATATACTATATGTCAATACACTCAATACGACTCGGTACAACTCGATACATACTATATCGACAGTTGATCGGTACACCGATAAGACAAACCATGGTGGATAATATTTCAAATACATAAATTCATCTGTGTTAGAGCTAATCTTTATCATGTTGCCATCTTAGTTTCCATATATAAATTAACACAAACAAGCCTATAAGAAACACAACAGAAGGACAAACCAAAATAGAACAATACAAACAAATCTGCAAAAGATGATCTTAAAACACCTTCCCAAAAGCTCAACATGCCGATATGGTAACTCATGGTGAAGTTCTCATAGTTCAGCTTCATGTCCAAGTTGGTGACACTTTGAAATCAGATATCTTAATAAGGACAAAATTATGCATATAGCAAATGCAAAATTTACTGTCGGAAGAATATAATCAAAGATCAAATGAACTTCCATAATGATCAAAAAGATTTATACATTTTTTACAATAATAAAATATGTAGTGAATGTACTTACAGAGAAGATTTACACTTCCATCTGTCACATCTCTGCCTGGTTTTCTGTATCACTCGTATTTGTATTGCATGAAAGAGACATGTTAAGACTGACCCATTTTAACATACAAGAACCAGCAAGACTAAAAAATTGAGAAGTACAGATCCAAACTCTACCACAATTCCAGGAGAGAAAGCAGGTATATGCTGGCAGAAGATATTTTTCAGTCCCTACTTAGCCTCCTCTGCTATTGAGTCAACAGGTAAACAACCAAAAGGAACTGTCGGCTCAATCTCATCAAATGAACCATAGATGTCATCGCTGTAATTATCATACTCATAATCTCTATTGTATGTGTCCATTTCCCTATTACCATCATTGTCATTGTGATCATCATTTGTCTCAGTTGCAAGCCTTTGTTCCAAAGAATCTTCTGAATCATCAGGATCTTTACCACCAGGCAGGATTAAGGCCTGGTAAGAATGTTCCACGATCTGGGACAAGCCTTCAAAATCCTCAACCCTCTTGAGAAGAGAATCTGGACTAAGCTTGGTATCATCCAGCAAGAAAGCTTTGCCTGACTCAACTGCACGCTTCCACAAAGAAAGCATTTTTGTGCTCAGGATCTCACTGCTGGAAATGGACTCAACACTGGAAACACTGGATTCATCTGTATTCACATAAAAACTCAGATTTAAAAGACAAATCAGACTGAACCCAAAAGAAAGAAGGATTCTTATTTTATGTGGCCCTAAGAAAAACACGACAACAATATAGGCAAATGATGGACGTGTATAACTTCACTAGGGTATGACACACTCTCAAATGGGGCCCAAAACTAAACCAAGACATCATGTGTTAGGTATATCGTGCAAAATAAGAACCACCAGGGACTTAAAAGCTTTCTAGCCATTTCCTACCCTTATCCTCTAAAGCTTGTTGCTTAATCAAATCCGCACCTGCACCCGAGTCCTTATATGCATCTGTTTCCAGCTAGTTAAGTCAAGACATGAAATATCATAGATGTCTGGAACAAATGTCCAGGGCCTTAGTGGTATAGGACCAATCCCTTACAGTTTATCCTACAAAATGTGCCCAAAAGGAGTAGTAACAAGACCGAACCAACCTAACAGCATTCCTGTGAAGGAAATAAATCAAACAAGCCGCCAATAAGCAACAATTTTAAGATGGCAAATACTGAATATTGGTTTGACATAGTGAAAATGCACTTTAAGCTTCGAGATGTTCATTTCAATTTCAATTCCATCATCAGCTAATGCAAGTCAAAAGCAAGGACCATTGTGAGATTCAAATTCCTATCATGTTTATAACCTATAGCTGCTTATTATATGCAATTCACTACAAAAAAAACACTAAAAGCATATTCAAAAGTGGTTAATTTAACCACAAAGAAAAATAGACACACCTGAATCATTCAAATCAGATGAGTTGCCACTTTCTGTGTGGTGATGCCGCATATCAATAGACAAAGGAACTTGATATCTTGATTTCCAATCTTTACCTCTCCACATCAATATTTTTTCTTCATCAAAAGACAGCAAAACACAAGGAACCAGTTCCTGTAACATAGCAATAGGGCCAAATTCACTACAGAATACCATCACTTTCATGCTTATTTCAGGAAAGCATAAGAAATCTTCAAATTAGTTTCTACAAAATTTAAGCTACTTCTGATAACAGTTACAAGATAAGAAATCTTCAAATTAGTTCAACCTTCAGCTTTGCACCTAATTTCTTGTAATCACTTGCATGCATTCCCTGGCAATTAACTTTAACCAACTCACTTTCTTCAAAGGCATCCCTCACATCCTTGACAAGATTTATGTATATTCCATTTTTGGCTGCAAGAAGAGAAGTAAAAGTTCATGAACTTATCAACATATGATAAGTTAAACAATAACCAGAGCAAAAGAAGACAAGCCACAGAACTTCCAAAAAGGGAATCATAAGTATGAATCGCCTTTAGAAAAATAAAGACAACTAAGTGATAATCTCTTTGTACAAACTAGGCAACATCCATATATGTTGACGAATTCAAAATAGTAGTAGCACACACATCAGATGTGTAGTTATATATAGCATATGGGCCACATTCGGCAGAAAAAATAAGTAAACTGCCCAGTATCATAAGTTTGTATGGACCAGTTAGACACATATTATGCTATTTCTGTGGAACATGCATAACCATCTTGACCATCTGGGTCTACATAATGGGTAGATGCAGATTCGCTTTTAGATAATATTCCTAGCATTCCACCTGAACCTATTATTTCCGCAAATATATAAGTTATATGCATATCACATGCCAGTTGGTACATGATTTCATTCTTTAAACTTTCTTCTGTGCCTTCCCTTTTTCTCCAGCTAGCAGCCTCATCAAAAAGTTAGACGTAATTAGCTACTTTCATTATATGGAAAAATGGTCCAATGCATGAGACTCCCACCAAAATGGGTTTGATGATGATTCATGTGTACAGCCTTACCCCCACAAATAGAGAGATTGTCTCTTTCAACTACATGAATGAAAACCAACCTGAAAAAGGAAATTAGTAGAGAAACATATATTTATGGAAATTAGAAAAGAAACCTAATATTTATAAAGATGTAGTTTCAGCTTACCTAATTTACAGATTGGCATTAGGTTTTCCCCTTTCTTTCTCATTTCATCAGCTTCTGTCTTTGTAAGTCCTTCTGGAGCTTCCTGAATAAGTTTTGGATAAACTGGAGTCGCTGGCTTCCACAGCATTACAGGATATTTTGGACGTGTTCGGGAATCATAGTTTCTGCCACGAAATAAATACACGATACCACCAACTCGATAGATGATCTTCCCCCCAGTCTTTTCCTGGCATCACAGAAGTTCAAAAGAAAATTGGCCAGCTGGATGCAGTCATTCATTAACCCACAATATAATAATGCTGAAGAAAAATGAAATGAGAGCATATAAGTTTGTGAATTGATTATAGAATAGGTGGCTCGAAATAAGGACACAGAGATAGATATACAGGTAGATCAAACCAATGGGAAAAAAACAGTGCAGCTCACAATGGATCTAATTATGGATCAGCAGATGACCATCATATATAAATGTTTTTATCAGGGACCACTCTGTACAGATAGACCACCCATTCTGGTTGAAGTTATGGCAATAAGCCTACAACAAATGGGAAAACAAGTAGCCACGCTAAGAAGTTAGATGGCTGATTGGTAGATAGAGGTACCAAATCTACAAGTTCTGGACACAATGAAATGACCCTGAACTCCTGAAGTGAGCCATAAACTTGTGGAACACCAAAAGTACCCTGAAGTTTAATGATTGTCAAATTCTATGAGAAACATATGAAAATACATCTCAGAAGTCCAAACTCCAAAGACTTCCTCTTAAAATTGCCTTAGAGCAATAATTCTATTTCAATCTTATAAATACATATCTACTTATGCCTTCGTGATTCCCCATTAGAAAACTTGTCATATTCTAGCAAAACCAATTTTCTAATCTCGTGGAAAGCTCAAGCTATATCTATATCTGTACAAATTTCTTCCACAAACCTTAAGATCCCAATGAATATTGGTGATGCATTTCATTTCATCTCACTCCAGAAAGCTGATAAGTTATCTCTAAGACTTTGTCTCAACCACACTTGTCGCTCTAGATAATGTGCAAATGATTATCATCTATGATTTCAGGAGTACCACCCTTTATGAAGACTGTTATTGGAGAATATTGTGTCAGTATCCATGGTCCAAGATATCTTGTACTGAAAAAGAAAATGATCTTTCCTTCTGTTTGTCAAGACACTCAAGACTAATAGTCATTTTCAGGTCCACTGTGATTCATTTTAGATTTACAGAAAGTTGTGGCAACCAAGAGGTTTTGGACTCGTTCATTAGACATTTAGTGAAATTATCCATTATCTACAAGATAATAAAAATATAAAGAACCTATTAAATGAATCCAGGTAGTTATAAGAAATAAGGATACACTGCATGTTTGCTTCAAAATTTTCAAAGAGATAATTGTTACTTGAAAACATAAGCATGGCATATGAGCTATTCTACCTTTTCATGATATGTCATTTAGGTTCTTAGTAAATATAAAGTATTTAATGAAAGAAGGAAAACAATTTTGGTTGAAGTATATAAATAAATTAGTGTCAAAAGCTGCAGCAACTGAGGAGCTAAACCAATGAGCCACAATGTGGAATATAAGAAGAGTGTATGTACAGAGACTAAAAATATCCAAGAAATCTTTCAGAAAATCAATTGGTTTTATGTTAAAGCATCAAAAACAGAAGTTGTTTACTGATCAATACAGCATATCGAAGATGGAGAATAGATTAAATATCCTTGTGCACTTTGTTAACTTAAAAAATACTTTATACTTACCAATAGAGACAGCATGGCAGGTGAGATGTGTTAGAAAAAAAAATGGAGCTTCCAACAAATAAGAAAAGGTTTTACCCAAAAAAAAACACTAATACGATTACAGATCTTTACTACGGAGCAGTTATTAACAAAGGAAAGAAAGTCAATACAAGTACAGAATTACAACATTTGATGCACTGAATCATCATATATTTTTCTATCAGACTATATGAAGTTAATAGACGAATAAGATGAGGTCCCATGTTGTGTTTTGTTGCTAATGATTTGAGAGATGAGTAAAGTTGAGGAAACAATAAACTCGAATTATGGGTAAAGGTTCTATAAACTTCTGATTAGCAATGAGGACGAGACATAAAAAGACCATGAGCAATTTTGTTTAGACAAAGAAAAGAAATAAAATAAGATGAATTGGAATTCTAAAATTGTAAAGTAAATGTTTCTGGTATTTCATAAATATATTGTTCACTAAGAAGTGTGGTCAAAGAAAATATTATTGATAAAATTAAAGTGAGGTCATTCAGATAGAAAACAGCATCAGAAATACTGTTAAAAAGTCCTAATGCCTCTGTCCTTAAAGAAAGTTTAGAATACTTCATAATTCAATTTCAGCTACTCTGATGAAAGATCCATAAACTAATGAGCAAAAAACAATTGCCTAAAATTTCATTACAAATTAATCTATTTGGTTAAGTAGTTTAAGGATTGATTACAGAATCAAAAATTGGTGAAATACAATACAAGGCTTTCGCAATGATATATCTTAATGTGGATAAAATTCATTTCTTATCAAGGAAAAGCATATATCAAGACCTGTAATTAGACAAAATTATTGTGGTAACTTTTAGAACATATAGAAGCCTGTAAAACACATTATAATGTCTATAGATGGTGGAGTAGGTATAACTGGAAAAAAAAAATGGAATTTGATAATTAAAAATAAGCAGCATGATCATGGCCTTGCCAAGACTTTCATGCATGGTTATGAAAAGATGATGTATAGTTTTTGCACCGGATAATAAACACCATTGTATGTTCAAGCAATATATCAGATAGCAGAATAATAAAAATTGATTATATCAATTGTTTTGTTCACAAGTGCGTAAAATCTTCTACAAATAAGAATCAAATTTCATATAAACATGTGAACCTCAAGATGATGGCAGATGTTGTCCATATCAACAGTAGGAACGCCTCTACACCGAACCTTACAAACTGGCTGCCGCCTCCAATGTGAATGGATCAACTCCAACATGTTATGTGTTAAACCATCCCTACCTGAGTAAATCAAAAACAGATAAACATAATTAGCCAAAATTAGACAAAATTTAGCATGCTGGTTTATTGATAAATATATTCACTTCCAGAAAGAGGGGTTGGTTTCGCTTGTGGTAAGGAAATGAAAAGGATATATAATGAAAGTCCATCAGATGGCCAATGAATATTTTTTCTTTTAGAACAAAAATGATCACCTTCAAATCTAATTGATATCGCAATCGTAAAACTTCTTTTTCGTTTGCTAAGGGGTATATTTGCAATAGTGTGAAGGCCACTTGTTATCACATTGAGAGCAATGAACAGCATTTTCTACCTCTTGAAGACACGATGTTAACCTCCCAAACCTTTGGGTGTAAACCACCATTTTGCATTATTAATCAGAGACTGCTATGTACGAAGTTTGGTGGCAGATTCGTTGGAATAATGTGACTCGGATGGAGGCCATCAACTATTCGTCTAATTTCAATAATATGTAAACATCTAAAGCATATCTTGTTATATTCTGCAACGGGAATCCTTCCTTACCAAGATTCACCTGTCGGTTATGCGACAAGCAGGGTTTGACGAGGGCACGAACCTCCCACCTCTTCAGCGGCGGGCCCAATATTTCCTCCCTGCTCCGACCATCCTTGGGGTACCAACCCAATTGGACGGCCCTCCCGGCCATCTCCATCACCTTCCCCTCCTCCTCGTCCGCCACCTCATCATCCTCCCCATCGTCTGGATGGCCCAAAGGCTCGAAAAGGCGGATCTTTTTCTTCCTCTCCTTGTCCTTCTTAGACAAAAGCGGCGCCTTTCCCGTCCACGGGCGGTTCATGGTGGGCGGGGTGAAGGGAAGGAAGGCGGGCTCCCGGAGGGCGAGGGGCTTAGCCTTGGGGGCCTCGGAGTAGCTGAACTGGAAGTCAAAGGGGGCGCCGGGGAGGCGGTAGGATACGCCGGAGGGGCCGACGACGACGGAGCGGCCACTATCGTCGCCGGTGACGACGCCATCGGAGACGGGCTTGTAGTATCGGGAGCGGAAGTGGGTGGCCTTGAGGGCACCGTGGGACGAAGGTTCGGGAGGCGGAGGCGGAGGCGGCTGTGGTTTCTTCTTGTTCCGGCGAGGGATGGGGAGAGGAGGAGGGGAATTGGCGGGGAGGGGCTCGTTGATGCGGGGATTGGGTGGCGGGGAGGAGAAGAGGTTGGGGCCGGCGGGAAGGACGGCCAGGATCGGCATCTTCCTGTTCACAGAGGAAGGTGCCGATAGAACGAACGAACGGACGATATCGCTCGAGACGGTGCGAGAGAAAGAGAGAGAGAGGAGGAGGGAATGCATTGAGAGGGATTTTTTCCTTCCCTGAAATTACACATATATCCCTCCAAGTCAAATAATTTTCTCGTTCATCCCTTTTAATTAATTAATTAGAGAGATATATAGTGAAATCAAAATTTAATCTTAATGTAATTAAAAGATGCTAAGTTCGAATCTCACATTTACCACTTATCTTTACAAAAAATTATTTTACAGATACTAACTATATTTATTAACTTACTCAGTAAAAATTTTGAAAAATTATCATAAGATTCACAAAAAACACATATTCAATAAAATTTCAACTCTAATTATATATATATATATATATATATATATATGTGTGTGTGTGCGTGCGCGCGCGCGCGTGCACGCGCACGCATGTGTGTATATATATATATATTATAAGTTTAATCTCATGTGCTATTAATAGCATGTGACATTTTAACAAAAATATATACAGTGAGATTTCTAACTCTTGAACTGAGATAATAGAATCAACTATACAACCACATTAATGGCTAATGTATCTTAATGTTTTGATAAGAAAAAATATTTGAAGTACTCATAAAGTTTTTTTCTAAGAAATCTAAGAAAGTTATAAGAAAAAAAGAAGTTTCAAGATTTATGTTAGACTATGTATAAGGGACTTTGAACTTATGTTCGAATTAACTTGAGATAGATATTTATTTCTTACATTTTTATTGTTATCATATGGTGAAGAAGATGAGATTTTTTCATAAAATTAAATATAAAAATTGTTGAGACATAAATTTTTATGTTTGTTATTTTCTACTTTTATGTTTTATTATTATTTTTTGGATTGTTTTCTTGGTATCCAAGTCTTTTTCCCTCACTATACAAAACACAATTATACTCTTTTTTGAAAGAGAAATCTCAAAATTGATATTATGAAGAGAAAGTCTTAGTGTTCATAGTTTTTGCTTGAGAGAGAGAGAGAGTGCAGTAGCAGTGTCTGTATCTGCACAAGGCTGGAATGGCCATTGTTTGCAGCAATTCCAACCTTCAAAGTAATTTGGGGCCCCAAATCATACTCTTTTTAGATATCATCTCAATCTTATTATGGAGAGTTTATGGTGATGCTTCCAATCATAAATTTTCTGAAATCTTGTCCTCCAGAGTTCCTAAAACTTACTAGAAATCAGAAAATAAAGATGCAGAGGTTTGTTTGATTTGAGGAAGCAGACCTGAGTGCCATTTCAGTGACAGTGGAGTTTGGATTGCAAACTGACCTACACTGAAGAGCTGAGCCAGATTTAACAGCCATTTCTTTTCAGAAAAAGGGAAGAACAAAGTTGACAGTGAATTCAGGTGAATAAGAAAATAAACATAACTAGCCAGGCTTCCTTGTAGATTAATCATGTCTATGTGTAATGTATCACTGAATGGATATTATATGATCTATAAAAAAATTCAGGAAAATCCTTCTAGAATCTGAAGAAAAAAAAACACTCCTAAGAAGAACTCTAGTTTCTGATATCTATCTAAATAAAAAATAAAATCCTAATTATCAAATTATATATAAAGAAACCCAAATCTACCCATGATAGAAAAAAAATTTCAACCAAAGTATTCCTAAATATTCTGTTTTGATAAACCAGCTCTTACCTGAATTATAGATATTACAAAAAGAAAAAATAAAATTAGTTTTTTTATTTATTTCCATCTTTCTTTATTTTTTACTGTTTTAAGAGAAGAAAAAATAATTCTGCTATTCTAATTATATTATATTGTGATAATTATATTAAGAGAACAATGATTAGTTATTGTTCAAAGAGGTTCTACACATAATTAAAAATAGATCTTTCCCATGAGTGTGTGTGTGTGTGTGTGTGTGTGTGTGTGTGAGAGAGAGAGAGAGAGAGAGAGAGAGAGAGGGAAAGGAAATTGCATGTATCAATTCCCATGAGCAACTTTTGTGCATTGTATCATAGTACTGAAAGCACATTCCACGCCATGGTTGAGTTGAGGAATGTATTGTGTTTCTGTAGAATGGTCAATTCTTTCTCTTCTTTCAACCAGAGAGAGAGAGAGAGGACCACATCGAAAGGAAAGAAGAGTGCTTTCTGTAGCATGGTCATTTCTTTCTCTTCTTTCAAGAGAGAGAGAAAGAGGACCACATCAAAAGGAAAGAAGAGTGCACTTATCAGTTCTCACGAGCACCTTTGATGCACTGATTCATGGTGAAAGCACACTCCATGACATTGCTGAGCTGAGGAATGTTTTGTCCTGCTTTAACACGGCCATTTCTTTATTCTTCTCCCAACCTGGTTGATCTTTGAGAGAGAGAGAGAGGGAGAGAGAGGGAGAGAGAGAGAGGACCATATCAAAGGGAAAGGAAAGTGCATTTATCAATTCTCATGAGCACCTTTTATGCATTGATTCATGCAGGTAAAAGCACCCTCCATGACAAGCAAGGTTGAGCTGATTAATGTCTTTTACTGCTTTAACACAGTTATAAATATCTAATAGCAATGATTTTTATGCCTTTTTATTTTAATTTATATTTTTAACTGCGGTTCTTTAAAACTATAATTATAAATGAATCAAAGATTATAGTTCCTTAAAACCGCAATAATAGATGAAACAAATACTACAATTCTTGAATAATTATTGGAAAATTATGTGGAAATCAGTATTTCTTGCTTGAAGAATTAATAGATGAAACACATACAGTAATTCAGATTAACAAGGCAAGTATTTATAGCGCTGTGCAGGAAAAGCAGTGGATTCTCAAGAGTTGTAAGGTTTAAATTGCCATCTTTTTGCTTGTTCTAAGAGTATTATCAAATAGGATAAACATGCATTCCTATTATGATTTATGGTGATGTTGAGCAGCTGAAGCAACTGACCCACTCCAAATCTGCATTCCTTTTCATGTTGATGTTGATCAGCTGAAGCAACTGACCCACCACCATCCAAATCTGCATTCCTTTTCATGCAGATGCATGAAGGTTATTAGGGCTGGCATGGCTCAATTCTGGTCAGTTGGGAGTAAAAGAGCAGATGCATGAAGGTTAGGGCTGCCATGACTCAATTCTGGCTAGTTAGGAGTAGAAGAGAAGAAGAAGAAGAAGAAGAAGAAGAAGAAGAAGAAGAAGAAGAAAACTATGTAGTAGTAAATGTTGAGTTTTGCATTTTCATTTTTATGCCAATTTGTATGGTTTTTAAAATATATTTTCAGAATCTTAGCAATAGAAATAAAGTCAATAGGTCAAAGTAAAAATTACTACATACTTTAGAGAAGAAGAGTTATTATGCCAGGTTGATTGATGATAAGGTAAGTAAAATTTTCATAAATATTTGATGTATTTTTTATATTTATTAATTATATTGTTTTTTATATTTTGGTAGAAAGAATATGTGATAATTATGTAATTAAATGTATCTATTTTATCTTTCTTTTTGTGAATTATGAGCTACTATTGTGGTAAGTATATCATAGTAATTTGTATACTATTGTGATAAATGTATCTATTTATGTAATTAAATAATGATAAAAATATGTGAATTATTACAATTGAATAATCATTGTAATAATTAAACTATTACTGTGGTTATCATTTACAGGGTAAAAGTATCTATTACTGTACTCAGATAATCACAGTAATAGCTAAACTATTATTCTGGTTTTCATTTGCAGGGTATAAATATCTAACTGTAGTTTAATAATCACAATAATAACTAAATTAATATTATAATTTTTATTTGTAGGATAAAAGTATCTATTATTGTGGATAAAAGTATCCACAATGATATATCAACTATTAATATGATTTTTATTTATTAAGAAAATGCATCTATGATTGACCTTTTTATCTATGGTTGTAAAAATCATAATTATATATATATTTTCATGGCATTCATTGTTCCATTGTCATGTGATAGAAAATTTATCAATAGTTAACGTGCGATTGCCATGTAAGATCTATGTCATCCTTCGTCGTATGCAACTCTCTTCTTTCTTTTTATGATAACGAGAACAATCCTACGTTATCTTCTCATCCTTTATGATAAAAAAAAAGATAATAATAAATATTATTTTCCTCTTTTGAAGGTATAAAAACATATATTAAATATAAAAAAATATAACTTCTTGAGAATTACTCTAACCCATGTTTAGGGATATCAATTTACTAACTTAAACATCAAAGGGTTCAAGTTGGAAAACTTCACTCAACTCTGGTCTTTGTGCAGATGACACCTTTGAATTTAACACCTTGGAAGAACGATATTTCTACGCACACATGTCTGAATCACATCGAGCTAATTAAGACTTTCACCTAACATTATAATTTGTAACTATAGAAATAGAATTTACTATTATTAAAATATATAAATATATAAATAAAAACCATAGCTACAAATACAATTTGTTGTAGTGTAACATGGTCATTTCCTTTTTCTCATCCCAACCTGGTGATTTGAGAGAGAGAGAGAGAGAGAGACGAAAGGGAAGTGCATTTATCAATGTCCATGAGCACCTTTTGTGGATTGATTAATAGTAAAAGCACACTCCATTCCATAGTTGAGCTAAGGAATGTATTGTATTGCTGCAACATGGCCATTTCCTTTTCTTCCCCCAAGCTGACTGATTTGTCTTTTCTTTTCACTCCCTTTATATCTCATCCTTTATGTAAAGAGGTCAATCCACCGTCATCTCCAGCGGAAAGCAGGCCAACGAGACCCTGCTTTCGACTCCTCGTTCTTATCACCACCTCAACCATCCTCCCTACCTTTTTTTTTTCTCCCATTGTTGTGCCTTCTCTAATCTCCATCCACCCTCCTCCCCTCAACAACCACAGTATTAGATTCATGCATACTTGTCCCTGGAGCTTCTAATGCATCACCATGAACAAAAGCTTTTCGCCAACATTCTATGTTCATCGGAATCTAACAGATGGTGCTGATCATATCCAGTGTTGTCTTCCTGTGGAACACAAAAGGCATGCGTCAGTGGCACGCTCCCAAGAGACCTTTCCACTTCACCGATCATGCTCTTGTTGGATTTCCACCCATGCAGATCTCATGAGCTCCATCTTAAAGCGAAAGGGATAGAAATGGAGTAGGATACATGATCCAAAATGCACACATTTTGCTGGTCCACAGGGCCAACTTGTCCTCCTCCAAAACTGCAGGCAGGCACATGCAGAATCCATTCCTTGGTCATCTGGTCCGACAAATCATCATCCACCCAAGTATTTTAGCAACTTTTTATTTCCCATCAACAGTGTCAATAGTTTTTGATGACTCAGATTTGGATCATCCATCCCACGGAAGATTGGAGCCACTTTGACAGATTTTATTTTTTCCTCCAAAAGCAAAGGAAACTAAATTTTACTAAATAGAATGAAAAAGTAAACGTTTGTTCGTATCAAATGGGCATATGGATTATGTAATGGGGTGCTTGGACATATAAACAAGCAAAACTTCGACCACTGTGGTGGAAGAACGAGAAAGAGTTTTGTGTGAATAAATGAATAGGGAAGAGGAACTAAAAGAATCATTCCTCGGGAGAGGTGGACACAGTGACATCAATCTTTTCCTGCCCCACTCTTGTCACAGTATATGTGCCATGGTTTCCCAGTGGTTTTCACCTTTGCCGGTGTTTCTAGCTCTCTCTCTCTGACTCACTCTCTGCTGCCTGCTTTTGGCTTTATCACACACACCCTTTACCTTTTCTTCCCATCTTCAGCTTTTTCCTTCCCCACAACACACTCTCCCCACCTCAGTTTGGCCCTCCCTCAGCTCCCTTCTCATGATGCACTATTCAACCCCATTTCATGCAGAGATCAGCTAGAAAAAGGGGAAAGGAATCATTCTCCTCCTCCAAATTCCCTAATGGCTAGTGGTTTTCTAGCTTGGAGCTTCCTCTTCACCAGCATCCTAGGACTTCACACTGTTTGCTCTTCAGGTGAGTACCCCTCTCAGTCTCCTCCCTTTCTCTCTTTGAGTATCTTCAATATCCAGTTCTTTTGTGCAAGACACAAACTGCAAGTTAAGCTGCTCGTTAGCCATAGCTCACAGTCTTTAACGATTTCAAGTGTAGATGCATGCTGAGAAAAGACAGATTCTTCTCTCTAGTAGGTCCAAGAGTATGCATGTTCTAGTTAGATAGAGAGGTTAAGTAGCATTTGTAAGATTGGCTGACAGTCTCTAAGAGTTTCAAGTGTAGATGAACACTAAAAGATAACATTTGTTGAGCAGATTCTTCCCTTTTTGGGTCCAGGAATATGTGTGGACTACTTAGGAAGGGGAAGAAAGGTGCCATTTGTAGGATTGCATGCATATCTCCTTTAGAAAAGACTGTGCATTATTTCGATTACTGTCCTGGTGAGTGATTGGTTCTTGTTGGGTTTGCTTTAAATGTTTATGAAGAAATTTCTAGTCCCGATGAGGAACAAACTGTCCCTGTGTTTTCTTCAGGAACCTTGGTGGGGTTCTCCTATGATGCAAGGGAAGAGAATACTGCCCCTTTTTTGCCTGGCATGGCACTGCTTAAGATGCTCGTGGCAAACCAAGGTGCCTATTTAGATTCAGTACCCATCACCAGCATCTCTGTCAATCTCTGTGTGAGCCAATTCGAAGTGAAGAAACTACTTGAATCGGCAACCTCAGCAACTTCATGGCCTAGAACTCACCTTATGGACACTCTCATCAAGTTAAACATCGATAGAATTATAGTAAGTAGCAATGGAGAGAGTCTCCCCTCACTCCTTTCCACCTTGACCTCAATCAGAGCATCTCTCAAGACTTCCAACCTTGATAGGATGCTGAGGATCACAGTCATGTTCTCCCTCTTGGACCTCAAAACTCTGCACAGGACTCATCCTAAGAGCATTCAAAGGATGATGCATGTTTTAAAGGATTGGGAGTCTCATGTAGTGGTAGAAACTGTTGTGGATGAGGATATGAACTTAGATGATGACTTTCTTCGTTCTACTATCGAGTGGGCTTCCTCTGCTTGCACTTATCTACCTTACCTTGATATCCCTATCATTCTTATTGTGAAAAGCTCTCTGATCCCTACTGGAGTCGAAATAGCTAAGTTTTCGGATAGAATGATGAAGTTCTTAAGGAGTGATGCTTTGCTTAGAAGAAGGATTGCAGGGCTGTTCATCGACATCTCCCATCTTAGGCAGTATGGAAAGAAGACATTTGATTGGCAAGAGAAATTGATGGTCCCTTCCTTGCAAAAAGAGCTTCTCAACCATGGCCGAAAACTTACTGCTGCAACCAAAACCACACTGTATGATACGTTCACTCCGATAACAAATCCTGTCACAACTCCAATTACAATCCCTTCCACGAACCCAGCACCCGCAATAGTGACTGTACCATCGACCAATCCAGTCACAGTTCTCCCCACAATTCCAACCATGTCACCGGTAAACATCCCACCTATGAATCCAGTGAGCACTCCGATCACGGTTCCTGCAACAGATCCTTTCTCAACACCAGTGACAACACCTGTAGTGCCTGTGACAAATCCTGCTACAACACCAACAACATACCCTACAAACCCTCCTGTGACCAACCCCGTGACAAGCTATCCATTTACGCCACCAGTAAGCACACCTTCTATATTACCACCGGTAACCGTGCCAAGCACAGTTCCCATCACACCAGCAACTTCAGGGCAGACATGGTGCGTGGCCAAGGCAGGAACCCCGGATGCAGCGCTGCAGCTTGCACTGGATTATGCTTGTGGAATTGGCAGTGCAGACTGCTCAGCAATTCAGCCAACAGGAAGCTGCTACAATCCTGATACCCTTCAGGCTCATGCTTCATATGCCTTTAACAGCTACTACCAGAAGAATCCAGTGGCATCAAGTTGTGATTTTGCAGGAACAGCCATGCTTGTCAACGCTAATCCAAGTAAGACTTATTTATTTTTGTATACTATCATTGAGATGTAATTGAAGGACCATAACATATTAGATCAGCCAACCTTCATTTCTTTATGGAAGTAACTAATTTAAGGTATTTAAAGGACTACAACATTGATAGAAAGATCAACCAACCTTTGTTTATTTTCAAAGTAGCTAAAAACGATGACAATCCAGGTAGCCATTTGCCTTATGTAACCGACAATGAGCTTGGAAAGTCACACTAATGCAAAGCTATGAATATTTTGGCAGGTACAGCAACTTGCATTTTTCCATCATCAAGGTATAACCTCAACCTCTTTTTTTTTTTCTTTCTGATTTACATCTTTAGAATTACATGTTGTTGACCAGCAGTTCACCACACATAAATTTTCTTCATTTGATACACAGTTCTGTTCCCGGTTACAGTCCTACATCCACCGGAGCTGGCTCTACTCCCAGTTCAGGTTCATCAGTGTTGAACACGTACAACCCAACTGGTTCCAACTCGGTATTTGGTTCAGACAACCCAACAAGCACTGTCAGCAATGCGATCTCTCGTTCCGTCGGTTGGACCTTCTTACTCTTTGTGCTTACAATAGCCTGTATCAGCTGCAACATCTAGTAGCCCTCTAGTATCAGCCCTTTAGTAGCTGCAGCAGTATACATCTGATCGACGTGTAGAGATCATTCAGAAGTTTATTGTGTATAGAAACTGAGTAGTTGATTATGTATCTTAGAATTGACTACATGAGAATTTGTTGGCTTTCTGTATATTATCGAGATGTATTTTACTTCAAGCAAAGCTGAAGAACATGTCCAGTGTGAAAATGATTAGGAATGCAGTAGTGGATGGAGTACATGGAACCTACAAAAGAGAGAATTGATTCAGATCCAAATGGACCGTCTTCTCTTAACTTTTCATCTTTGAATGAATCTAAACAACAAAGTATACGATCTCTTCAGTAATAGATTGGGAGAAACAATGTGTTGTATTGATTTAGTTCTGAGTTCCCATTGACACTTCTTCTTCACAAGCACAACATATCAAGAATCAGCAAAAAGTGCTTCAAGATGCTTCTCCACGTAGCCAAATAGCATCTAAATCCGATGCTCAGGTACTCACTGGAAACGGAACATACTGAGGAGCTGATCTGATTACATAAAAATATTGATCTCCTGTTTTAATCCACAGTTGATGGAACCTTTATGGAAAGATTCTTCATCCCACATCCATTTCATTATTATGACAGCAGCTGTTGTTGGGCGTGGCATATATGACAAATTTCTCACCTGGAGAATCTAGGCAAGCTCTGCAAGAACTCAATTGAACAGCCACAATTTTATACGAGCTAATTATATACTCTCCTATTCTTAGATATCTTTAATATTTTAATATTTATATTTTTTTACTTATAAAAAAGTAAAATATTAAAATAAAAAAGGTTAATATATTAGAACAACGGGATTAAATATTTTATTTTCATAAAATAAAATTTTCAATATAACTTTTAAAAATATAGGGACCAAAGATACTAAAGGTAATTAATTAATATATAATATATAATTAACCTAATTTATACTATTAGAATATTAAATATCAAAGTATGTATATATATATATATATATATATTAAACTTATAATTATAGGATTAATTAGGCAAAAAGAGAACTTTACAGGGGTATATACGCAAAATTTTTCCGAAGGGGTAAGAAAGAAAGGATCTTTTACGAGATCTTCCTTTTGTAGGGGTTTTATCGTAAACCTCTTCTGCGCCACAAAGACCCCTCTCTGCGTCATCTTATCCTCCTCGCACGCTTTGCTGTGGCTGCGAGAGGGCAACAACCGAGAGCAGCAGCCACCCACCCGTCGTTTCTCCGGAGCAAAGAGAAGAAGGCGAAAAGAAGAAAAGAGAAGTGGGATTTTGATCCAATTGGATTCCACCGGGAAGAGATGGCTGCCGCTTCCCTGCTTCTTTCTGTCCCCGTGGCCAAGACCGAAGGGACGCTACTCTCCGGGAGTAACCTCTTACTCAGGCCGGACCGGGTAGCCGCGTTATTTCGGCGAGGCATCCACCGCCGAGCGGCCAAGTGCCGCCCCGCTCGTCGCCGCCCTCCCGCCGCCGTGGCGTCCTTGGGAGGCCTGCTTGGCGGGATCTTTAAGGGCACCGATTCCGGCGAGGGCACCAGGCAGCGGTTTTCGGAAGCTGTCGCTCTGATCAACAGGTTGGAGCCCGAAATGTCACGCCTTTCGGACTCGGAACTGAGGGAGAGGACGTCGCTCTTGAAGGAGCGGGCGCGGAACGATGAACCGCTCGATTCTCTTCTGCCTGTAAGCTCCTTCTTTACATCCACCAACTTGTAGAGTTTGAATCTTGCTGAAGTCATCGTTCATGATTTTATTCACTATAAAACGCATTGGGGTTTTCTTCTTCGCAGTCTTCTTGTTATTTGATGTATGGCATTCAGAAATTTAGATTAGAAATTGAGAACACAAGAGAGTTCTATTTTAATTGGGTCCATAAAGAATTTCCTCAAAATATTGGGTTCACAAAGAAATGGTTGCTCATGAAATGAGATATGCAGAAGAAGGAAAATGCTGTCTAGTGTGTTTTATCTGCATCACAAGTCAAAGTGGCACTTGAGTCTTCTTAGTTACAGTTTTGTCTACCAGAAAAAAGTGCACATATTTCATTTTCTATAAGGAAAAAGACATATATTAAAAAAGACTGTGTGTATAAGTTCTGTAACCTTGCTAGTTCAAATATAGTTGCCTATTTCTAATACCTATCTTTACTTGTCCTTTGGATGTATTAGATGATTCTTTGAGAAGTCAAATGTACAATTTCCTTTTCGATCTATTAGATAGTTGTTCTGTTTATTATAAAGACCATGTTTTTTTTTGGGGTTTATTTTTCTCGCTTGATCACTTTTATGGTTTTGAATCACATCATCTCCAACCAAGGATCTAATTTTCATATATTTCTTTCTCAATCCTTCTTGGAGCACCATTTATTTTATTATTCGTTAACTTGATAGTTATTGACAGGAAGCATTTGCTGTTGTAAGAGAGGCTTCGAAGAGAGTTTTGGGTTTGCGTCCTTTTGATGTGCAATTGATAGGTATGTTTTCATGTTTTGCTATAATATTGTTTTTTGGTTCTACCCATAACCATATTTGATGGTGTAATGTGGTTTAACAGACTTCTTTCGTATGCATGTCCTTTGATGTGCTCGTGGGTTCAACAAGAGACTTCTTTATGCAAAATGAATTGCTGTGGTTTGATGCATATTTTTTCAGCATTAAAGAGTTGGATTATATGCTATGAGATCCACTCCTATTTATCAAATTAGACTCTTTTATTGGACAACTAAATATCATGTCCAATAATAATGTATCTATGTTCTTCCAAAATGAAATCAAATAAAATGGATTGGTGTCTTAGCGAGTATTAAATGTCACCACTTCAAGGAAAATGTAGATTTTACATGTTTGTAGAGCTTCACATCTTTGTATATGTTGAAGTGCTAATAGGTCAATAGAAAGGCTCCTGGCAACCCTTTTGAATCAGAGACTTCCTGTTGGTTTGACATTTGATTGCCACATTTCTGAGAAATGATAGGTGATGCTTTCACCATTTTTCTCGTGAAAAATTTCCTGAAATTGTTGAGTTATTTGTAACTGTTAGATTACTTTTGTTCCAGCACCAATATTATTAGGCAGTGATAATTTGGATATTTTGTAATTCTGAATATGTCTGTGGAAGGCATCTTACTTGTCTGCCTATTTGTGTCGAAGGTATGTAGTATGAATTGGGAATATTTAATGATGAAGCTTCCCACCATAATTTTATCTAAAATAAATACAATTAAACTTCGTCATGTGGAATGTGCACTCATCTGGAAGGCTCTTTTCTTGGAACTTTAAGAAGATATTTCACCTGTTGACGATAGCAGATTGGCTTCTTACATTTTTTGTATGGAAGTTTTAGGCATCAACTTGTTGGCTATAAAACAATAACAACAACAACAACAAACTGACATCCCAACTATTTGGGTTTAATCACATGGGTCTTCTACTACTATCAAGATTTGTACAAAGTTATATCATTAGCTAATCTTTATTTGTAATTTCTAAAACAAGCCTTTTCGTGCCTCCCTCTGTCTCTCTTAGCAAACTTATACTAATTGTCTCACCTTTTCTAACTATAACATCTATAGGTCTAAATCCATTGACTATACTTATACTAACTTTTTAGTTCCTCCTTTAATTTATATACTCTATTTGATGTATGTTGTGAGTAATCTACTTGATAAATGTTGGTGCTTATAGTCAATTATATGTAATTCTACACTGGTGCTGGGCGATTAGGCTGGGGAGAATTGTTCTTTGAAAAGCTGCATTGATTGACTGGACCTATTGCAATCTTAAAATGAAATTAAGCTTCTTTGATTTGAGAATAAGAATAACTTCTATTTAGGTGTGGCTTATTTTTCATATGTTTTTGCACATGTAGGTGGCATGGTTCTACACAAGGGAGAAATCGCAGAAATGCGGACTGGAGAAGGAAAAACGCTTGTGGCTGTTTTGCCAGCTTATCTGAATGCGTTAAGTGGGAAAGGAGTGCATGTTGTTACCGTGAATGATTACCTTGCAAGACGGGATTGTGAATGGGTCGGTCAAGTTCCACGATTTCTTGGACTGCAGGTTGGCCTGATCCAACGTACGTTGTGTTCTCATTTGTCAGTTCATTTTCATGATCTGATCTAATTGTCTTGCATCCATCTTCTCATTGTCTGTTCATTCTCATGATCTGATCTAATTGTCTTGTATCCATCTTGGTTCAACTTGTCATCTGAATCGAGGTGAATGGTTGATATCTGAAACTTAAGTCAGTTGAATTTTTACATGTTCTGTGGTTTTCCTTTCAATGCAAATGGTTAGACTTCTCTAAAGATATGTTTATATTTGTCTTTACACTGTACTCCAATTTTTGTTTAAACTTAAATAAGAGGAGTTCATTATCCAGGACCCATAAGATCTCAGTGAAGAATAAGAAAATGTGCAAACTAGGTATGCATTCTTAGAGAGACACTCTTTCACATTTCTGAATTTGATTTGCTTCTAAAACTCCTTACCATAGGCTAATCTTATTGGATTTTTTTAATTATTTGTTTTATTGATGGTCATGGATTAACTTGCAAAGCCTACACTAAGCTCTAACCTATTGTCATTTTCTCTTCGTATGTTGAGTCGTTGAGAAAATTTTTAATAAATCTTAAAATGCAAATCTTCTATGATGAAGTTCTGTAATTCTTTTCTTCTTATTGTGAACATTTTTTTGTCTTGTGTTGGCAGAAAATATGACAAGTGAGCAAAGAAGAGAAAACTACTTATGTGACATTACATATGTCACAAACAGTGAGCTTGGATTTGATTATCTAAGGGACAACCTTGCAATGGTTAGATTATCATTTCTTATGCATAATTTTAGTCTTAAACTGTTGTTCTATTAATTTCAATTCCAAAGAAAGTATATTTATTGACTTAATAATTTGGGTTATCATGCTTTGCATTTGTTTAATACCTCTTTCTTGATGATGTTTTCACTTCATATTCACAGACTGTTGATGAGCTTGTCTTAAGGGATTTCAACTTTTGTGTGATTGATGAGGTTGATTCTATTCTTATTGATGAAGCAAGAACACCACTGATCATCTCAGGCCTTGCTGAAAAGCCAAGTGATCGGTACTATAAAGCAGCAAAAATTGCAGCTGCTTTTGAGCGAGATATTCATTATACAGTATGGAAAATGATCTTGATCGCCTATGAAATTTCATTTCTTTAATATCCTGATATAGTTTTATCTTTTTAACTCATGCTCCTGGATAATTTTTGATCCAAATTTTTTATAATTTTTTATTTCTTATATTGCTTGTTCCCTTTTAGGTTGATGAAAAACAGAAAACCATTTTACTAACAGAACAAGGTTATGAGGATGCTGAAGAAATATTGGATATAAAGGATCTTTATGATCCTCGTGAACAATGGGCTTCATATGTTCTAAATGCAATTAAAGCTAAGGAACTCTTCCTTAGAGATGTCAATTATATTGTACGTGGGAAGGAAGTTCTTATTGTGGATGAGTTCACAGGCCGAGTAATGCAAGTGAGTATACTGTTCTTGTTGTCGTTGCTGAGTGGATAGTGAATTCTAATGTAACCATAAATGATTATGTCTTGTATGAAATGTGTTATAATTTTAGGCGAGATTGAAGGAACTGAAACAGGTGACCAGAACATTTTTGAGTTCTTTAGATGGTTTTCAAGTTTAGACAGCATAGATACTATGTCAACCCCATCTCTTTTCTTTGTTTATCAATGTTTATAAGAATTCTATGTACAAGTTATTCGAGTATAGGAGCATGATGCAACAGAACTAAGTTGGAAGCACAGCTGTTGATTGTTCAACCAGGTAAAGAACTGGTCCTGAGTTTCATGATCACGTCTGATATAGACTAGAGGAAATTTGTGATTTAATGTTACAAGTATCATACTGATAAGTTATTTGATTAATCATAACTATCTTTCCTTTGTTTGCATGGTGTATCTAATCAAGCAAGCCTGTTGTATCGTTATTTCTGTTGGCTTCTTAAATTAATGTGGTCAAACTGCAATATTATTGCAGTTTGTTATTCAATATATGATGCAGTTAACAAAATGGGTCTTCCACCATGAACATTATATTCTGAACTGATGGGGTTCTTTGTAAATATAGAATGTTTAATGTAATTCAGTTGTATCACTTCTGAATATGGTTCTTTCCTTCTGATTTACTTGTTCTCAAACACTGATTTCAGTTCACTTCTGAAATATAGTTCTCTTTCTTTATTTTTCGTATCTTCTACTTATTCTAGAAACACTCATTTTTAAATGCATTCATGGATGCATAGTCTTTAGATTTAATTCCTCTCGTGTTTTTGGCAGGGCAGACGGTGGAGTGATGGTCTTCATCAGGCAGTCGAAGCAAAAGAAGGTTTACCAATCCAGAATGAGACCATCACACTCGCATCAATTAGCTATCAGAACTTCTTTCTTCAGGTGAAACTGATATTCTGTTAGAACCCTTGCAGATTCTAAACTTGGGGTTGATCTCTTTAGGGGATCGGCCTCCTTGGAACTCTATAGGGGTTCCTCCCTCCAAGTTGCTGCTCAAAGGTTGCAGAAAAGATTCATCTATTGCTTATGAAAAGAGGAGGAATACATGACTATTTATAGGGCTTTTAAACCCTAACTCCTAATAGGACTCCTACACAAGACTCCTACTTCTAACCAACTCCTAATAGGACTCATACTTAAGACTTCTATTCCTTTACAACTCCTAATTCTTAAGACTTCTATTCCTTTACAACTCCTAATTCTTCTCTAAGAAAAAACCTCCTACATGAATGCCCCTCTCAATTAGGACTCTCCTAACTAGAGTCCTAACAGAATGTCCCTCTCAATTAGGACTCTCCTAGCTAGAGTCCTAACAATTTTACATAAATGTCCTTCTCAATTAGGACTCTCTAAGCTAGAGTCCTAACAGACCCGCCCTCTTCAAATCAGCCTTGTTCTCGAGGTTGATGATTCGTGAATTCTGGGAATTTGATCTTCAAGTCGTCATAGTTCTCCCAAGTGGCATCTTCTATTGGTAGGTTCGCCCACTGTATTAGCACTTCATTAGTGGGTCGTCGTCGTCGAGTCACGATCCGTCGATCAATAATGGCACTTGGCTGGGTCTGGAGTTCTCTTTGGGTAGTCATATTTGGTGGGTTGCTTTGGGTTGTCTCCAATCACCTATTTAAAACTTTCGTCTGACTGTTGGTTTGTGGGTGATATGTCGTACTCCTTTTCAATTTAGTACCCTGCATATGGAATAACTTTGTCCAAAATCTGCTTGTGAAGATGCAAGTAGAATTTGTCATAAGCATAATGCATCCCTTATAGTGTAATTCTTTTGAGTCCCAATTGTAATGAGCCACGGAGCTTGGTGCTTCCTCTAATTTTTTTATAATCTTACTAGTCTCTGAATCTTCCTGCCATTCTATCTTAATATCCTCAAGGAAGTCGCTGGTTGGAAGTAAAACGACCGAAAATTCAACTTGCTCAGGTAGCTGCGAAAGCACATCTGCAAGAACATTCTCATTCCCCTTTTTGTAAGTTATTTCATAATCAAATCCAAGAAGTTTTGTTACCCATTTTTGCTGCTCAGGGGATGATATCTTTCACTCCAAAAAGTGCTTGAGGCTTTTATAGTCGAATTTAATTTGAAATCGTCGACCAATCAAGTAGGGTCTCCTCCTCGTTGCTGCGCGCACAATGGCAAGCATCTCCTTATCATATGTTGACTTATTTTGATGAGAGGAAGATAATGCCTTGTTAGTGTATACGAGTGGTCGACCATCTTACATGAGAATGACTCCAATTCTAACTCCAGATGTGTCGGCCTCAATAATGAAGGGTCGGTTGAAATCTGGTAGTGTTAGCACCGGCGTCGTCGTCATGGCTGCCTTAAGTTTGTCGAAGGCAACGGAGGCTCTGTCCAACCATTGGAAGACATCTTTTTCCAGTAAGGAAGTAAGTGGTACACTGATCTTTCCATAGTTTTTCACGAACTTGTGGTAGTAGCATGTTAAACCCAGAAAGTCATGTAGCAATTTTATGTTTCTCGGGGTAGGCCAGTTTTGCATTGCTTCAATTTTGAAGGGGTCCACCGTCACACCTTCCTCTGATATGATATGCCCAAGATATCCCACCTTTTGTTGAAGAAAGTAAAAATTCGTAGTGGCCGTTGTGTATTCGAAAGGCGATTTTCGGTATGACTTCTTCGTACACTCGTATTTGATAATACCCGGATCGAAGGTCCATCTTTGTGAAGATTTGTGCTCCCTTTCATCTAGCAATTCATCTACTACTGGAATAGGGTATTTATCCTTGATGGATATGGCATTGAGAGCTCGGTGATTAACGCATATTCTCCATGTTCCGTCCTTCTTGTGTACAAGTAGCACCGGTGAAGAGTAGAGGTTGCAACTTGGCCGAATAACTCCTGTTTCGAGCATCTCTTTTACAATCCTTTCTATTTCATCCTTCTGGAGATGTAAATACTGATATGGCTAAGTATTTGCTGAAGATTTGCCTGGAAGAATAGTTATACAATGATCATGCCGACGGGTAAGAGGTAGGTTACGCGGTTCGTCAAATATATTTGAAAATTCAGCAAGCAAAGGAAGTAGATTTGGATCTTCAAATTCTATTGGCTCTCCCTTAGTTTGCTGCTCAAGTTGTACCAAAAAGTTGCTGCATGCTTTATGCAAAACATTCTCCATTTGTTGTGTGCAAATCATTGTTATGTCGCCCCCATGTTTCCCGTGAAATGTCACCTGTTTCTCCTTACTGTAAAATTTCATAATTAGTTTCATAAAATTCCAGGAAATATCACCTAATGTCGTCAACCATTTAATTCTGAGCATAGCCTCATGATTGTTAAGAGGGAGAAGGAAGAAATCTGCAATTATCTCTTGGTCCTGCAGCAATAGTTTCTCCTGCGGACGCCTACGATCACAATTCAAAATCCGTCCGTCGGTGACCTTAACATCAAACCTGTAGCGATTCTTGATAGGTAATGCTATCCGAACAGCAAGCATACTATTTAGGAAGTTAGTAGTACTGCCCGTGTCGATGAGAACAGTGATCGGTTGTTGTTTGAGAAGGCCTCCAACTTTCATCGTTTGCGGGTTTGAGTAGCTGGCTAGTGCGTGTATTGTAACGTCAGTCGGTTGTGGCTCTTCTTCTACATCTTCTTTATGTTCAAAGTTCTCTTCTGAATGTTCAATGGCCTCTTCTTCTATCGGTTCAATCATAAGAAGTCCCCCTTTACTACAGCGATGCTCACGGCTCCACGGCTCGTCACAATGCCAACATAACCCCTTCGCATATCGCTCCCGAAGCTCTTCTCTTGTTAACCTCTTTGGTGTAGGGACTTTGTCGACAGTAGGGGGGGCTAAGGGCTTCAATATTACTGGTTGAGTAGCGACCCTAGTCCTCCGAGCTTCATGGTTCAATTGCTCCTCTTGATGTCGTGCGAAAGAGATGGCTGCCATAAGCGTGTACGGTTGTCGCGCTTTAACTTCTCCTCGGATCTCCGGCTTCAAGCCCTCAATGAAGGTCCTCAATAGCTGTTTTTGAGACCAATCATGATTTTGATTAGATAACCTTTCAAACCTGGTTTGGTACTCCTGAACGGTGGAGGTTTGTCGGATCTTTGCTAGTTGTTCGTCAATATTCTCGTAATCGGTTGGTCTGAAGCGGATCAGCAGTCCTTCTTTGAATTGTTGCCATGAAAGGACTCCATAAGTATGTTCAAACTGTTCAAACCACTGTATAGCGTCCCCTTCAAGATGTATAGCTGCAATTTTCACCATAGATACATCCGCGGTTTTGTGGTACCGAAAATATCGCTCCGCGTGCGAGATCCAACCAATCGGGTCTCCTTCTTCCCATCTAGGGAAGTCCACTCTCATGCATGGATAGTTGGGGTCAGTCACATAGCCTCCCCTCCCTTGGAAGTCATCTCTTCGGGCTTGGTGTGATTGGGCAAAGCTCTCTCCTTGATATGATTTCTTCGGGCTTAGTGGTCGGCCCAATCTGAGTTCGGTAAAGAGCATCTGAATCTTATCCTCCATTCGCACCTCCAAGGCTTCGAACTTAGCATTGATTGCCTCCTTAGATGCCATAGTATATGCCCCAAAATCTCTCTTTTGTTGTTGGGTTAAAGGCATGTATAGGTTGAGAGAAGTGATGGTTGAAAGGGTTGGTGGATTGGTGGATGTAGGCTGCGGTTTAGGCTTGTTTTGTGGCTATTTTGGGTACAGTTTGAGGGTGTGGTTTGGCAGAGTTTTAGGGTTGTGGATGAAAGTTTTGGATCTGTGGTAGATGGTAGCAAAGGTTTGACAGAAATCCTTAGAAGGTGCAGCAAGTATGTGCTGTCTTGTAAGAGTAGAATTGTCGTCGAAGAAACAACGGTTTCTCGACGTAATTTCCACCAAAAACTTAAGAGAATTGAGGAGGGAATTGATAGCAAAATCACAGTTTATATGACAGCAAGGATATCTAATTTAATCAAGAAAATTTCGGCAGTATAACAGCAAGGAAATTGGTGCAAGTTGCAATTGCAGAATTGTCGTCGAAAAATTTCAGCGGGTTACGATGAAAATTTGCAACAACATAAAATCGTTTTTAGAGATGAATTTCTTAATAGATCAATCTTAGATGAAAGCCAAGATGATCTATGAAGTGTATAAGAAATTTCATTCAAAAAAGATTGCAAATAGATGGGTTAAGGCAATGATATGCATCTGAAATTTTCTGCAGCATAGATTTTCAAGTGCAGCAGATTGGACATAAAAGATCAGTAGTTTATATTGAGAATTTTTCGATAAAACCAAAGGAAAATCCACTGTTAGGAAGTGTCAAAGATGTCATAAAAATTTTGTAGAAATTTGGATAGAAAAAGCACAGTAGCAAGATCAAACAGATGGTGCTATGCGGCTTGAATTCTGCAATTCAAGTGCAGCAGATTGGACATAAAAGATCAGTAGTTTATATTGAGAATTTTTTGATGAAACCAAAGGGAAATCCACTGTTAGGAAGTGTCAAAGATGTCATAAAAATTTCGTAGAAATTTGGATAGAAAAAGCACAGTAGCAAGATCAAACAGATGGTGCTATGCGGCTTGAATTCTGCAATTCAAGTGCAGCAGATTGGACATAAAAGATCAGTAGTTTATATTGAGAATTTTTTGATGAAACCAAAGGGAAATCCACTGTTAGGAAGTGTCAAAGATGTCATAAAAATTTCGTAGAAATTTGGATAGAAAAAGTACAGTAGCAAGATCAAACAGATGGTGCTATGCGGTTGGAATTCTGCAATGTATCTTTCGTCGTAGAGATGAATACTTTGTGACGAAAAGTTTATGCAGCAATATAGGAACAATTTTTTTTTTTTTTTGGATTTTTGAATAAGGATAACTAAATTGCAGCAGCAGTAAGGTAGGAAACCAGAACCTGTTGCAATTCACGGGGAGATCAAAGAATGATCTGCGGTGGTGGAGATGATGGCGGAATACGGTGAAGATCTTTTAAGCAATTGTGGGAATTGCTTTGGATGGTTGTAGAGGGTTGATGGATGGCTGTGGAAGGGCAGCGAGACGCCAAGAACGCTGCTCTGATACCATGTGTTAGAACCCTTGCAGATTCTAAACTTGGGGTTGATCTCTTTAGGGGATCGGCCTCCTTGGAACTCTATAGGGGTTCCTCCCTCCAAGTTGCTGCTCAAAGGCTGCAAAAAAGATTCATCTATTGCTTATGAAAAGAGGAGGAATACATGACTATTTATAGGGCTTTTAAACCCTAACTCCTAATAGGACTCCTACACAAGACTCCTACTTCTAACCAACTCCTAATAGGACTCCTACTTAAGACTTCTATTCCTTTACAACTCCTAATTCTTAAGACTCCTATTCCTTTACAACTCTTAATTCTTCTCTAAGAAAAAACCTCCTACATGAATGCCCCTCTCAATTAGGACTCTCCTAACTAAAGTCCTAACAGAATGTCCCTCTCAATTAGGACTCTCCTAGCTAGAGTCCTAACAATTTTACATAAATGTCCCTCTCAATTAGGACTCTCTAAGCTAGAGTCCTAACATATTCGTGCTCTAGGTCATTTCTTATGAAGAAAATTTTCTGATAAGACATGCTAACTGGAGAAGCTCTTATGTAGTCAAGAATGTTGGTTTTAGTTACAGCATCGAATGGGCTAACATTGGTTTTATATAATTTTTAGTTTCCCAAACTCTGTGGCATGACTGGCACTGCAGCAACTGAGAGTGCAGAGTTTGAGAGCATATACAAGCTGAAGGTTTCAATTGTTCCAACAAACAAGCCAATGATAAGAAAGGTACTGATTCACTTGCACTTTGTTTTTGCATGTAACCACCATACTGTAATTGTTACTTTCTCCTCTTCAAAGTAGTTGTCTATTGCTTGAAGCTGCAAATATGTTAGTCCACCATTTAGTCAGAAACCTGATTGTGTAGAAGTTGGGCTACTGGCAACAGTATTCAATATGTATGTATGAGTTGGTATACAGGTTGTGTTGGTTTCTTACTTCTTTCAGTATGACAATTGACAAGTCCAGCAATGAGTAGCTAGCACCAAGGTTTATATGGACCAGGCAATATTTGCTTGGTTTGTCCAGCATAGGCTGTACCACCTGATAAGCTCATCATACTGGGTTTAATGGGTCGGAAGCAGACTGGTGGTTATACCATATGATTTTTTTAACTGTTGCCACAGCTGTCCTTTTTTTTTTTCTTTTCTTTCTTTCATGTATGCTCACTCTCCTCGTTGCTTTCGCCTCCTCCTCCCCACCTATAATTGTCATCTCCTTTGCACTGCTGTACTGCCACTGCATCCGCTGCATCTTCCTCTTCCTCTTCCTCCACCTCCTTCTCATACTCTGCCTCCTCCACTGGCTCTCCTCATCTGCCTTCCCTCTTCTTCTCCTCCTCATCTTCTCTACTCCCTCAATCTATGGTTTGGGCAATAACTACCCGTACTAGGCATTACTACATCAATCTATATCAGCTTCTTACTGGTCCGGTCGGGGACTGGTATCAGCACTGGGCCAAAATTTTAAACCTTGGCTAGCAGCACTGTTCTTTGCTTTCTTGAGCTTTTCTAGCTCTATGCAACATGAAAGTATTAGGCATGTTGGTTGTTTCGTTAAATCAAGTCAACTTGTAACTACAAGGACATCTCTGTTTGACTTTGAAAGTTGAGCTTTATAAATTAATTGTTTGCATTATGTAAATTATTTGACATCTGATGCATGTAAAACATGTTTAAATTGCATCAGTATGCTTGATATCTAAAGATTCACAAGTATAAGCCTTCTCAAAATCATTATAAAGTGTGCAAGAGACAGGAATGGTGATCCGTTTTCAGAATGAGCAGTTGAGCACAACATTCTATTGATTTGTAGAATTGTCCTGAGTGGCAATTTCACTAGGAAAAAAGGTCATGTAGAATTATCTTCACAAGTTAAACATTGCAGTTATGTTCACATTGAGATGCTCCCCATAACTAGGACATATAGATTAATTTTCCAAATTTGGTAGTGAGGAGTGTAAAAATAGAAAAAAAAGTATAATTCTATGTCGCACACGCAGCACCCTGGATAGAAGTTCCTGAGATATAATGGTACAGTTTTGTACTTATGTTGTTTAGCTTGCTTGTTGTATCTTTATGTCTCTCTGTAACCTCAAGAAATATATAAGCTGCAAATCAGGAAAGGTTTGTAAAATGTCATATAGATTTTTAAAGCAACACCTTGTATCATTAGAGCAACTTAGGACAAAAAACTCATTCTTATTGCTGAATGCTGATTAATGTGGAAGTCACCTTTTTCTAATTCTTTTCAAGAAAAAGATGATCTTTATATTTGCTGACTCAGCTCTCAGGTATTTAAGGATGTCAATGGATCGAGATCTAGAGGAGTCCCAGGTCACTCTGGATCCAACCAAAGAATCATATGAGGAAGCCCAGACCCTGCCCAATCCAATGCTTCATAGTTTATTATAATATTTTGACCTTAGCCCAACCCTTAAATCTTAATATAGGGTAGACCAGACCTGACCTAACATTAGATGACATGTTGGAAGACACTAGATGAGTTGTAGATGCTTGCATCCTTCCTTAGTTGATGTGGATCTCAAATATGCACATTAAAGTGAGGAGAGAGAGAGAGAGAGAGAACCAAGGTTTGTTGTACCGATGCATATCACCCGATATAGGTAGTATGTACCGGTCTGACAGGATACCAATATGCGAACCGCCCTCTGTCTGGCGGTACCGGTCACTTGACCTTGTATCGAGCGATACAGGGTCTGTACCGGGCTGTAACAGTCGGATTTTCGATCGTTACCGATTAAGGGCTGAGATTGCCCTATTTTAAACGGTCAAATTGACCGTTTGAGGCTTAGAAAAATGTTTTTAAATCCTTGTCTCTCCCCTCTTTCAACTCATTTTACTCTCTCAGTCTCTTAAACTCTCTCAAACTCTTTTTTGACCGTTTAAAGCTTAGAAAAAAGTTTTTAAATCCTTTTCACTCCTCTCTTTCAACTCATTTCACTTTTTCAGTCTATTAAACTCTCCCAAACTCTTTTTCACTTATATCTCTCTCTTATTATCACATTTTCACTTTTCTAAACTCAACAAAGATATAATTTATGGAGTGGATCAATTTTAGGGGGCTAATTTAGGAGGATTAAGAGGAAGAACACTCTAATCAAGAGGTATGTATTATCTTTCTAGATATTTAATGATTTATGAGATGATTAAGCCTATTCTATGTGGTGGTTGACTTCATGTCTAATATGTTGTTTGATATATTTTTTATGGTAGAATAGTATTAATTAAGAAGTAATTAAGGTCTTTAATGTTATGATTAGTATGTTTAATATTGATTTTTTTAAAATTAAACACTTAATAAGTCAAATCTTTATATTTCATACATATTAAGGATTGGATCATATGTTTGTGATGGTATAATAGGTTTATTAGGTTTTAATTAAGTTTTTTAGTATTGTGATTAGTGGTTTTAACGATGATTTACTGGAAATTTGATCGATATTATGTCAATTTACATTATTTTTGCTAAAATTATACTAAATTTATATTAATTTCTAATTAAAAATTATAATTTTTTTTTTAAAGTATTTTTGGAGATTGTTTTTTGATGAGGTGTATCGTCGGGATGCCTTGGTATACTATCGATATGCCTTGGTATGTATCGTACTGAGCAGGGCTCGGTACATCAATACAGACTAAAATTACAATCCTTGGAGAGAACCCCGAACTTTGTCGAATGCCAAAGTTTCAAGTCCAAAATTTAGAGTTGGACTAAGTAGGAGAAGTAGAGTTGGACAACAGCATTTTCTCACCAAAAATTGAGAGCAAATGAAACATGCATGTGGCTTTTGGTAGATGATGAGGTTGCTTAATGTCACAGGTAGAGAGACTGGCAGGTGATTAAGTTTTACATTAGGAAACAAATTAAGTATAATCTTTACCACAATTTATGAGATTTGATAGGACATAAAGTATATTCATTTTGATATGTCCTGTTTTCTTGCGTTTTAATACGCGTATATTAAATAACATTCCATAATTTTATTATGACCCAACCCAATCCGATGTGTCACAGATAATGATCCATGTATTGTTTGGCTTGTTGGTCCAATAGTTAGGCCCAACACATTTGCATCTCTACAGGTACTGACGCTTTTCTTTCCTGACCTGAAAACTTTTTCTTGATCTTTTCAGGATGAGTCAGATGTTGTCTTTAGGGCAACTACAGGAAAATGGCGTGCTGTTGTGGTTGAGATATCCCGAATGCACAAGACTGGTCGGCCTGTGCTTGTTGGTACAACGAGCGTGGAGCAAAGTGATGCGCTGTCAGAACAATTGCATGAAGATGGAATTCCTCATGAGGTGAGGTACTCATTGCACTGTCAAGTTTTTTTTTTTTACTTTTATTGTTTAGATTTATATAACACTTGTGCATTTAAGGCTCAATTTATCAAGATTTGAAAAAAAAAATGTCTTCCTTGAAAGATTGCTTACAAAGTAACGTGACATTAAGGACAGTGATAGCAAGGTTCGCCGTACCGTACCGTACCGGCGTTTCGACCCGGGCTCGGTACCGGTACGATACGGTATACCGCTCGGTACACCCAGGTGTACCTAGCACTGTAGCAGTGCTACAGTGCTACAGTGCACTGCTACAGTGCTCGGTACGGGCGGACCGGTACAGGGCGGTCCGCGTACCGTTAGCCTGTCGGACCGGTACGGCAAACCTTGAGTGGTAGCATACCTTGGTTGGCTTTTGGATGGTCTATGACAATGTACGCATTTGTCAATGCAGAAGGATACAATATCTAAGGAGAAGATGCATTTAAATTTAATCTAAATATAGAAGACTAAACATACATTGTTTATCCTGCTTAATGTTTCTGAAATAGTTAGATTGTCTTGTCAATAGCATCAATTAGAACTCTTTGGTATGAGAAAAATTAGTTTGAGACATGGCATAAGTAGTATATCCTATTGGCTGGATGAAATATCAGAAAGATTGTGTACAAAATAATTTACATGCAGATTTGTAAATTGATGAATTCTTGAATGTATCTTGAAAGTCAAAACATGTTCCTGGAGTGTGCTTCTCTTTCCATATTATAAATTTTGAGTAACATGATATCCGAAACTTGATTACTTTTTGTTATGACTCATTTGCTCTTTAGTGTTTTATCATTTACTTGATCTTTTTTTTTTAAATTTGATTGCTACAAAAAGGAAACGAAAAAAAGTTTACTACTTTTATTCTATTAATAAAAATGAATCAACTTTATGCTTGTCTCAGCATTTCAATTCTTCTTCTGAACTGCTATTCATTTTAAGGTCCTCAATGCAAAGCCAGAAAATGTTGAGAGGGAAGCAGAAATAGTAGCACAGAGTGGACGTCTTGGTGCGGTGACAATTGCCACTAATATGGCAGGTCGTGGAACAGATATTATACTTGGAGGTAATTCTGAATTCATGGCAAGGTTAAAGCTTCGTGAGATACTTATGCCAAGGTACTTATAAATATATTTCTGGTTTGTTTAGTGTAGTTGCCAACTTAATAAAAAACTTTGAGATAAAGCATGCTTGTTATAGTAGTCCATCTTATATCAGAGGATTGTAATTTCCTCTAAATATTTTATAATATGCTTTTTTTTCTTTTTGTCAGCAGATAATTATGTTTTTTTCTTTTCATGTATCTATGGTTCTGGTTCTTGTAAACATTGTTTTGATACTCAAGAATGAAAAAGTGTATTCTATTTTTATATTTGTCCTGTGCATTAGCCAGGTAACATCTTTGTTATACTAGTATATAACTTGTTAACTTGCTGGGTTCTCTTGTATGCATATTCTCATCTTAGTAACTTAGTTTTTATTAGTTTGTAAGGCTGTAGTTTTTTTCAACTCTCTTTCATTCAAACTGCAAAGAGATTTAGGTGCTACTATACATTTTTAAGTAACTCTAATGTCATTGACATTGCTTTTAATCTAATGCAATTTGACAGTGTTGTCAAGCCAATTGAGGGTGTCTTTGTATCTGTGAAGAAACTTCCACCAAGAAAGACTTGGAAGGTACATTTATGAATTGAACCATTAGTGTTGGGATCTGATGAAATTTCTGAATCTCATCTCAGTGATGTTCTTAGGTGAATGAGAAATTGTTCCCTTGTGATCTCTCTAAAGAGACAATATCATTGGCCAATGATGCAGTGGAATTAGCTGTCAAATCCTGGGGGCAGAGATCATTAACTGAGCTTGAAGCAGAAGAGAGGCTCTCTTACTCATGTGAAAAGGTGTATTTCATGTGAACAATGGCACTAATGACATTGAATTTAAAATGATTTTGAGTGCTGATTTAAACTTCAGTTGAATTTAATTTAGAAATATGTGTCAAACCTTGATTTTAACAGTAATAAGGAAAAGCTGATCTAGGTTTACAACACAGAATATTACTGCATTCCATTTGTAAATCCTAGCAATATGCAGTTTTTGAGCAAAAAGCTATCTGAGGATTTGTTAGTCCAACAGAATTCTTTATTGTAACTTTTTGAGTAAAATTACATCTAGCAAGATTTATTATAACTTTTCTGTTTTCTTTAACCATTAATTAATATTATAGAATAAATTGAACCCACTTGTTTGCTGTCACATGAATATCCCTAACTAAATGAGGTTGCTGTTTACAGCACTAGATAGTAGATACAATAAATTGAATCCACTTGTTTGCTGTCACATGAATATTCCTAACTAAATGAGGTTGCTGTTTACAGTACTAAATGAGGTTGCTGTTTACAGTACTAGATAACTTTTCTTTTTTCTTTAACCATTAATTGCTGTTTACAGTATTATAGAATAACCTGATGATTTGTTGGTAACATCTAGTAGATACAATGCTTTTGGAAAGAGACATATAATGTTCTTGCAACCATTGCAGGGACCCACAAGAGATGAAGTCGTTGCAAAGTTAAGGGATGCGTTTATTAAGATTGTTCAAGAATACAAGGTTTATACAGATGAGGAAAGAAAAAAGGTATAGTTGTTATAATTTACTGATGATGAAATTTTAAATTTACATAAATTTTACTGGCTAATAGATGTTACCAACAAATCATCAGGTTGTGGCTGCTGGTGGGCTTCATGTGGTAGGGACAGAGCGCCATGAATCACGGAGAATTGACAATCAGGTAAAGCTAAAGAAGATATATGTAAAACAGAGAATAGACATGGCATTGGTATAAATTTTCTATTGTATTATTTTCTACTACTTCATATACAACTTGCTTTTCTCTTGCATTTTGCCTGGAGTATATTGTCCAGAGTCGTGGTGGGGTTGACATGTATGATTGGTTACAGAGTGTAAAATGATATTGATGTTTATGGACACACATTCAGGCCTCCATCAATAATTTAACCTCATATAATGCTGTTATTATGTAATGGTAATAAAACCCTTGCAGTGCAGTTACATATTATTTTTTCCGTGTTCAGCCTAAGCTTTCATGTCTTAGTCTTGTGCTATGAATCCAGAGTGGATTTAGTAAACATGCTTTAGTCTTCAATTCTATGGTTTTTTATTGAACTATTTTAAAATCCATGAACATCTTCAGGAATTGTACGTGTGATGTTATGGCTTGAGACATGAGCCAAATATAGAACTTGGGAGGTTATATCTGTTGTTTAGTTGTAGCTATTCACATATTAGTTCAGTATCAACTGAATACAAGCATAGAAGACTCCTTTGTCTGTTGTCCAGTCCATGTCATGTATAAGACACATCACAAATGTTGCATTTCTGGTGCTATTAATCCTTTCTGATTCACTCGCTGCATTTCCATAGCTTCGTGGTCGAAGTGGACGACAAGGTGATCCTGGCGGCTCTCGGTTTTTTCTTAGCCTTGAAGATAATTTATTCCGGGTCTTTGGTGGAGACAGGATACAGGTACCATCTTCTTCTTGTTTACTTGAATGGTTATCCCTAGCTTTAGAAAACATGGTGTTTTAACTGGCATGTGAATGACCAGAACTTCTACGCTGCAATTGTACTTGAACATAATTTTCAGTTAATATGCTTTGCTACAGGTAACTTTGGTTAACGGATAACTAGTGGTGGCTGTTAGTTATGAGACACCAATGGTAGAGGAGAATATATTTATTACTGAGCTATGCAGTTGATGACTTCTTTACTAACCTTTCCAGAATTCTCCTCATCATTCTGCAAATAAGCTAAATACAGATTGCTTTTACTATTTAGTGATGGTTAATTACCGTAATCACAATGAAATAATACTTCGGTGCTGTTCTTCGTAAAGCTAAAACCATTAGATTTTCCTCAAAAATAGAATATGTTGTAGTATTTCTTCTTGTCTGATCGTGGTTTGGTACATTGCTGATGCCGAATCCTTGGAGTTGTTGTCATTCTTATCATATATTATCATTAAAATTTTCCCATTATCTATCATCCACTGAAGAGCACTAGAATCGCCCTTTATTATATTCTAGCAGGGTGTCTTGTACTTGTCACCCTAGTTGGGTAATCTCTTGGAGTCATTAGCATATTTACCATAATATCTAATCATGCTTTAGTTTTCTATAAAAATTGGTCAGCGTAAATCAGAAGCCTTGAGTTGATAAGGTTCATGGCAGATTCAACCAATGTTAAAAACAGTTTCTCGGTTTTGGCCAAATCCTCTCCCCTGAAGTTCCAAACAAGCACAACTCTGGGGGAAGAGAGAGAATCACCATTGAGGTTCTGTTGGTCACAGTTTGAGGTCTTGCAGTCTGTAATATCTTTTTGCATATCTTTTATAGAGTATACCAAGAGAAGAAATTGATTAAGGCTTCATAGAGGAAGGTTCTTACAAAAGCTGCTAATAAGCATTAGGTACTCATACTGTCATTGTCTATTGTTGCATTACCATTCAGTTGATTCGTTGTAGCAGTATATAGCAGAACCACATTTCAAACTCATGAAATTCCAAATATCATGCATGATCCTAGCCTACTCGTTTAGACTCTAGATAAAGTCCATGATTAGGGCTGCGACAATAAAGTCTTCTGTCACTTCTCACACCCTGTATATATGATTGGACTTATCTGATGTGCACATAAAGAGTGAATTACAGAAGCTAAGGGGAACTCTGGAAGTTAATCTGTATAGAAGAGCATGGCAAACGTTACACCCACACCCTATACATAATTCACTTATTTGTTTTTCTGACTTTTGAATCATACAAATGCATAATGCACATCAAGCATGTCAGCCGTGTCTTCGATAAGCTGTCTATATATATTTGAATGGACCTACTATGCATTTTTCCTGTGTTTCTGATAGAATTATTATAGTATACTACTGTAAACTTATTGTTTCATGATAAAGTCGAGTTTTGATTGTCAACCTAATGGAGAAGGCAATTTGACAACTAAACGTATGTCGTTATATAGGTCATTCTTACTTCTCCTTTTTAATATATTTTATGTTTTTTTCTCTTTTTCCAAGCTAATATAACTTTGCACTCCATGTAAATAATGGTTTTATTTAGAACGCTTGTTAAGGCTTTAAGCTTTGGTTACATGGACAATGTAGGGTTTGATGCGAGCTTTCAGGGTTGAGGATCTGCCAATTGAATCAACAATGCTAACAAAGGCACTAGATGAGGCTCAAAGGAAGGTTGAGAATTACTTCTTTGATATCAGAAAGCAGTTATTCGAGTATGATGAGGTGCTAAATAGTCAGAGAGATCGTGTTTATGCAGAAAGAAGAAGGGCCCTTATATCTGATAACCTACAGTCACTTATTATAGAATATGCTGAATTGACGATGGATGACATCTTGGAGGTAATAATTTTGAATCAAGACATAATTTTGACCCATTCTATATTAATGGTGGTTGAAGATGTGAAACTTTTAATGTCATTCCAATAAGATACATGAATGTATTGCTTTCATTTTAGTTGTTCAATTATATCTTTTTTTATTTTTTATAGTTATTCTAATTTTTATCTTTTCTTAAATGCTTAGGCAAATATCAGTCCTGACACCCCCAAGGAGAACTGGGATCTTGAGAAGCTGATTGCAAAAGTTCAACAGTACGTTCCTATATATGGACATGGTGTCTTTTATGTTTGTGTGAATTTTTCTTTACCTACACCTGACTTACAAAATATCCAATTGGCAGATACTGCTACCTTTTGAATGATTTTACACCGGAGTTGGTAGGAAGTAAATGTCCAAGCTACGAGGATTTGCGGGAGTATCTTCGGTATCGAGGACGTGAAGCATACTTCCAAAAGATGGTTGGTATCTTAGTTGTATCCCAAAATTTCATATATGGGAAGTCACGCATCTTTAGCTAGAGCAGTCTAAGATATTATGATACGTCATACATTAGTTAAGTTCAAGGATGTGCACCAAGAAAAGAACTTGCCCAACATGGATTGATTTACGCCTTGTTGGAACATGTTTTTATTTTTCATTTTTTGTTTATGAGGCCTAAATGCAGAGCTGTCAAACTTTTCTTCAAAAAGATTAAAAGAAACATAAGAACTCTGTTTGAAATGGCTTGTGTTGTTATTTTGGCCTATTTGACTATTGTGTAGCAGATCTATTATTTACCTGATTGTATATTTCTGCTGCTGCAAATTCTCATAATGTTTCAATTAATCCTACTTTCAGGAAATAGTGGAGAAACAAGCACCAGGGTTGATGAAAGAAGCCGAGAGGTTCCTGATCTTAACCAATATCGACAGACTATGGAAAGAGCATCTTCAAGCAATCAAATTTGTCCAGCAAGCTGTTGGCTTGAGGGGATACGCACAGCGAGATCCTCTCATCGAGTACAAACTAGAAGGATACAATCTCTTCCTAGAAATGATGGCCCAAATCCGCAGAAATGTGATCTATTCTATTTACCAGGTTCTCTTTGACGACAAGCTCTGTGATGATTTTTTTCTTCTTGTTACTTTGCGGTTGTTGATTTATGCTTAATGCTATGCTGTTGCAGTTTCAACCGGTGTTGTCGAAGAGTCAACAACAAGGTGATGGTTCAATGAGGAAGGATTCAAGAGGGAAGGGGGCCGATACTGATGCCAACCCCATCGGTGCAGCACAGGCAGCATCGTAGATTGGTTGGTGATTCAGAAGGTACACTGTTCTTCAAAGCGACAGTAAAAGCTGTGACCTTAAATCCAGTAGGGGGGGGGATTCTCTTTGTTGTATCATAAATTGTCCAAATTAAGGGAAGTATTTACTGTAAGGATGTTAGATAAAAAAAAAGTGTATTATGTAAAATGCATACTTGAATATATTGTCTCGGTTTTGACCGCTTGGGGAATTTACAGTCAATATTGAGATTGGATGAAAGATGTCTATGTCAAAGTTTCAAAATCTTTGCTCCTTGACATATTTTTTGGTTCAAAGGGTATTCAATATTTGAATTCGTTTCTTCTATCGTGTGAGAACTTTTTACTTATTTAGTTGTCATCCCTAAACTATCCTACACTACATTTGATGTGGCTATCATTTTGCTGCTGCTGTTGGCAAACAAAACAACCAAATGCAGTTCTCAAATCAGAATCAGAGAGAGAGAGTGTGTGTGTGTAACTCTAATTTACACTGACCATCACATACCACTCGTTAGTTTGAACTTTAAATTTTATTTAGACATTTTACCTAAAAAAAAAATTATTATATGGTTTGTACTCAATGGTGCCTCCCTAATTGGCTTTTTACTTGGGGGCACTAAAATACCCCTCTATCATCACCCTCATCGTTGCTTTCGTCCTTCCCTATCGTCTCCCTCCCCTCCTCTCTCGAAGGGATCGGAAGGGCATGCGACACTGAAGGTGGTGGCAAAAGAATATTTTTTTCAAAGTAATGAAAAAGAATAATAAGAACTGTTTTACGTAAAATGCCAATTTTATTTCATATAAAAATAGATAAAATATTATTAAAAATTTTATTATTAACAATTAAGATTTAAATATTTATGCTTCATTGGCACAAGCGATCATCATTAAATCCGATATGTATCACAGGGAATCATTAAGCCTATTGTTATAATGTCTAATATTTTAATCTAATTAGTTCCACATCATCTATCAACCTCCATTTACAACAGCATAATACGAGGAAATCAACCAGTAAACTATTGATAGATACCATGGAATGGAATCTCCTTTTCACCATTTATGATGCAATCAGATATAATCCAATATGAATGACACAGATTAGGAATCTTAACTGTAAACATCATAACTGTTGAATATTAATCAGCAATAATAACTGTTGATAGAAAGTCATGGAATCGAATATCGTTAAAATCAGCTATAATCCAATATGAATCAGCAATAATAAACACTCAGATTAGGGTAAACAAACCTGTGAAAACTTGTTTCAATCCAAGTGCATCTCAACAAGTGATTAAGCTGTGAGTGCAAACAAAGCTAGGAAGACCTATTCATCTCTTACAATAATGTAGTTACGAAATATATAGATTCATTAACCAGAGCATGTATCACGGTGCGCACACTCCTTGGCGCTAACACAATTGTTTCAAGTGATTAATACCTTCAGCTGAGAACACAAGGAAATCATATCTTGAAGCTCCTCAAATCATGCTTTGGGGAGGAAAAAGACTATGAAACTGATCTAAGCTTGCAAAGCTCCCTGGATAAATCCTCTTCAGGAACTTCACATTAGTAGTAACCCAGTGAAACCTCCTATAAATCACTGGTTCACCATCATCCCCACATCTTTGCATGGTGCAGACTGCAAATGTGATGGAGCAATGGTGCAAGCAGATTCACTTCCATGCTGTCATCATTCACTCTTTATCACATCAGAATTGGAGCATATCCATGAATCCAAGCAGGAATGTCCGTCGTCCAAGTGATTATTTGTTTGGGCATTCTGATGCACGATGGCCAGACCTGCCACAATTAAAGCACGTGCCTCCAAAGCCTCTGTCGACATCATAAAATGAACTTTAGAAGATTACACAAATAACAGTGACCATGAAAGGGAGTAAATTCATAGAATGTCTCTATATGCTTTGGCATCCAAAAGGCAGAGGCAACTCCGAAAGCATGAACCATCTTGCGTCGTCTTACCAGATCTACATGTTTCAGTTTATGAGTCCAAGTGTACTAAGCAAACACTATTCTGGTGGTTCAATGATACAATTCTAGGTTGATATTTGCCAAGTCCAAAGTGAATATTATGTGACTTGTATATGGTTGCTCGATGATTTTTCCAGAGAAACTTTATGAAAAAATGTAGAAAACAGTTCACTGGTAAAAATAAATAAAAATATAGTTCCAGTAACTTAACATGATACTCAATTATTGTTACTTGTTGAAAACCAGTTATAATAGTTCTACAGGTTCAACAAGGGTGAGATTTCATAACAATTGAAAGGAGAATTCATAACAATTGCAGAAATCCTATGAAGAATAATCCACCTAGTTTGGTATGACACTGAAAGTACATGTCTAGTGAATGTTTACCAACATTTGTAACAAGAAGTTAGTATATACCAGTCAAGGAAATTTAGCATGTACAAATGTTTAACTCAAAGGCACTGACATGAGAAGAATTAAATTTGAAGAAAACAGTTAGGCAAAGCAATCTACAGTGTATATGTCAGAAAACTGAATGAACTGGCTCAGACCAAATTATGAACAATATTGTCAAAAAAGAACATCACTCTGTTAACAAATTTTGCAGTTCTCTACAATGCATCAACAGTACCTGTCCCGATTGCCATATGAGGATGAACGACTTGATCTTCTACCACCGATTAGCCAGTCATCCTCACTCCCTCTTGGTGATCTAGACCAGCTGTTGTCAGTTCTAGAGACCCGGCCTCCACGTCGGAAGCCATCATCACTGTTAGAGTCCCGTGCACCCCAACTTCTAAAACCCCTCTGATTTCGATCCCGAGAAGAACCACCTCTGTATCCCCGCTCTCGGTTTGAAAACCGGCCATAATTGTCGGTAGAAGGACCATCATCTTGTAGCGTAGGAAGCTAAAAAAGTACAACAGCAAAAACAGGCAAAATAGTTACATGTTCATCTTAATAAAATGTGTTAATTAAATCATTAATCTCTACAACCTGAAATGCCAAGAGCATATTAGATATATCACTGACTAGGTTTTTTACACTTGAAATAAAAAGAATATAAAAATCAAATATTTACCAGTTCGTATTGGCAAAAAATTAGGAACATATCACATTTCTCAATATTCATAAATACAGTAACCAGAATCCATATGAAACCAAGCCATCAAGCAGATATATAATCCATATGAAACCAAGGGTAATCCAATATCCAAATATTCATAGGCCTTTTAGTTGTTTTAGAACATTAAAATTCTGAAAACTTGGCATGCATGTAAAAGCAGATTTTATACTGACTAAAATGTTTTATCTACATGGATAACTAGAAGTTGAATATGAAGTATAGAAAAGCAATTGAAAGAATGAGCTAGAGAACCACCTTGGTGATCTTGGATATAGAATTTCCTGGTGGTAATTGCTTATTTAGTAATTCTTTTGCAATGTCTTCAGGCAAATCAAAGACAGCACCTTGAATCTGAAATCATCAGCAATATCAGTGATTATGCAGATGTTGGAATAAAAAATATAGTACCTGAAACATCTTAGAACTGGTCTGTTTAACAGTATACAATCTCAAAGAATCTTAATGCATACTAGTACAACCAATGTATTACAGACCTTGAGTAAAAAGAGACATAAATTAGTTTCAAGATTGTCATACACTAATTGAAAGTTCACTTCTTCACATATATTTTCTCATTCTCTAATGTGGTTATCTTCTAAACACGTATTTTTATTCAATTTGATGTCAAGCAATTACCTATATTTAACACAACCATTCCCTTCACTTCTTCACATATATTTTCTCATTCTCTAATGTCATTATCTTCTAAACACGTATTTTTATTCAATTTGATGTCAAGCAATTACCTATATTTAACAAAACCATTCCCAATGAGTCCCTTCAATGATATAATTGATGTATTTAACAATCCCAGCTTTTGTCATTCTTATTGAAACATAATCTGATGCCATTAAGTTCCAGGTGTCAATTTTAAATTAATTGCAAGCAGAACCTAAAGGGCATGTTATAGCCAAATTTATGAAAAAAATATCTCTAATATACATACAGTCCAGGAAGTTCTGTACTCCCAATTATCCCTTCTGCAGCACATGATTCCATTTGAAATTATACAAGAAAGAAGTCATTCGCACCAATAGTCTGAAATCCATGTAGCTTGAAAAGGAAAAAAAAGAAGTGGCACTAAAATATAGTTCAAGATTGAATTTCAACGTCTTAAACCTCATCAACACTCAAAAAGTGTAACAGAGAGATAAGAGCCAACTGTTAGGAAGAAACTTTGACCAAAAACTTGTTTTTAACACGAAATATATTATATATGACCAAGAAACAACATACAAATGGTTTAAAGAGCAAACAGAATGCATAACACAAAGTCCATGTGGAAAAGAAATCTCAAATGATAGAATGAATTCTGTCGAGGTTTCAATTACTGCTTGAGCATTTGAGTCAGAAACACTAAAGACAAAGGACCGGCAACAATCAGAAATAGATTAGAAAGATTAAGCCATGCAAATGGCCTCATAGAATACGAACCCTTTCATCTGCGATCAAATATATTTTGCCCACTTCATCAGCAGCAGCAGGAACAACATCGGAAAGAAACCCAGTAACAGATCTAGCAGAAAAGAACCCTCTTGAGTATCCTGGTTCACGTGTCAATTGCAATGTCACCCATCCCTACACATGGCAGAAAACTGAAAATCAAAATATGTTCAAGAAGCATACTAACAGAAACTTATATGCAATTATGCTGGCCAGTTCAACTTATATAGGACAACATTTGCCCAGAATTGTTTAATCAACTGGAAAATGAAAGTAGAGCAGTCATAAGGCTTAAATCTTAATTATATTTAGGAGTTAAAAAACAAAAAAAAAGCTAGAAGTTTGATATGGCTCTCTTTGACTATGACTAAGAGTCATATATTCTGTAACATTTGATTAACATACAGAAACTGCAATCTGAATGTATAAAATGAGAATCCACATTTTTGACCTGTTCATGATTGATGAGAGAACGAGATGAAGGCGGTCGAGAAAATCCACTTAAATGTGCCAAAGCAGCAGCAAGAGCTTGTGTTCCTTGTTCATCAGTCAATCTTTGAGCGGTTGGAAGGAAGTACTCTATGGACTCTGGATGAACACCCTGCAGAGTCGCAACAACTTGCTCCGCTGATGATTCCAGTATCTCTTGCATCTGCGGCGGGCTTATAAACTCAAACCTGCATCCTACGTCCCGTTCAAGGGATTTAACTGTTCTCCTCTGGCTGCTAGTAAACATCAAGATAGCAGAGCCTTCTTTTCCAGCACGTCCAGTACGACCAGAACGATGAACAAATGTCTCTGGATCATTTGGCAGTTCATAATGGATAATCTACCAAAAAAGGGAGCCAAAAATATGTAAAGCATGTGACGACATTCTAAAAGAGCTAAGCTGACAAAACTTGCTGAAGAATGTTAACAAATCATGGATTTTACAAGAACATAAATAAGGAGATTAGCTTTGAAAGCCAACATTATCATCATACGTTAATAATAGCCAAAAGTGATCTAAATTAGGAGAAATTATAACAACTCTACCAGATCAACGTTTGGTATGTCAAGTCCACGAGCAGCAACGTCAGTTGCAACAAGCACAGTGAATTTCCCTTGACGAAAGCCATTTAAAGTTCTTTCTCGCTGATGTTGAGATATATCTCCATGTAGTGCCTCAGATGCTATACTGTTAGTTAAGGCCATTGATACTTCATCAGCATCCCGCTTTGTCTGAGTGAAAACAATGGCCTTCCCACCCTTTGCATATACCTGTGGGAAAAAAATGTTCATACACTTCAAACAAATACAAGGGTATCATTACAAAAAGGAAGTGCATTTTTTTGGCAGATAAATATCAAAACAAGACTTCAGCCATAATAGCTGGCAGAAGTAGACCAACTTTTGAACAATTTATCAAAAAATAAACAGACAGACTAGACCGGGGTCAACTTAAGTCACATGTGTACATCCCCACACCAGCAGTATACAGGTACTTGTAGGATATTGTATTGGTAATTAATTCCACTATTTATATATGGCATTTGTGAAAGGGACTTCAATCGTAATTTGCAATTTATGTTTTTGATGAATACACATGCAGAACGAGTATCACTTAGCTCATTTTCAGATAGAAGGAGATGTGTTAATGAAAATATTATTCCACAATCAGCATATAGTGCAAATGAATACAATGTAGGCAATCAGCATCAGAGTGAACTACGTATCAAAGAATATACTGAAGATGTCCCCAAAGTTTGTACTGTGGTATACATTTTGAGTATCAAGGTAGCAACCAGTGATGTACAAAAAAAGCACCTTTGGAACCAAGAAGAAGAATGGAAGAACTGAGTGGAAAATAACCAATCTCTCCAAAGCAAAGATTTCAGCCATACCGTAACTAGGTCACTAAGGATTGTTCGCTTTGAAGTTGCAGTAGTTGGTATTGCATATAGTTTAATTCCTTCGGCTAGCTTCTCATCTTGGTCACCAACCTAGATCAAAAACAAACATTATAACATCAATAGCATGAAGCATAATCATAGTGCAACATCACATCAGAAACATACATAACTAGTCTGTGCATGCATAAATCAAGAACTTCAATCTAACTACAGCAGTGCATTGAAGGGAACATAAAGATAAAAGCAGTGCACATATGGCATTGATAAAGATGATGGGATAATTAATTTTACATTGATTTATGGCTATTAATTCTTCATTGATTGATGGTTTAACATCAATAAATGTGAAACATACAACCTTTAAAAAGCTTCAGTAGTCTAATCTTATGCTATCAGCAGATAATTACAATTATGTCTAGACTATGTCAAAGTACAGTTTCACTCAAGGAATTCACATACTGGTCATTCCATTCCATGATACATGGCACATACAACCACATGGCTTGCATCGATCAGCGCTAAGCCCATGCTGAAACATGCCAACAATGCTAGCACAAGACATGCCAATGAAACCAAATCCCTGATTTCACTTATCGCCAAGTAGGCCACTAACATAATTTGCAAGCTTGCTTTTAGAAGCATATAGTTGAATGAATAACTCGGCCAAATGATGTTTCGAACAACAATGTGAAGGGTCAAGAATAGTTAAGTACAAACAAAGCCACCAAGGTCAATCTCTTTTGAGAATTGATGTAGTTTCTTGTATCCAAATCAATTGCCAAGTAAGAAAAGTATTATAATCATCTTCAATTAACTATTATCACACAAATACCATGGTCATTGTCATCAACTTCATGTTGGTCTTTGCAATGAAAAGGAAATCTATCAAATTTATGAAACAATTCAAAATTAATTATAAATATTCTCAAGTATATTTAATTTGATTATGCCCATCTTTTTCTTTATGCATGTGAGGATTCAAGAAAATCAGAAATTACCAATTTCATTCATAAAGGAACCAAGTTGAATAAAAATTAGCAATTGACATACCAAGTCAATTGTCAGAGGGTCATTTAGGTTTCTCCTGGCCAATTTCTTAACCCAACCAGGCATTGTTGCAGAAAACAACATATTTTGGCGTTCTGACGGTAGCTTTTCCAGTATTACTTCCACATCTTCTTCAAATCCAACAGCAAGCATCTGGTCAGCTTCGTCAAGAACCAAAAACTGAACCTCACCAAGCCGAAGGCTATTATCATTAACGAGGTCAATTATTCGACCAGGAGTTCCCACAACCACATCAACACCACGAGAAAGTGCATTTTTTTGAATGTTATAAGAAACTCCTCCGTAGACACAGACCGTGCTAAGATAAGGTGCAGACTCTTTAATTTCCTTCTCCACTTGCCTTGCCAACTCCCTGGTAGGTGCAAGAACCAGGGCCCGAGGAAGACGGCCTAACTGCCTACACGAAGCAGTGCAAAGGAACAGTAAATACATAGTGAAAGTGACTCAAAAATACAAAGACAGATGATAGTAAAATTTTGAGAACCTTGACTTCCTCCGCCCCTCATCACCCTCGCTAAGCCGTTTGATAATGGGAATTCCAAATGCCAATGTCTTTCCAGTACCCGTCTTAGCCCGTGCAATAATGTCTCGACCTTCAAGAGCAGGAAGTAACACAGCCCTCTGGCGAAAGACAACAGTTATGCATGTCAAAAAACTGTCTGATTTACAAATAATGCAGGATCGACTAACCAAGCTATGAAAGCAGTTAACGCAAAGAGAGGAAGACAAAAAAGCAGTTAACTTGATTAGAGAGCTGCCAAAAAAAAAAAAACAATTGCTGCAGCTAAAAGAAGCAGGCATCAAAAAAGCAAAACTGTGTGCCATTTCTCAGTTGTAAAGCATACAACTTTATGAAAGCAAAAGCAATTGAACTTAGCAGGAGGTTAAGGTATTGCATTAGGAATACACCAAGATTGTCGAGTAGAATCATTTGTCATCTACTGGAAAGTTGAGAGACAAACATACAGTTCTACGAAAACAAAAGCAATCGAACTTAGCAGGAGTTTAGCTATTTGATTGGGAATATAAGAACATTGTCAAGTGGAATCATTTGTCTTCTATTGAACAGTTGGGCGACCGAGAACCTATCAACCTAATTTTATTTATGAATGAAACTCTGAAGCATCAACGAAGGCAACTGACAATGAGAAAGCGAGATGGAAAATTAGATCTAAAACCAAAACTTGAACCACTACTTGCAGAAACTTGAAGGTTGAAAGGGTCGAAAGGTGGACAAACGAACAATATACAGCTATGAGCTGCCAAGATATGACCGTAGCCAAGCTGTTTTGAGAGAGCACAAAGTCAGGCAATGCCTGACTCACCGGGAAACACTACTCGCAATTATTAAGCTACCGAAATTATCCATCAAGAGAAGAGGAAGATTAGCCCATCAAGTAGGAGCTTAAGGATGACAAAGAGCTATAACATTATGCAATCAAAACCACCCGTCTAGAGATAATGAGTTAAGAGCTTATGGAAGAAAGCAAGACGTCAACTTTTGCCGCACCTGAATCGGGAAAAGGTGAGTAATCCCTCGCTTCTCGAGGGAACTGACGAGCTGCTGCGGCAAGTCCAAGTTGGTGATGGCGAGCTCATCCTTGTCCTGGCCGGCAGCGGCGGAGGAGGACCCCTCTTCCTCCTCCTCGGAGTTATACGCATCCGAGCCGTACTCCTCTTCTTCGCCTTCCTCGAGAGGCGACTTGGAGAGGCCACGGAACCCCTTGAACGCCTCCTCACTCAGGACGGAATTGGGGGACGCGACAGCGGAGGGGACGAACAGCCTGCGAGCGGCACCGCAGACCTTGAGCAGGCTGCTGGAGGAGCGGGGCTTGTCGAAGCCGTAGAGGAGGACCCTCCTGGTGGAGATATCCAAGGAGGGAGTCCGGACCAGAGAAGACACGCCGATGGTGGTGGTAGCGGCGGCGGCCATGGTCGCCGGCTTCGTTCGCCTCGAGTCGCTTAGGGTGAGAAGCGAAGCGCGGCTCCGCAAGGAGGAGGGAGAGGAGGAGATAAGAAGGGAAGGGGAGAGTGAGTCGATAAGGCCGCCTCACACAACGTATGGCCTCATCGACCTCCACCTCGCGTTCCTCCTCCTTCCATTTATAGAGATTGGATTGTCAGAGAGAAGAGCGGAGTGGAATTAGACCGAAGTCAGACCGGACCGGGCGGTGCCTCGGCCCACCGTTGAGCCGGATCAGATTTTTCAATAAATAAATAAATAAAATATATATAAGAATATAAAAATTATTATAATGATTTAGAAAAACTTGATTTTAGATTTTTGTTAATAATTAGAGAACTTGTAAGATGTAAACAATAATAATAATAATAATAATGTATAATAGTATAGAAAAAAATTGAACGTAAGGAGTAGCTTTTTTTTTTTGTTAGTACTTAAAGGACTTGTTGATATTTTAGATAGCTACTTGAAACTTGAAACGGCTAAGATTTAGAGGTGCTTTTTGATGTCAATATTTAGACAAAAATAATCTGGGCCAATGATCATTGCAAATGCATCAAAGAGTAAATTTTGATTAATGGTAAAGTTAGATCGATTTAAAATTCTAATATTTTCAATTCAATAGCTAAATTGGGCTAGCTAAGTAATAGAGAAAATAATCTTTAGCATGCATTTGCAGCATGATTATTACAACTTATGATCCTTTTTTTGTATTTCATGATAAAAAGTTAACAACTTTGAAGAGAATTTATAACAAATCTTTAAAGTGAAACATCACAATATATTTCTGTGATATATTTTACACCTTAAACATTGATTAAACTTATGCACCGAAGATATGTGAGAGAGAATTATAGAGTGTAAATCTTTATAAAAAGGATAAGATTGATTCTTTGATATCTGAGTGATCACATAATTAATCTCTGTCTTGCAAGAATAAGACTATATATTGATTCAATCAAATCTATAATGAGAGTATGATTGTAAGGGCATTGCAGTGGATAAGTAGCTGTCAGAGGTAGAGAAATTTAGTGTTATTGCTTCTCTGACATAACCACATTGCATGTGTGATAAATAATTATCAAAACCAAATTTAACCGAGTGATCGAATCAAAAAAATAAATCAGACTATTGATCGATTAGATTCACTTATGATATTGATTATGTCAAAAAAAAAAAACTAGAATGAATCAATTTTGTTGATCGATTTTTTTATAACTTGCATTAACTTATTGGTTAAATAAAACCGATTATTTAAACACCTTTAATTGAAATCTTTTTATTATTTGCTTAAGATAATATTTATGTCAATCTTAAAATTAGTAATAATGTAAGAGAAAACCTTCATATCAATTAAATGCCTTTTTTCTTTCTTTTTTTTGGTTTCAATTGACTCTTCCATTCCTGCAGGAAGCTAAATCATTGGACTGAGGTACTAAGAGTTTTCCCAATAGGAAAGTTCAAAGTCCAACTTTTTATTTTCGAAGTAAACCATTCTCTCCATATGGTCACCAAAATAAACGCAATTTTGTAAATTCAAAATGCGATACAGAAATTATTCCTTAAGGTAGAATACTAGCATTTTAATGACTAAAAATGTATCCATTTTTGTCTCCCAAATATTCATATGCATCTCCTATTATAACATAATAAACTTTTTTTTTTAATATCAATGAACAATTCATTTTAGATATTGTCATGTATTATTCAATATGAATAAAAGTTTGTGTTTATTATATTAACTTATTACTATAAAAAATTCAGATAGCTAACCTCAAATAATTGAGATGTTACAATTTTGTTATTGTTGTATTAATATTTTTATCATATTCTATGCTAACAATGGTTTATTTTCATTTGCATATGGTTATTAATTTTAATATTTTAATTTTTTACTACACATAATTTAAAAGTATCATATAATTTTAAAAAAAAATTTCATTAAACATGCTTTCTGATTAGTTTCTAATAACTATGGATGAATTCATTTGTACTAACTAGCAACAACAGCGTGAATTAGGTAACACTAATCCAATCCATATGCCATCAAAACAGAGTACTTTCCAGCCATCAATTTAAGGTAAGTAGGATAAGTTTTCCTATTTGTCAACAGTAGAATCTCTAGATTTCAATAATTGGTACAGAAACTTCAGCAGATGATCCAAATATGTAGCCAAGAAATGTTTTTCACATGCCTAACATAATTTGGCAAGCAATCAATTAAGCTTGTACTGTGGCATCTCCTATAATTCAATACAGAAGACATCCCATGTCAAATGATGCATACAATTTCCTGATGAAAAATTAGAATTCAGCAAGTAGTTAAGTTAGCTTAAGGCATGCTTGGCCAACAGAAACTGGTTCTCAGCAGCCGCAATACCTATTACCCAAGTAGCATGCTCCAAGTTTCAACCCCACCATCAAGCAGTCATAACTAGTAAATACTTCTTCGCTGCAAATAAGGCCCAGAAGCAAAAGAGAAAATAAAACTTGCATGCCTACAGTTTTACCGGCCTATGTATCCTTCTAAAGCAGCAAGGCAGAGCAACTGGATAGAGACAAATGGTTACTTGAGTTTTGCCAGCAAATGTATTGTTTTACAAACTTATTACATTCTGAAGCCTCTCAAGATAAAAATTTTCAAACTGAACCTGATAACCTCATGCTTTTTTAGGCTTTTCTGCACGTCGAGGGAAGATAATCTTGAAAAACCAACCAGCAAAAATAGCACCAATGAAAGGGGCTATCCAGTAGACATAAAATTGCTCCCATGTATTATGGCGATTGCTGATATATGCCCAGCCAAATGCCTGTAAATTAGGAGGAGTTCATGAGTCACCAAACCTCCTCAATTATAATAATGTAATGTCAAAACAGATGATGGATAGACAGCTGATAAATGGTAAGCCACGAAGCAGTATTAAGTAAACTTTTTATGGCACAATAATTCTCATACATGACACCAAACACCCGACTACTAGTTTATGGTTTTTGAGTCAGTATGCTAACCAAAATTCTATAAAGTTTCAAAACGTTTACACAAAAGTGTTAACCACCTTAAATTTAACATGAAATAGACTATCTTTATAACCACAACAGAGAGGAAGAAAGAATCATAGATAGTTTGACATTAGAGAAAAACCTGTGAACCCAGTATCTATTATATGCATGATTGCCTACATCAGCAAGTGAAGAACATCATGGAACAAAAATGTCATTTACTGAAATCATAATAGCGAAGCTAATGTGGTTAAATGATACTCATAAATGTTTGTAACATCAATACGACATCCAGCAGCAACAGCTGTTGACCGTCTTGGCTGACATTTCATTTAGCATCTAAGCCCATTTTCTTTGCTCTCCACTTATTCATCAATAACCTTTGCCTAGTATCAATAGAAACAACATGTGTTGAACTCTAAGGGTGTGAGATTGCATAAGCTTGAATGTGGATTGGTTCACTCTCCTATATTCTTATCATCCCCAAAGATGATCTGGGAAGATGTAACAAGACTTGGCTCCATATTTAGATCAGTTTTCCTACTGATCAGTAAGCAGCAGGTTGTTTATTATAAACGCAAAACAATAAAGTAGCAAGAACTTAAATATAAAACTAACAAGAACACAAGTGTGACGTATACATAATGTTAAAGGTAAGTTTTGGTGGCATCTTAAGGTGGCTTCCTTTCTGTTATCAGTGCTAAGGTTAAAATCTCTCTGTTTGCAAAGACTGTAGGAAGTGTCCGACAATGGTTTCAGCCTTAGGGCTGTTGTTTTGGAGTGGTGTGATATATAAGAGGTTGGAAAAGAGGTGAAGAAGAAAAAGAAGTCTAAAGATGAAAGAAAGCATAAAGAAGAAAGGGAAAAGACAAGGAACAACATTTCATGAAAAAGACTTTAAAAGAGGAAAAAGGACTTTACAAAAAACTTCATTCATTTCTCTCATCTTCAACTGATACTCCATTAATTAATGGACCTTATCAAGACTTTAATCCTAACCAAGACTGGACTCAGACTATGCAGATAAAAAATGACATGAAAACTTTTTATTCCATAGGATCACAAATATATATTCATATATGACTCCATATCCAATCTATATTACTCAAACTAGGACTCTAGATCTATTTCTCAGAATTACAAGATAATAATGATAAAAAAGAAATAAACCATAGGCCTAAGCTGAACCAAAGATGCATCCACTTCTTTTTGTTGCAACCAATTATGTGGCCATGATTATTTTGGTTGGAACTTCTAAATTATAAATAAAATCATTACGATTTGGTGACAAATACAGGTTCGCAAGCACCAAACAACTCTTTGACCTCAGACATGTAGTCAATCAAAATCATCATGATTTAATTACCCAAGGTAAGAAGACACAAGGGACAAGAAGATTAATGAGACATATCGGATATAAAATAAAAAGTCAATTATAAGGTGCGAAGAAATAGAATAGAAGCTTATATTAACTGTCGTAAATTTAAAACGTATAAATAAAGATCGCATTAATTTTATGTTTACCTACCTTTTTAAGTATAGGAATCATTCTTCGCCAGAAAAGGTTGACTTTACCAAAATGATCCAAAGAGGCTACTTTACAAAAGAGAGGCTCTCTCATTTGTACTGTGGTTGGGTATTTTCGAGCAACTAAATTTTCATTATTAAAACTACTTCAACGCATTCTCAATAAAATTTGGGAAATTTACAAGAGATTCTGTAGGAGATCCCTCTTTTTCTTGAGGCGGCTTGATGTTCAAATCATGGTGATGTATATCCAAACTACTTGGAAAAGGATATTCTTCCAATACCATCAAAACTTGTGTTTCAAGTAGATTTCACTATCCCCAAGCAATAATCTAGAGCGGGTTCGATGAGAGAAGAGAAGGCAGCATTTTGTAATGAGGACGTCGAGAGGAAATAGAATTGGAAAAGAAAGGAAGACGGGGATAACTCACATTTGCAGGATTCATGGACGGTCCGGTGTAAGCAGTGCCTACCATAATTAAGGAGACAGTGCAGAAGGCGACCAGCCATGTCTTCACGATCGGGCTGCGAGGACCCCGGACGATGATCCAGAGCACGGCCACGTTGATGACGAAGGTCAGAACCCCCTCCGCGATGGCCCCCGTGTGCAGATCCACCTTCAACGAAGGCCCAGTCAGCATGTGCTTGTACTGTAGAGGCATCACTTCCATGATGGCCAAGACACCACCCACCGCCCCCGCCGCCTGCGACGAGGAACAATACAGCCAACAATCCACGACCGATCGATCGTTTTCTAAGCAAGATCGGATCCACAGATCAACGTTACCTGGGCGGGGAAGCGGACGGCCAGGGAGATGAGGTTGTCGGAGCCCAATCCTGCGGCGTAGAACCCGGCGGTTCCAGCGGCGTTGAAGCTTGCGCCGCCAATGGCGTTGCAGGCGATGTCGAAGACGAACACGAGGGCGAAGATGAGGGTGGTGGTGACGAAGACCGAGAAGGCGACGCCCTGGATCTGAAGAGCGGAAGTAATGAGCGAGGTGGCGACTCCCACGGTGGAGACGCAGAACATCCACAGGAACGTGATCAGGGCGTCCCCGGCGGCGGCCTTTATCGCGCCCATCGCCTCCTCCCACTCCCTCTTCTTGTTCTTCTTCTTCTTCTTCTTCTTCTTCTCCTTCTCCTTCTTCTTCCGCGGTGCAACGAAGACCGAGACCGTACACAACGAGGCTTCGGTCGACGTCTTACCGTCTCCTTCTCCTGCTCCGATCCTCCGGGAAGAGGAAGAAGAGGAGGAGAGTTTATAGGGTTTGGTGAATCGGGTTGGCTGAGAAGGGGGAAGGACGGGGAGCCATCTGTTTCCAACCACCGGCCATTTAAATGGGTAGACGATGAGATGAAACGATCACGCCGCATCCGACGTCCCTAATTTAACAGCAAAAGATCCTTTACTATTCTCCTTATCTCTTTCCACGCCGCTTTGAGATTAGCGCTGGAAGCACTTGCTGATTTGATGCAATCTTAGCCTTTCTCTCATGAAGAAAACTTGCATACTTTTTCTTTAATCAAAATAAAATTGCATTATATTTATATATATAAAGGGTATGGGGGTCACCCAAATCATACTAACATTTGGAATAACAAGGCATAGGGATTAACTTCGAATTTTCCTAAACAAAACAACTAGAGTTTGTGACAAAGAAATCATTTTTAATATTTTTATTTTTTAACAAAAAGTTGGGAATTCCAAAATGTTTGTTTGGCAACTAATATCATTAAACATATTTAAGAAGATACTGTGGATGGGTCAATCTTTAACAAACACATTCATGGTTAACCTATTTGTTAAGGTATCAATCAAAGTTATTTTTTCACTTTTATTCATTTTCCTTATAATATCATATTGATAATAAAAAATAATCATATAATATCAAACTGTTTTACTTGAGCTTCTTAGTTCCTTTTAAGAGTTGGATACTAGTCTTCATGGTCTAACTATTTCATAAAATATTGAATTCTAATCAAATAATAATAGTTTTTCTGTTGATTGGATTAGTTCAGCAAATTAGATATTAGAAAAGCGTTAAAGTAGTTCTTACTCACCGATCCAACTTAAAGGTGTTGATCTAATCCAATACTCTCTCTTTTTTATTAATTTTTGTTTTAGATAAAAAGTTAAAAATTTAGAGCTTAATTATAGATTATTCTTCTAATTAACTATCTATACTATTCTTATACTTTTTAAAAGTTATATTAAGATATTTATATTTATAAAAGTAAAATATTTAATCTGAGTTCTTCTCTAGACTCTATTGATGAAAATCAAGATGATAAATACAACTAATTATAGAAATAATTTATAATTAACCTAAAATTTGGGAATGTTTATTTGACAACTAGTCATTAAGTACATTTAGGAAGATATGATGTATTATTCAAAGCATCCAAAAGGAGATTTTTTTATTTTAATATTTATTTTAAGCTCACTCAACTGCTCTTATATTTCATATATATATGTATTTTTCATTCATAATCAAAAAATCGAGATTGATTTGATAGTAGAATAAGTGGTACATGAACCTCCTGTAAGGATATGCGTGAAACTACATTTGTATTTTTAATCTGCTATGGATATAAATATATTTGTATTGTAATATGTATTTTAGGAAAGGGGTTTGAATGAATGAATCCTCATGAAATGTCTCGAATATTTTATAAATAATATATAAAATTATATTTCAAAAGTTCATTGAATATTTAGATGATAAACTTATCCTTATAATATTTTTAATATTTATTTTAAAAATAAATATATATTTTGTATTTAATAAATATGTAATCTTATAAAAAATTGTATGGCCCAAATATATAATAAATAAAAATATATTTTTATAAATAAATATAAAAATTTAATAAATAAAAAAAATAAGACTTGTGAGAGAAGGGATGAGAAAATGAGGGTTAGAGTTTTTATTTATATAATGACAACCTTATCATTTTAGATAATATCATATGGTACTAAGAAAATAAAAAATATATATATATTAGCATCTCATAAATATTAAAATATTAATACTATCCTAATATTAATGTAACATTTAGGTCAAATGTAATTATTAAAAAATTTATCAAATATCAATTCGCATTTAAGATGTGCTTTGGAACTTCTCGATGTATATTTTAAATGTATTATCAAGCACATGCTAGTCATAGGTGTCCTACAAGCCAATCACGTAAGTGATGACACGTGACACAATACGTATTCTTTTTGTTTATTATATTTTAATATTTTATTACTTTATATTATTTGTTTATATATATGTATATATATTCATGGATTTGTGCAATGGGAATCAAATCCTAATGAGATCACGATAATGAGACTGATTCACTTTTAAACATAGACCTAAATAATCCTAGTCATAGGTTACTCGAAAGGAACATCGAGATAATCGGATATGCTAGTGTGTTGTACTTATTGGAGAATGAGTTCACTGATTGATCTACTCACAAAAAGTTGGATGGTTAATGATACCTCATTGTTAAATAGTGATTCTGTTGTCCTAGTGGTGTACATGGTTCTTAGACTTGAGACACCAAAAAATATCTTATATAAGTACTCTACTCTTTGATACCAAACTTATAGGTTTGGAAGTTTCAAATATAGCACAGTCGGTCATTGAGAGTGGTAGCCAACCTTACAAGGGCTATTGAGTGTCGATAAAGATTCATCCACTCTCAGTGTCATGAGAGGAATATCTCATGTATTCTTGCTCAGATAAACCCCTAGCTAAGGTCATTCAGATTGAGAGAGAGAGTTTTCTGGGAGAATTCGATTAGATCGAGACTTGTGGAGAAACCGTATGATATACGGTCATTCAGTTTGATAGCACCATAACCGATATACGGTCTCTAGGATATTAGATAGATAAGAGACTATAGATACACAGTAACTAAGGATAGATAGGTCCAAAGGATTGGATTCCCTTGTATCGTTTGGGGGCTACGGCATAGTAGTCTAGTACGTCTATAGTCGATAAATCGAGTTAATTATTACGAAGATAATAATTCACTGAGCTAGAAGGAGTTCTGATAGGTATGACTTATGACCAGCTCGATATTAGGCCTAGAGGGTCACACACATATAGTAGGTATTACGACGAGTAGAGGTTCAGATATGAGATATCTGTGGAGCCCTTATCTTATTGGATATCCAATAAATCCCTGAATTATTAGATCGGATGAGATCCAATAAGAGCCAATAAGATATTATTGAATAGAGATCCAGTAATCTAAGAGGCTTGTGTAGTTGTATGGAGATCTAATAGCTCCCTTTCTCCTCCTCAAGTAGTAGGTGTGGAGTTTTGGGTAATGATTGGAGGAGCATCGTCGTAGCCCTACTATGTGAATCACCACTAGAGAGGAAGACGTTTGACCTCTTTCATCATTTCCTACATATTTGCTGGGATTTAAGAATATATGATGTACCTAGGTAATACAACTAACTCACGCGTGGTTTTCAGTTTCACGAATTTTGCATATCAATCTTCGTATGACGACGAACACCTTTTTGGGAAATATAAGAATTTTATTTTATATTCTTCCGCTACGTATGTGATATCGCATCTAGACTTCCCTACAGTGGTATCAGATCCAGGTTGTTTGTGTGAAATATTGATTTTGACCTGCATATGTTGTTTTAGGAATACTTTTGACGTCAAAATCATTGACGCAAAAGGTGAGAAAGGGCAGCAACTGTTGTGGCCCTCGTAGAAGTGGCCAAATATTGTATGCAATGTTGGCCGGCTACGTGCAAGCAGCTGGCTGCCGATGGCCTGTAGTGGTGCCCACGAGGGCAAGTGGTATTTGTGGGCGACCTGCCTACAAGGGTGGGTGGTGCCAATGGGCGCGCCCATAATTGCGCTCGCTTTAAAAAGGGGTGTTGCTCACGAGCGAGCTGCCTGTGGGGTGTGGTGCTTGCTTGCGGGCGACTTGCCCGTAGGAGTGCCCGCCTATAGTGGCTCCCGATCGCAGGGGCGATGTCCCCGCCCCTCCACAGTGGTCATCGCCAATAGGGTGACGGCGGCTACAACGCAACAAAGGGGAGAGTTAGTGTTTTTTTGGGCAAAAGGATAGCTTTGCCCCTCAAAATTTGAGAAATTTCATATTTTATCCTTTTATTCAAATTATCAAAATATCCTTTGCAATTGAAAAAAATTCCCTATATAGATCCCTAATTTTAAAAAAAATATTAGTTAATTAAAAAATTTAATTAACTATTTTATTATTATCTAGTAGTCCTATATAATGATATTTACATGTGATGTATGATGTGGATGGATGATCATGAAATCTATAATGTGTGTACATGTGATTATTATTATTATTATTGGGCCTACGAGCCTCCAATTTTATTCTCGTTTATTGTTAGGCCTGTGTGTCTATGATTAAGTTATAATCACATGAGGAGGTGCAGTGGGAGCATGGAAGCTATAGCAAGATTCACAAGGTCAAGACGGACGATCACGACACATGGAGATGCGTTGAGATGCCGACAGAACCGACAAGGACGAGATGGACGATCACAGGGCACGAAGATTCATCGTTGCATACATAGATCTTAATGTGAGTAATTAGGCCTACTGGCTTGGGCCTGATCATATTAGGATGTGGTCCATGATCATCTGATATGATTGCTCATGTGATGTGTAATTGTTTGTATACCTATTAGATATGTATATATATTTGCATGTGATGTAGATATATATTAAATATGTATATGTGACATGTCATATTAGGAGATCAAATCAAAATCCCCTCTCTCGATAATATTAAGTTGGTAAACGTGAGGTAATTAGATTGACTCACATGACCTTCCATCGTTATAGGTAGGGATCGATTCTTGACGTAGGTTGAGTTGGTCGATGTTGAATCTCAGATTTTTGCTAGTCATAGGTGCCCAGCAAGCCAATCACGTGAGTGATGGCACGTGTGACTTGATACAGAATCTTTTTGCTTATTATATTTTGACGTATATCACTTTATAACTATTGCATAAATGCATACATATATTGTGATGTCCTTGGATTTGTGCAATGGGAATCGGATCGTGATGAGATCACGATAATGAGATCGATTCACCTTTAAGCACATATCCTAAATAATCCCGGTCATAGGTTACTCGAGAGGGACATCGTGATAACCGGATAGACTGGTGTGCTGTATACCCGTCCATATGATGGATGCAGCTGGTCTCATAGCTGCTCGTGTAGGGACACTAGGGATACAGTACAGGTGCTCATTGGAGAATGAGTTCACTGATTGATCCGCTTACGGAATGCTGGATGGTTGATGATGCCTTATTGTCAGACAGCGATTCCGTAGTCCTAGTGGTGTATCTGGTCCTTAGACTTGAGACACCAAGGATGTCCTATATGAGTGCTCCACTCTTTGATACCAGACTTATAGGTTTGGTTGTCCCAGATCTAGTATAGCTGGTCATTGGGAGTGGTAGTCGACCTTACGAGGGCTATTGAGTGTCGATAGAGGATCATCCACTCTCGACGTCATGAGAGGAATATCCCATGTGTTCTTGCTCAGACAAATCCCTGGCCAGGGTCATTCGGATTGAGAGAGAAAGAGTTCTCCGGGAGAATCCGATTAGAGCGAGACTCGAGTAGAAACCGTATGGGTCTGACAACACCATGCTCGATATATGGTCTTTGGGATATTAGATGGATGAGGGATTATAGGTAACGGTAACTGAGGACAGACAGGTCCAATGGATTGGATTCCCCTGTATCGTCTGGGGACTACGGCATAGTGGCCCAGTACGTCCATAGTCGATGAGTCGTGTGAATTATTACAGAGATAATAATTCACTGAGTTAGAAGGAGTTCTGACAGGTATGACTCACGCCCAGCTCGATATTGGGCCTAGAGGATCACACACATATGGTAGGGATTGCGATGAATAGAGGTTCAGATATGAGATATCCGACGGAGCCTTGCCTTTCCTATTCTCCTTTTCCTCTCCACCTCAAAGTAGGCCTGGAGTCTTGAGGAGCCTCAAAGTAGGCCTGGAGTCTTGAGGAGCGTCGTCGTCGTAACCCTGCTGTGTGGAGCTAGAGAGGAGGACGCTTGACCTCCTTCATCCTCTCCTAAGGATCTGCAAGGAAACAGGGATATACGATCTCCCTAGGTAACACAATCTACTTTATACGCAGTTTCATGTTTCGCGGATTTTGCGCACCAGTCTTCGCACGACGACGAACATCCTTTTGGGAATCGGGGATTCTGTTTTCTTGTTCTTCCGCTGCGCATGTGATGTCGCCCCCATGATTTCCCAACAGTGGTATCAGAGCCAGGTTATTCGTGCGAATGATTGGTTTTGAACTGCGTGTGTTGTGTTTAGGAAGAATATTGACGTCAAAATCGTTGACGCAAAAGCGAGAAAGGGCAGCAACAGTTGCTGCCCTCGATCTGCGAGCGTGAACCGCAGCCGCAGCCAAGCACAGCGCCGGCGCATGCGCAAGCGCTGTGCCTGCAGCAGCCGGCCGGCGGTCTGCTTGCAGCAGGCTTGCGGCCGGCGGGGCTGGCAGCCCGCGGGTAGAGGCGCCTGCGGCCGCTGAGCCCGCGGGCTGAGGCGCCGCGGGGCAGCAGCGCGGGCTGAGGCACCGCAGGGCAGCGGCGCCTGTGGCCGCTGCACCCACGGGCAAAAACCCCGCAGGGGCGACCGCCAGCGAGGCAGCACCGCCTGCGAGCGCTGCCTCGCGGGCAGAACCGCCCGCGGAGGCGGCGGCGCCCGCAGGGGCGCCAACCTGCAGGGGCAGCACCGCCTGCGGGCGTTGCCCCGCCGGCAGAACTGCCCGCGGAGGCGGCGACGCCCGCGGGGGCGCCCACCTGCAGTGGCAGCGCCGCCAGCGGGCGTGCCGCCCGCAGGCGAGGGCAGCGCCCCGCCCCTCGCCGCACGGGCCGCCGCCAGCGTGGCGGCGGCGGCGGCGGCAGCAGCAAAGGGTAGTAGGGCAATTAGGGTTTTCTGGGCAAAAGACAGTTTTGCCCGTCAGAATTTGAGAAATTCCATTTTCTGTCTTTTGTCCAAATTACGAAAATACCCCTATAAATTCAGAAATTCCCTACATGTCCCTGATTTCAGAAAATATTAATTAATTAAAAGGTTTAGTTGATTATTATTTTTATTATTATCTAGTAGTCCTACATGATAATTATTTATACATGTGATGTATGATGTGTGAACGGATGATCATGGACTGTGTGATGTGTGTACTTGTGATTATTATTATTGAGGTCTGCGAGCCTCCATTATATTTCTTATTTATTGTCGGGCCTGCGTGCCTATGATTAAGTTGTAATCACATGAGGAGGCGCAGCGAGAGCGTGGATGCGATAGCGGGACCCACGAGACGGACGATCGTGATGCATGGAGATGCATCAAGATGTCGACGGAACCGACGAGGACAAGATGGATGATCACAGGGCATGGAGATGCACCGTTGCACACATAGATCTTGATGTGAGTGATTAGGCCTATTGGCTCGGGCCTAATCACATTAGGTTGTGGTCCATGATCATCTGGTGTAATTGATTATACACATACTAGATAAGTATATATATTTGCATGCGATGTAGATATATATTAAATATGTATAGTGTGACATGTCATATTAGGAGACCAAATCTTAGAAACATCTCTCGATAATATTAAGTCGGTAAACGTGAGGCAATTAGATTGACCCACGTGGCCTTCCATCGTTATAAGCAGGAACCGATTCCCGGTGTAGGTTGAGTTGGTCGAGTCCCTCGAGACTCACCTATATCGCGATTCGCTATCTTGCTTACGACATAGAGATGTCACCGGTGACCTGAGGGCATGGTATACTTGGTCGAGTCCCTCGATGGTATATCATCAAATCAGACTTATCTTGTAACGAAGGTGTTGACTTAACCGAGCATCATGGTTGGTCGAGTCCCTCGAGGCCATGGTGATTCGGAGGCCGAACAGGACGGGAATCACAATGAGTTGTGATTGGTAAGAGTTGCCTACCTTTTAGGCTTAGTGTGATTGGTCGAGTCCCTCGAGGTTACATTAAGACGTTGATTGGATCCTGATCCCCACTAGAAGTCTGCCGGAGACTTCCGTTTCACGTGCTGAGGGTGTCGCGTGACTCGTTAGTAAAATAGTGGGAGCATATTAAGATAGAAGTCCATATCTTGATAGTTTATTTCTTGCAAAATATGCATGTTATTCATTTCTGCTGCATCTTTATTTTCAGAAAATATTGCTTTTAAATCCCTTACGTGGCATACTTGATGTCAACCGCTTAACTGGTCCAAATTATACGGATTGACTCCGTAACTTGAGAATTATTCTCACAGCGGAGAAAATCGTGTACGTCCTTGATACAGTGATACCTACGCCCGAAGAAGGGGCAAACGAGGATGAGATCGCTCGCTACGTGAAGTACATTGATGACTCCACTCTTGCTCAGTGCTATATGTTGGGCTCTATGACTCCTGAGTTACAGAGACAACATGAAAAGATGGATGCCAGATCCATTCTCCTACATGTTCGCAAATTGTTTGAGGAACAGGGAAGGACTCAACGATATGAGATATCCAAGAGCCTTTTCCGTGCTAGGATGACTGAAGGGACACCGGTTCAGAACCATGTCCTAAAGATGATTGAGTGGATAGAGAAACTCACAGGTCTAGGAATGGTCTTAGAGGATAACTTGTGTGTGGACATTGTGCTTCAGTCCTTACTAGATTCCTTTTCACAGTTCATAATGAATTTTAATATGAACAAGCTTGAGGTGACTCTCCCAAAGCTCCTCAATATGTTGAGGGAGGCAGAGAGTACTATTAAGAAAGAGAAGCCAGTTCTCTACACCGGTGAGACCTGAAAGAAAAGGAAAGCAGAAAGGTCCTTTAAGAAGGGAAAGGGCAAGGGTAGACCAGGTAAAGCAAAAGTTGCTAAGAAAGACCCAGCAAAGGACAAAGGCCAGTGCTTCCATTATGGTAAAGATGGGCACTGGAAGAGGAACTGCAAAGAGTACCTTACAGAAAGCGCGAAACAAGAAGCTTGGTGAAGCTTCAGGTACATTCATGATCAATCTCCAATTGTAAGATTTTTGTAATAGTGCATTGGTATTGGATACCAGTATTGCTTATTACATCTACAATTTATTATAAATTCTAGCAAAGCCGAGGGGAGATTGACGAGAGGAATATTGCATAAAGGTTTGTTTATGCAAGACACTACTCCACATATCATGAATATAAGTATCTAAGAGGAAACGAGATGAGGTGAACAGTGCATACCTATGGCATTGTAGGCTAGGTCACATCCATGAAAGAAGGATTCAAAAGTTGCTAAATAATGGATATCTAGATCCATTCAACTACGTGTCATATGCAACTTGTGAACCTTGCATTCGTGGAAAATTGACCAACTCTCCATTTAGTGGAATTGGATAGAGAGCCACTGAGTTATTGGAACTCATACATAGTGATGTATGTGGACCCATGTCAACTCATGCAATTGGAGGTTACTCCTACTTCATTACATTTACTGATGATTTCTCAAGGTATGGATATGTGTACTTAATGAAGTACAAATCCGAGGCCTTTGATAAATTCAGAGAGTATAAGAATGAGGTGGAGAACCAGACTGGAAAGAGTATCAAAACTCTTCGATCAGATCGAGGAGGTGAGTACTTAAGTACAGAGTTTAATCAGTTCCTCAAGGACCATGTGATATTATCCCAATGGACACCTCCTTATACACCTCAGCTCAATGGTGTCTCTGAAAGGAGAAATCGTACGTTATTAGATATGGTACGGTCCATGATGAGTTTCGCTGACCTACCCATCTTATTCTAGGGATATGCCCAGGAAACCGCAGCTTACCTTCTGAAGAAAGTTTCAACTAAGTCGGTAGTGTCTACACCATATGAGATATGGAAAGGGAAGAAGCCTGATCTAAAGGTTGTTAAGATTTGGGGCTGCCCTGCCCATGTTAAAAGACACAACCCCGATAAGTTAGAATCAAGGACAGAGCGATGCAAATTTGTGGGATACCCCAAGGAAACTTGTGGGTATTATTTCTATCATCTCGAGGACCAAAAGGTCTTTGTAGCTAAGAGAGTAGTGTTCCTTGAGAAGGAACACATTCTTGGCGGAGACAGTGGGAGAATGATAGTGTTGAGCGAGGTTGGAGAACCAAGCTCAAGCACCACTCTACAGCCCGAGTCTGTTCAGGTACCTAATACACAAGTTTCAACTTTACGCAAGTCTAATAGAGTATCTCATCCTCTTGAGAGATATGTAGGACATATTAGAGGAGAGGATGTTGAAGATATTGATCCTCATACCTACGAGGAGGCTATTATGAGTATAGACTCCGGGAATTGGCAAGAAGCTATGAATTCTAAGATGGATTCTCTGTACTCCAATAAGGTTTGGAACCTAGTTGATGCGCCCGAAGGTATTGTACTCATCGGTTGCAAGTGGATCTTTAAGAAAAAGATCGGAGTAGATGGAAATGTAGAGACCTATAAAGCAAAGCTAGTGGCTAAGGGGTATCGTCAAAGGCAAGGTATTGACTACGACGAAACCTTCTCACCCGTAGCAATGCTAAAATCCATTAGAATTCTATTGGCTATTGTAGTACACTATGATTATGAGATCTGGCAGATGGATGTGAAAACCGCATTCCTCAATGGGAACCTCGTGGAGGAGGTGTATATAATGCAACCTGAGGGATTCGTGTCCAAGAACTGCCCATATAAGGTGTGTAGGTTGCTTAGATCCATTTATGAACTAAAGCAAGCTTCCCGAAGTTGGAACATAAGATTTGATGAGGCAATCAGATCTTATGACTTCGTTAAGAACGAAGATGAGCCTTGTGTATACAGAAAGGTAAGTGGGAGCGCTATCACCTTTTTGGTGTTATATGTGGATGACATCCTGATCATTGGGAATGATGTAGGAATGCTATCCACAGTAAAGGCTTGGTTATCTAGACACTTCTCCATAAAGGACTTAGGAGAAGCATCCTATATCTTGGGGATTAGAATCTATAGAGATAGATCCAAGAGGATGCTTGGCTTGTCCCAGTCCAGGTACATAGAAACCATTGTCAAAATGTTTGGCATTGAAAATTCCAAGAAAGGGCAAACATGGATATGATACCTTATGCCTCAGCAATAGGGTCTATCATGGATGTCATGCTATGTACTAAGCCTGATATAGCGCATGCTCTGAGTGTCACGAGCAGGTATCAAGCGGATCCAAGCTTGGAGCACTGGAAAGCAGTAAAGTGTATCCTTATGTACTTGAGAAGGACTAAGGATCTTTTGCTAGTATATGGAGGTAATAGCCTTAAGGTTGAAGGCTACACTAACTCAAGTTTTCAGTCTGATGTCGATGATAGCAAGTCGAATTCAGGGTATGTGTACACCTTGAATGGAGGAGCAGTGTTCTGGAAGAGTTCCAAGCAAGATACCACTGCTGACTCGACCACAGAGGCAGAGTACATTGCTGCATTAGATGTAGCAAAAGGAGGGAGTTTGGGTGAAGAAGTTCATCACAAATTTGGGAGTCGTGCCGGGAAGCGAGGAGCCGATTTCCTTATATTGCGACAACTATGGGACGATTACTCAAATAAGGGAACCCGGGTCTCATCAGAAGTGTTCTGAGGAGGTTCCAGCTTATCAGAGAGATCGTAACCCGAGGAGATGTAGCAGTGGAAAGAGTTCCATCCGAAGATAACATTGCAGATCCACTGATAAAGTCGTTGTCTCATTTTGTCTTTGAGCGTCACAAGGGTTTGATGGGGATCAGACACATAGGTGATTGGCTTTAGGTCAAGTGGGAGATTGCTAGTCATAGGTGCCCAGCAAGCCAATCACGTGAGTGATGACACGTGTGACTTGATACAGAATCTTTTTGCTTATTATATTTTGACATATATCACTTTATAACTATTGCATAAATGCATACATATATTGTGATGTCCTTGGATTTGTGCAATGGGAATCGGATCGTGATGAGATCACGATAATGAGATCGATTCACCTTTAAACACATATCCTAAATAATCCCGGTCATAGGTTACTCGAGAGGGACATCGTGATAACCGGATAGACTAGTGTGCTGTATACCCGTCCATATGATGGATGCAGCTGGTCTCATAGCTGCTCGTGTAGGGACACTAGGGATACAGTACAGGTGCTCATTGGAGAATGAGTTCACTGATTGATCCGCTTACGGAATGCTGGATGGTTGATGATACCTTATTGTCAGACAGCGATTCCGTAGTCCTAGTGGTGTATCTGGTCCTTAGACTTGAGACACCAATGATGTCCTGTATGAGTGCTCCACTCTTTGATACCAGACTTATAGGTTTGACTGTCCCAGATCTAGTACAACTGGTCATTGGGAGTGGTAGTCGACCTTACGAGGGCTATTGAGTGTCGATAGAGGATCATCCACTCTCGGCGTCATGAGAGGAATATCCCATGTGTTCTTGCTCAGACAAATCCCTGGCCAGGGTCATTCGGGTTGAGAGAGAAAGAGTTCTCCGGGAGAATCCGATTAGAGAGAGACTCGAGTAGAAACCGTATGGGTCTGACAACACCATGCTCGATATATGGTCTCTGAGATATTAGATGGATGAGGGATTATAGGTACACGGTAACTGAGGACAGACAGGTCCAATGGATTGGATTCCCTTGTATCGTCTGGGGACTACGGCGTAGTGGCCTAGTACGTCCGTAGTCGATGAGTCGAGTGAATTATTACAGAGATAATAATTCACTGAGTTAGAAGGAGTTCTGACGGGTATGACTCACGGCCAGCTCGATATTGGGCCTAGAGGGTCACACACATATGGTAGGGATTGCGATGAGTAGAGGTTCGGATATGAGATATCCGACGGAGCCATTGTCTTATTGGATGCAGATCCAATACCCACTAGGGGAGGACCCATTAGGGTTTGACAAGGGACCTCTATAAATAGGAGTGATTCAGAGCCTCATAGGCTACAGCCTTTGCTTGCCTTTCCTATTCTCCTTTTCCTCTCCACCTCAGAGCAGGCCTGGAGTCTTGAGGAGCGTCATCGCAACCCTGCTATGTGGATCACCGCTAAAGAGGAGGACGCTTGACCTCCTTCATCCTCTCCTAAGGATCTGCAAGGAAACATGGATATACGATCTCCCTAGGTAACACAATCTACTCTATACACAGTTTCATGTTTCGCGGATTTTACGCACCAATCTTCGCACGACGACGAACATCCTTTTGGGAATCGGGGATTCTGTTGTCTTGTTCTTCCGCTGCGCATGTGATGTCGCCCCCATGATTTCCCAACAATTTTGATGATGAAACTAATTGATTGTGTTTAGATGTTTAACTACATTTTGAGTGATGCAGGTCTACTCGATCAGGATTAGATAGTTAACGCAGGAGGAATTGACGTTGCGTCGGAGGAGATCACGTTAGGATATTGGACGACAGAAGGCTTCGGACGTTGGGCATCGGGCCAAGGAGAGCGGAATTGTGCCAAGGATATCGGGATTGCGGAGGTCAACCGCCGATTGGGCAACAAGCCGCATGAGAGAATGATGCGCTGAGGAATCGGACGAAGCGTCAACCAATGACGTGCCGGGCAACAGAATGTCAATTCGCGTTGTAATAATTGTCTATATCGGAGTAGAGTTTTGGCTTGTGTGTGCAGGATTAACTACGATAACGATGAATACATAAAGCGAAACAAAGTGCCGGAGTCCAGCGCGAAGGATTCGTTGCGAGTTCGAGAGTTCGATGGAAGTCGGAAGGTTCGTCGGGAATACTACCGGAACTAGCCGAGAATGAGTAGGGAGCTTGCTGAAGGGTTTTTCGGAAGCTCACCGGAAGGTTCGTTGGAAGTTCGCGGAGCTCACCGAGAAAGATCAGAGCTTACTGAAGAAGCTCGTTGGAACTCGCCAAGATCAAATCGTGAAGTCTAGGAGCTTGCCGGGAGTCCGCAGAATGGTTTCCGAGAGTTTATCGAAAGACCGCCGAAAGTTCGCTGGAAGCTCGCCGAAAGAAGTCTTGACTTGCGGACTTTGTAATAGCTTAGGAAATGTCTTTAAATTCATAGTTAGCACGTTAATTAGGGTTAGGATTAGATGTTAATCTTACAACTTAAGTAGGGGCCAATTAGGCCCGAGTTCGGACTGGTTTGGGCTAAGTTTGGAGCCCAACTAGTGAGCTGAAATAGTGTAGGCGGTCAGCACCCGAGAGGTCGGGCGGTGGCACCGCTAACCTCAGGAACCCAAGAGAATTCAAAATTTGGAGCCCAAATTTGAATCCTCTTGGGGCCTATAAATACCCCTCAATTCTCAGCAGAGAACATAACCTTTGAGAAGCAAGAGATTAAGATAAAAGTCTTAGCAAAGTCTTTAGCAAGTTTTTGTTTTCAATAGCTTAAGTGTTCACCTCCCTCTTTCTCTTTGAGAATTTGTAAGAGTGTGAACCACTTGTAAAAGGTTGTAAGAGGGGTATTTGTCCTTCCCCTTCAAAGTGATTTGCTAGTGGAAGTTGGGAGCCTCATTGAAGAAGGCTTCACAAGTGGATGTAGGTCATTTTGACCGAACCACTATAAAATTGGTGTATTCTTTTGTTTGCATTTACTTATTGCTATTTACCTTACTGCAAACCTTCAAACGTGCTTTACTTCCTCATTACTTTTGCTGCACACCTTTACGAACATGCTTTCAAGTTAAGCACTTCCGAGTTCGGTTTTTTATCGTACGAAAGATTTTCCAAAATCGACGTTTTAATCCGCTGCACTAATTCACCCCTCCCCTTCTTAGTGCCGCTCCGATCCTAACAGTCGAGTCCCTCGAGGCTCACCTATATCATGATTCACTATCTTGCCTATGACATAAAGATGTCATCGATGACCTAAGGATATGATATGATTGGTCGAGTCCCTTGAGGGTATATCATTGAATCATACTCATCTTTTAACAATGATATTGACTTAATCGAACATCATGGTTGGTTGAGTCCCTCGAGACCATGGTGGTTCGGAGGATGAACAGAACAGGAATCACAAGGAGTTATGATCGGTAAGAGTTGCATACCTTTTGGGCTTAGTGTGGTTAGTTGAGTCACTTCAGGTTATACTAAGATGGTGATCGGATCTCAATCCCCACTAAAAGTTTGTCAGAGACTTTCGTTTTACGTGCTGAGGGTGTCAAGTGACCCACCAGAAAAATAGTGTGAGTAGATTAAGATAAAAGTTCATATCTTATTTATATATTTTTTTATGAAATTTGTATGTTATTTTTTTCCTGCGTCTTTATTTTCTGAAAATATCGCTTTCAAATCTTTTACGTGACATACTTGATGTCAACCGTTTCACTAGTTTGAATTATACGGATTGGCTTCGCAACTTAAGAATTATTCTCACGGCAGAGAAAATCATGTATATCCTTGATATAGTGATGCTTACACCCGAGGAAAGGGCAAGCAAGGATAAAATCACTCACTACGTGAAGTATATAGATGACTTCACTCTTGCTTAGTGTTATATGTTGGGCTTCATGACTCCAGAGTTATAAAGATAACATTAAAAGATGGATGCCAAATTTATTCTCTTACATATCCGTAAATTATTTGAGGAATAAAAAATGACTTAGTGATATGAGATATCCAAGAGCCTCTTCCGTGTTGGGATGACTGAGGGGATACTGGTTTAGAACCATGTCCTAAAGATGATTAAGTGGATAGAGAAACTCACAAGTCTAGAAATGGTCTTAGAGGATAACCTGTGTATGGATCTTGTATTTCAGTCCCTACTAATTTTTTTTTATAGTTTATAATAAATTTTAATATAAATAAGCTTAAGGTGACTCTCCCTAAGCTCAGCAATATGCTGAAGGAGGTAAAGAGCACTATCAAAAAAGAGAAGCTGGTTCTCTATACTAGTGAGACAAGAAAGAAAAGGAAGGCAGACAAGTCCCTTAAGAAGGGCAAGGGCAAGGGCAGAGCAAGTAAAGCAAAGGTTACTAAACGGGACTCGACAAAGGATAAAAGTCAATGCTTCTACTATAGCAAAAATTAGTACTGGAAAAGGAACTATAAAGAGTACCTTGCAGAGAGGGCGAAACAGAAGCTTGGAGAAACTTAAGGTACATTCATGATTAGTCTCTATTTGTCAGACTCTTATGATAATATATGAGTATTGGATAGCGATAGTGCTTATCATATTTGTAATTCATTATAGGTTCTAGCAAGATCTAAGAGATTGGCAAGAGGCAAGATGGACCTTAAGATGGACAATGGGGCAAAAGTTGTTATAGTAGCTATTGGCGAGGTCACCCTACATCTACATGATAGAGCTATTGTTGTTCATTTTATTATCAAAAGGATTATTTCCATTTCATGATAGTTAGTATCCATAAATTAGTTTTTGAGAATAATAATTCTTCAATATTATTAGATGATGAGGAACATTGCATAATGATTTGTTTATGCTAGACACTGCTCCACATATCATGAATGTATGTGTCCAAGAGGAAACAAGATAAGGTGAACAATGCATATCTGTGGCATTGTAGGCTAGGTCACATTTATGAGGGAATGATTCAAAAGTTGCTAAAGGATGGATATCTAGATCCATTTAACTATGAGTCATATGCAACTTGCGAGTCTTACCTTTGTGAAAAACTGACCAACTCTCCTTTTAGTGGAAACAGAGAGAGAGCCACTAAGTTGTTGGAACTCATACATAATAATGTATGTGGACCTTTGTCAACTCATGCCATATGTAGTTTCTCCTACTTTATTACTTTTACTAATGATTTCTCAAGATATGGACATGTGTACTTGATGAACTACAAGTCCGAGACCTTTGAGAAATTTTGAGAGTATGAGAATGAAGTAGAGAACTAGATTGGAAAGAGTATCAAGACTCTTCCATCAAATTGAGGAGGTGAATACTTGAGTATAAAGTTTACTCAGTTCCTTAAAGACCATGAGATTCTATCTCAATAGACACCTCCTTATATACCTCAGCTCAATGGTGTATCTAAAAGGAGGGAAATATACACTATTAGACATGGTACGGTTCATGATGAGCTTCATCACACTAGAGACCGCAACTTACCTTATGAATAGAGTTCTAAGTAAGTTGGTATTCTACACCATATGAGATATGAAAAGTGGAGAAACTCGATCTTAAGGTTGTTAAGTTTTGGGGTTACCCTGCCCACGTTAAAAGATAACCTCGATATGTTGGAATCGATGATGGAGCAATGCAAGTTCGTGAGATACCCCAAGGAAACTTATGGGTATTATTTCTATCATTCCGATGACCAAAAGATCTTTGTAGCTAGGAGAGCAGTGTTCATTGAGAAGGAACACATTCTTGCTAGTCATAGGTGCCCAACAAGTCAATCATGTGAGTGATGACATGTGTGACATGACACGTAATTTTTTTGCTTATTATATATTACATTTTATCACTTTATATTGTATGTTGCATGAATATATTGTGATGTTCATGGATCTGTGCAATGAGAATTGGATCGTGATGAGATCATGATAATGAGACTGATTCACCTTTAAACACAAATCATAAATAATCCCGATAACCGGACATATGATATAGGTATACTGATAGACTGGTGTACTGTATACTGATAACCGGACAGACTAGTGTACTGTATACTGATACATATGATAGAGGTGGCTGATCTCATAGCTGCTCGTGTGGGGGCACTAGGGCTACAGTGCAAGTGCTTATTGGAGAATTAGTTCATTAATTGATTTGCTCGTGAAATGCTAGATGGTTATTGATACCTCAATGTCAGATAGTGATTCTGTTGTCCTAGTGGTGTACCTAGTTATTAGACTTGAGACACCAAGGATGTCGAGTATGAGTACTTCATTTTTTGATACCGGACTTATAGGCCTAAAAGTGTCCAAGTACGTTAGAATGAGTTCTGACAAGTATAATTTATGTCCATCTCAATATTGGGCCTAGAGGGTCACTCATATATGGTAGGCATTGCGACGAGTAGAGGTTCGAATATGAGATATCCGTCGGAGCTCTTATCTTATTAAATATTCAATAAGCTCCTGAATTATTGAATCTTATGGATGAGATTTAATAAGAGTCAATGAGAGATTGTTAGATAGAGATCCATTAATCTAAGTGACTTGGGTAGTTGAATGTAGATCCATACTCAATAAGGTATGATTCATTATGGTTAAGTTGATATGAGACTTCTATAAATAGGAGGGAACCAAATGCTTATAAGATACAGGTTTTTGGTTATCATCTCCTATTCTCCTTTCTCCTTCTCCTCCTCAGATTGCAGGCT